>NW_023494793.1:16211041-16811041 GCF_904425465.1 Colossoma macropomum | reverse complement strand
AATTCGTACACATATTTCACAACCCCAATTCCAAAAAAGTTGGGATGCTGTGTAAAATAGAACACAGAACACATATCAGATGTTGTAAGTGAGACATTTTAACATTTCATGAAAAACATAACTCATTTAGAACTTGAGGGCAGCAATGCATCTCAAAAAAGTTGGGACAGGGACAACAAAAGGCTGGAAAAGTAAGTGGTACTAATAAAAAAATCTGGAGGAGTAATTTGCAACAAACTCACATGACTGGGTATAAAAAGAGCATTTTAGAGAGGCAGAGTCTCCCAGAAGTAAAGATGGGCAGAGGTTCACCAACCTGCGAAAAACTGCATCTAAAAATTGTGGAACAATTTCAGAAAAATGTTCCTCAATGGACAATTGTGAAGACTTTGGATATCCCACTATCTACAGTACATAATATCATCAAAAGATTCAGAGAATCTGAAGAAATCCCTGTACACAAGGGACAAGGCCAAAGGTCAGTACTGGGATCGTGATCTTCGGACCCTCAGGCGGAACCGCATTAAAAACAAGCATGATTCTGTACTGGAAATCACTGCATGGGCTCAGGAACACTTCCAGAAATCATTGTCTGTGAATTGTGTCTGTTCACTGCGCAATCCTGCAAAGAAGAAGCCAAATGTCAACATGATCCAGAAATGCTGCCATCGTTTCTTGGCCAAAAGCTCATTTAAAATGGACTGAGGCAAAATGGAAAACTGTTCTGTGGTTAGATTCATCAAAATTTGAAATTCTTTTTGGAAACCATGGCTGCTGTGTCCTGCGGACTCAAGAGGAGAGGGAACATCCAGCTTATTATCAGTGCGCAGTTCAAAAGCCTGCATCTCTGATGATATGGGGTTGCATTATAGCCTATGGAATGGGCAGCTTACACATCTGGAAAGGCACTGTCAATGAATGGGCAAAAATTCCTACAGACACACTTCAAAATCTTGTGTGAAAGGCTGCCCAGAAGAGTGGAGGCTGTTATAGCCGCAAGGGGGGCTTTTGGCTACATAGTGTATGCTAATACACCATGTTACAAGTGTATTTTGGGGGGGTTAAGCTGTTTTAAACACTAGTAGAGGCTAACTGGGTTCTGTCTAAAATGTCCTGGTTGCCTGCTGTGCCCATTTGTGTGTATGTGTTGTTGAACATGTGTGCAAACGTCTTCTCCATAAACAGCTGAAAGACAACAAAGAATTCTTAGAGTCCTAACATTAGATGTTGAAACACAGCTCTATGGTTCTTAAAGTTCTGTAAAAACCAACTCTCACACACACAACCACATGAACCACCCACGCTAATCTGATGATTTTATGACCCGCACAGAACTTTCTAACCAAAAAAATGGTAGGAGGTTTGCTTTTATTTGACTCCTACTGTATCTTTCTATCTTTCTTATGAGGTTTTATTGTAATAGCCCACAGAGGTCTTGTTCACTCTGGCATTTGCATATTCCTACATTAAATTAAGCACAAAATAAGGGCATGTGTAGTCAATCAGACTTGGTGTCTGAAATGTTCTTCTTTAGTTTTACACCAGAGTTACGAGTCTAATGTAGGTCACAAGTAATGGAAGCGCGCAACCACCAATTAACACTGTGCAAACTGCATCCTTAAATCATCACACAAAGTTGTACAGTGCTATGAGAACTTTTGCATATTTGTCATACTTGTTCCAGATCTTCAAACAAAAATGTAAGACAGAACCAACCTGAGCAAACATGTATTATAGTTTTTAAATTATTGTTTCATTGATTGAAGGAAAAACATCCAATACCAAATGGCCCTGTGTGAAATAGTGAATCCCTGCCTTACTTACTCAATCAACCAGTTAACCAAATTGGGATCAATTAAACTGGAAACGTCCTGGTTTGATTACTGCCAGCCCAGGTGAATCTAAACATCACTTGAATAGAACCTTTCCAGCAATGTGAACTAGGCTGAAAGGTCTCATACACACTGTGCCACAACCAAAAGAAATTCTGAAAGAGATGAGGAAGTTTGAAATATATCTGCCTAGAAAGCCATTTCTAAAGCTGTGGGACCCCAGTGAACCACAGTGTGATCCATTCTATCCACACGGGGGACCCTTTGAACAGAGGTGACAACCCATCCAGGACCCATCCAGGCCTTGCACGCCTCTGATAAGGTCATTAGTCATGATCCTACCATTAGAAAGAGAGTGGGAAAAAAACAATATTCATGGGAAAGCTGCAGGGTAAAAGCCTCTGGCAACCAAGAAGAACATAAAGGCTCATCTTACGTTAGGCAAAAACATCCTGATAACCTTCTAGCCTGTTGGAATAATTTTCTTTGGACTGATGACTTAAAAACAGAACTTTTTGGAAGACAGGGCTTCTGATACATCTGATGTAAAGCTATCACAGCATTTCACAATAAGAATTTCATACAAGCTGTCAAACATGGTGGTCACTTGCCATAATTGACGTACCATGAATTCTGCTCTGTACCAGAAAATCCTGCAGGAGAATGTCCAGTCATTCGAAGTGGCCTAGTTAAAGTCTGCTTTTAAACCCTTTTGAGGTGCTGTAGCAGGACCTCAGATGGTTCATGCTTAAAAGAACTTCCAACATGGCTGAATTAAAGCAATTTTGCAATGAAGAGTGGGTCAAAATTTCTCCACAGCAAAGTAAAAGACTGATCCCCAGGTATAGGAAACAGTTTTTTTGCTGCAAAGGGGGCACAACCAGGTACTGATTAAGTTTGGGGGGGCAATTTCCTTTTCACATGAGTGATATAGGTCTTGCAAAACTTTTTTCCTTACATTTTATAAGAGAAACCAGTTAGTGTGACAAATATGCAATAGAGAAATCTCAAATAGACTTACTTATGTGGTTTCTGACACTGTTATGTATAAAATGGACCAAAATACAGACAAAATGAAGTCTTCAATGAACTTTTCCTTTAAGAACTTCTTGTAAAATCAACAGTGGTAATTTAGATCCAATGGAGCAACAATTACTCCTACTTAGTGCAGGAAATTTGATTCAATTTACCTCCAAAGGAGTTCACTCTGCTCTGTTTGATATTGCCATTAAGCCTTCTCATCTCATAGAAAGGAAACATAACATTGATGATGTACGATTCCAGCTAGCATAACTAAAGCAATGAATGCACGACTGAATGAGTGCATTCACTGCTCATACATAAGACTCAGCCATTCTTCTAAGTAAAAAGAACACATACAAAACATATGCTTCTTTATGCAGATGATTCTCAGGCTCATGCAACTTCTCTCTCATTTTTTACTGCTGGGGTGAGGATCATCTGATGTCTTACTGAACTAAAAGTACACCGTAAGCACTTTCCAAACTTTTTCCCCCTCTCTTTTCCTGTCTAATGAGTTTATGGGGTTTATTAAGAGAAGCAAGGCCGTCCCTTTGAAGTCAGAGGTTGTGCTCTGCAGGGGGTTGTGGGTATGACAGGAATTCAAAAGCGAAAGCAGGATCAAGAGGAGATGATGAGATCTTACACCTCAACATTAAAAGAAAGAGAAGTTGAAGACCTCAATTAGAACGAACATGGTCCAAAATAAAATATCAAAAATGGTTCGAAATGAATAATGTATGAATAATTTGCCACTAACTTTATCAGTTTCAGTTTTCATGCTCATTTTTGTTATATTGCTTGTAAAATGAGCATTAAGTCCAGAATTAAGAAACTGATGAACTGATACATTTTGCCTGCAAATTTCCATCAAACTGGCTTTGTTGATATATCTGTCATAATAAAACCTTTTATCTTCACCAGACAAAGAAAAAAACATTCTTTTCTTTAATGAATGTCAATTAGGGCTGTTAAAGCTAATGCATTAATGGGATAAGATATTCTATTTTAACACTGTTAACGCATTTCCCTAGTAACCCTTCATGTTGCTATGATAGAATTCACGACTGTAGCCTTCTCATTCATATACGGTTTATAAATGGATTTTAAAACAATACCTTCAGCACCTTCAACAGACTACACAGGACAGAGGTCAAGGGAGACCTTGGGATATAGCTCAATGAGCAGCAAACTAACAAAAGCAATAGTAAAGTGGAACTCCAATGCCCCTCGAGACCCTCTATTGTAATATGAATCCACAAGATGCATGAAGGAAAGTGAGAGGGCTGCTGTCGCAGAGTAGTTGGTACCATTAACTGTATATATGTTATATATGATACTGGTTAGAACATGAAACCACTGTTGCTCTCACTGGATGTTGGTGAACACACTTATATATGGCATTTTCTGCAAATTTTAGTGCACAATTTTGGTTTATTTGCTAAAGTCAACATACTGGAAAAAACTTAAAATATAAAATGTACCATAACTTTTGCACAGGCCTCATTTTATGTTTTAATTTTACTCCCAATATGTTACATTCATCAAATAAACAGTAACTGTGCACTAGAATGTGCAGAAGTGTGTTCTTTGTAGAAAATGGGTTAATTTATTTTCACTTCGAAATTGAATAAAACATGTAATTTGACCAAGCTTTTGCATATGACTGTATATAACGTCTCTATATAGAGTCAAATGGGTGAGAATGTCTTTGGTTTTATAACGCTATGCGTTACTCAGTTACTCTGTTTTTCCAGTCTGTGTACTTTCGTTCTGATATTTCGACCCTATCTGCCTGTTCTGTGGATTCTGAATATGGATTACTCTCGTGTTACCTTGTCTGGCTGTTCACTGACCCCTGCCTGTTCTGACAGCAATTTTTAGAAA
This sequence comes from Colossoma macropomum, assembly GCF_904425465.1. Taxonomy (NCBI): domain Eukaryota; kingdom Metazoa; phylum Chordata; class Actinopteri; order Characiformes; family Serrasalmidae; genus Colossoma; species Colossoma macropomum. Next base: position 16,806,302 of record NW_023494793.1, on the reverse strand, counting down.
TGCCCTAATAAAGGTCACTCACGCTTACATTCCGCTTTAGAAATAAATCAGTCAACTGTCGGCTCCAAAAATCAAATTCGCTGTGCTGCTTTGTCCATTAATTGTTTTATGTGTCTTATAATTAACCCCTTAAATGGCCAGGGCCCACCGGCAAAGTTTTATTACACACTTCTATAACCTGAGAATAGCTCAGCCAGTTTGCAATGAAGTCCCTGTAGTTACTGAATAATAAGCCTTAGTATATAATAAGCCTGGGATTTTAAAGGGTTAAACCACTCTGCCCACTTTGCAGCAATAGCTTGTGAATCGACAGCAGCATTTTGATTGTTTAAATTATGTTACAAATGTTAACATTTCTTAATTAGTGGAGCCTTGGCTGACATTAAGCTGCAACTAATACATGTTTGGGGAGAAAGAAGACTTTATTTTAAAGTTATTGTTGTGCGCCTGTATTTTGGAAAGAAAAACTCCTTTTACATGTTTCCCATTTCTTGACATCAAAACTAATAGAAAACAGAAGCACAGACTCAAACCTATCAATACAGAATGTAAACTGAATGTACATCATTGCATATGTAAATGAATGTGAATTATTACATAATTACAGTTGTATGCAAAAGTTTGGGCACCGTTGGTCAAATTACATGTTTTGTTGACTTTCTAAGTGAAAATTAGCACATCCTACTGTTTATTTTCTGAATTTAACACATTTTATTTTTGATTTTTTTGCAATATATTAAACTCAGCAAATAAACTGAAATTGTGCAGTTAAATGTGCAAGATATGTTAACTTATGTTAGTTAGAAAGTTAACAAAACATGCAATTTGACCAGGTATGTTCAAACTATCTATGTAATTAATTATGCAGTTACACAATTACATGCAAATAGTAGAGCAAAATATAACAAATTTGCTTTAATTTGAATAGTGATCTAAAAATGGTGAAGAATATTTCTTCCTTATTTTACTTGTCATCAATTTCTTTGTTGTAATTTTTTCAAAATTCCAAAACATTCTGCTGTTTATTTACAAGTTTCAATAAATAATCCCAGATTTTTAATGCGGTCTCAGGCTTTTGGAGCCTACTTTATGAACCCACTGTGAACCTATATGTTCTATGAACACCTGACTTTTCATTTTATGAACCTGATGGAACTGAACTAATCAGATACTCTGCTAGAGTTTTTCTAGCTTATGTGGGATTACAGTATATACATTGTTACAAAAGCTGACCTGTTATTGTGTTCTGTTAAAATATTTTAAGTTGTTAAAAGACCCTTTTGGTAACTGGACAGAGCATTTCTTTTTTTTTTTGGTTAGATTACCTTTGGCATATTTATTATTTATTATAATTAAAAGACTCAAACTGTCCTTTGAGTGCTGGCTGCTCTTTGCAGCAGTTTGTGTTAGCATTGCACATAACAGTGGTGATTTTAACAATAATGCATAACCAGAACTCATTTCAGACATAGCTGCAGATTTCATTTGCTGTGATCTACAAAGCTGAATTGTACAACTAGGCATGTGGCTGCCACCCAGCCAACAATTCTTATTTTAATTCAAAGTTTGCTAAGCGTGAAAAAGAAAGAAACAATCTAAATTATGGGGTCCCACATGTGGCAAATGTTTCTTGGACTATTTGTGCAGGTGTAATGGAGCTCCAGCATGGATGTCAAAGTGATTGGCCATTAAAAAAGTGCTGCAGGAGAGAGGCAGTCATGGATACCTGGCACGTCACACACTTTCATCTAATTATAGACTGCAGTGCAAGTCCTACAAAAGCGCCATCTGCGATATGCTCACAATGAGGGGAAAAAAGACCAAGAGACAGAGAAACAGGAACGAAGGAAAATCATGATGACATTTGGGTAATAGGTTCACCTTAGATTTTGCAAGGCTTGAGGCACAAAGACCTTCTGTGGGGTGGGGGTTCTGGGTTGTGATCAACAAGGGCTGTAAATGGGGTGATATGGCAAAAATATAATATCATAATACTTCAAGACATTTTCTCTATACACAATATAAAATTTTTCTAATTTAATAAGTTGGAACAGACAAAAAAGAACCAGTCACATTTAAAAAAATACTATTAAACACTATCAAAAGAGTACTTACTATTTTACATGCTACACTGCACTAAATGCACTTAAACCGGCCTAATTATGCTCTCTTTGTAATTAAACATGCAGTTGGTCAGTGCTGGTTTTAATTGCTGACCATTGTGACATACATTGACAATTGACCACCATTACAATGAATAAGGGTTGAAAGTTTACTGCAAAATTGCAATTTGCTCATTGCTCATTACTGCAAATTGCAAGAGCTGCAGTTTCTGGTTTAGCCTACATTATCAACAATGTTATCTTAAGTTTTAAGTGGGAAAATTTAACCTATATAACATGTAGCTTGCAAAACAACTGTAGATGAGTTAGACCCATCAGAGCCTGTTTACACCTTGCATTAAAAATATGTTTCATGTCCAGATCGAATCTGGATAAACTTGGCTGGATTCAAGTTGCTCTTTTCACTAAAAAGCATCCCCAGATTCACCAGTTAAGATTTGATTGCACTTTTCCCACACAAAAAGCACATCAACACATGCATTGTTCCTGTTTAATATCTGTTTACATTTCCCCCCCTTTATGAGTCAGCAAGCTTAGCTTAGACACTGTTATTTGCCCAGAGTGAAAGAAAGCACTTGGTTTAGGGATAACTCCAGCCTTGTGTATCATCTTTTGTTTCCTTGTTTACAGTGTTGTAATACTTGAGTCTGGTCTCAATCCCGAAAGCATAAATTAGCAGTCTTGGTCTTGCTCTCAACAACATTTGCACTAAGTATCGTCTCGGTCTTGGGGTAAGGCAGAAATTGTTCTCAAGACCATTCAAGTGCGATACCTCTGTCTGGTAACTGAAAACTTTTTCTATTGTTATTCAATACCAACAAAATCTTTAAACAGAATAAAACTGTTCTTCCTCTACATGTTTAAATAAAATCTGTTTGCTGTCGGCTGAGGATTTGATTAATCTTTCCATAATGGCTTAACTGGATATTATTTGTGTGTTCATGTTCATTGGACCCAAAATCAAAACATCTCCTCAGGGCAGATCAGAATTATTACTACTATTACTACTGTGTTTTCATTTAATAATAAAAATGGATGTTTGTTGTTTGGTTTGTATTTAGTTGACCTTAGGTGGTGAGTCTGAATCAGTTTTAGAGAAGAAGGAACACAGAATAACCCCACCATCATTTACTTTCAAAAGTTACAATACAGTGACTAAGACCATAATGTAATAACAATTAATACTAATTTTTACACTCTATATTTTTTAAGGTTATATTTTACAAAATATACAATATTTATTAATCTATGTATCGTTTATAATGAATGAAAATGAATGTACAATGAACTACAAACAAATTTCAGTTTTTTTCCCCCTTTTTTATTTTTATATTCTTAAAATTCTTAATCTGGTCCCGGCCTTGTCTGGGTCTCAGACACTCCTGGTCTCAGACTTAGTCTCAGACTTAAGTTCTGTTCTTGACTCGGACTCGATGTGCCCAGGTCTTGGTCTTGACTACAACACTACTTGTTTATCCTCTTACCTGCTACTCAGGACTCGCAAACGCATTTCCGCTTATAAACCTGTACATGGATATTCATTCATAGAATATAATTACCATTTTAACCCCATAAAATGGTCATGGAATCACATTTAGATATTTTGATCAAATAATTTGGCCCTAAAATAATTAGCATAATATTGCCCACCACTATGTTTGAGGGCATTCAGTGAGTTTTCCAACTAAATGAATGGGTTGTGCCAATATAATTATTACCACAATGGTAGTCTTACTGTACACTGAGAGCATCTTGACCAATTAAAGAACCAGATAAGTGTTTCCATGGATGTTTTCATGAATCAAGGTATTCGTGTAATCTAACACAGGCCATTATTTTGGTCAGAATAATGTAAGTCATGTAAGCAATGTAAGTTTCACTAATGCATTTTAATTCATTGTCATATGCATTGCAATCAAAATATATAGCAACATAATCACAATACTGATATTTACTTCCCATCATTCAGCCCTTACTATCTTATTTTTAATATAATTTTTTTTTTTTGTATCCTAACAGGTACAGCACATGATCGGTTCCAAGTCCCCAAAACCCTGGTGTCATGTCCAAAACCGCACAAAATAACAAACAACATGTTCCACAATTCCCTGTGGGCAATGTGGAAGCTCACAGTGTCTATTCTAAAACATGATTGGCTGCCGGCTAGAGCTGTAAAAGCAACATGGCGGCGCTTCCATTGCTCAGTACCATCACAGGGCTTTTGTGCTCAACTCAGCACATTTGCACTGAAGCAGAACACGCTGCCAGGACACCACCATTCAATTATTCATTACATTTATACAGTGCCTTTCAGCAGAGGAGGTGGAGAGAGAGAGAGAGAGAGAGAGAGAGAGAGAGAGGGACGGAAGAAAAAAAGATAAATCAATATAGGCCAATGCATTTTTCTTAGTTTAAGAGCTTGTCGACCAACAAACTACACATTTATTCTCCCAGTGATAAATAAGCATGCAGACTTTGTGATTCAACTTACGGGGCAAAATAAACTGTATGGCAGATATAACAGGCAACAATAGAAGAGATGAAACATGAAAAAGAGCGAGAGGTGAGTGTTCATGTTTAGCTCTTTGTAAGGACCAAATGTCCCAGCTTAATGATTTACAATAATTTTGCAATACGTTTTTGGTCTAAAACACACACATACACACACACATTTTCTAAACCACTTATCCTTCTGGGTCACAGGGGGAGCTGGAGCCTATCCCAGTGGTCACTGGGCAGAAGGCAGAAAACACCCTGGACAGGTTGCCAGTCCATCGCAGGGCAGACAGACAGACGTGTACATTCACATCTAGGGACAATTTAGCATGTCCCGTCAGCCTGACTGCATGACTTTGGACTGTGGGAGGAAACACACAGACACAGGGAGAACAAGTGGAGAACCAGAACCCTGGTTGCCCGGCCGGGGAATGGAACCCGGGCCTTGGTCTAAAACATATTTATATAATTCATACATAGCGAGGTGAATGCAGGACGTTCTAAGGCAAAGAAGGCACCCAAAGAAAGCCCAATTTTATACTATTCTACCCTTAACAACATTGTTGCACAAACAAACTTGCATCATTATTTTTGTTGTTTTTTATTTTCTGAACTATTTGAAAACTCCAGTTATCCTTTGCACTGTGTGCAAATTATATGATGAACAGATGAATACAAACAGCCCAAAATTACCTGGGAAAAAATCTTTTTTACATTGAGTTCTGTAAGTTATCACTTTGAGGATATGAGGCTGTGTCCAAACAGTGATGATATACAAACTCAGAAGGCACGTTTAAGTTCACTGGTCATTTTAGGTAGCAGTTAGAATAGCCATATTTGTGTTGTAGTCATTGCGACCCCTGGTTCCTATCAGAACCATTTCGTCAGCTTTCTCTACAATGCAGTGTTTCACTTCAGCCCACTCTAAATGACTTTGTTTACATCTCTACATTTATTATCATGCAGAAACATGCAGAAATTTTTCCCATCCAAGAGAAAGTACAAGGGCAAAAAAAAACCTTTGGTTCTTGAGGGTAGAGCTGGGTCAAATGTAAGCACAGTAGTATTTAGCTACAATAATACAGGAACTTTTTAAAGATATTATGACTAATCTTCTCGATGCATGCTTACAAGACTGTATGTGTGTGTGTGTGTGTGTGTGTGTGTGTGTGTGTAGAGAGAGAGAGAGAGAGTGTGTGCAGGTGTGTGTGGGCGTCAATGCTGAATGCTTTCCCAAAATCCTTCTTGAGGAATCGCACCAACCAATTAACAGTGCGAAGAAATCACACACAGGGTGGTGGCATTGACGAGAGTGTGTGTGTGTGTGAGAGAGAGAGAGAGAGAGAGAGAGAGAGAGAGAGAGAGAGAGAATGTGACGGAAATAAGCCGCAGACAGAAATAGCTCTACCCAGGCGGATCCTCAATCCTCCCCCAACAAATCTCCGGACAGCCAGAGCAGCCTCCCTACTCACTGAGTCTTATCTCAGCAACCCCCGCTTTTACAGCAAAATTAAGCTCTCTCTCTCTCTCTCTCTCTCTCTCTCCTCTCTCTCTCACACACACACACACACACACACACACACACACATACACACACACACATACACACACACACACACACATACTTACATGAACACACATCAACGCTGAAGGACTCTAAAAGCTCTTAAAAATCTATATATCCTTCTGCAACCCGTCAAAAGTTTACAGTCCCAGGCATTACGGTCGTATGCATATGTAGTGTCCAAAGTTTGCTTCCTTAGTTTTACACTGGAGCTATGAGGCTAATGCACAGTTGTATGCAGAAGTTTCGGTAACAACTCTGAATTTTTTTGTGTGACACTTAACGAGACTGGAGAACAAGGCAAGAAATCTGAGAGCAATCCTCCATACAGAACATCTCCAGATCCTTCCATTTTCTATGGGGTTTAGGTCAGGGGACTGAGGTAGTCATGGCAAATCCTTGACTCTGTGGTCCGGAAACCATTTTTGTGTTGATTTTGAGACATGCTTGAACCACTGTTCTGCTGGAAGATCCAACTATGGCCCAGTTTAAGCTTCCTGGCTGAGGCAGTCAGGTTTAATTTAACATCTGCTGGTACTTCTGGAGTTCTGGATACCATGGATCTGAACCAGCTGTCCAGGGCCTTTGGAAGAAGACCATCCCCACAGCATCACAGATCCATCACCATACTTCACAGTGGAGTCTTTTCAACCAGTCTCTGGAGTTTGTTGCCAAAAAGCTCTATTGTGGTCTGACCATAGAACACTGTCCCACTGAAAGGTTCAGTCTGACACTGTAGGAGCTTGCGTTTGTTGGTCCTTGACAGCAGAGGCCTCCTTCTTACACCCCAAAACAACTCGTGGTTAAAAAGGTGGTGTTTGTGGTTTGGGAGACGCTGTGACCCCAAGACCTAACTAATGTCTAATGCCATTCTCCTCACTGTGTGTGGGGTCAGTACAGGCAAACGCCCTTTTCCCAGCAGATTCTTAACATCTGTAGTTGCTTTAAGCTTCTTAATTATTGACCTGATAGTGGAAATTTGCTTTTCAACTGTTTATCGTACATCATTGCTATATTTTACAGTGCATTTTGCTCCTGTTTACCAGAGGTGCTAATATTTGTGGAGGGCACTGTATACAGTCATGTGAAAAAACCTAAACAAAAAAGTTTTGATATTCAAAATGAAAGCTAGTTAACACATCCTCTACAGAGATTTTAAATGTGTTTAGTGCACAATTTTTATTTACAGTGGTGTGAAAAAGTGTTCGCCCCTTCCTGATTTCTTATTCTTTTGCATGTTTGTTACACATAAGTGTTTCAGATCACCAAACAAATTTAAATATTAGACAAAGATGACACAAGTAAACACAAAATGCAGTTTATAAATGAGATCTTTATTATTAAGGGAAAAAGAAATCCAAACCTACAGGGCCCTGTGTGAAAAAGTGATTGCCCTCTAAACCTAATAACTGGTTGGGCCACCCTTAGCAGCAACAACTGCAATCAAGCATTTGCGATAACTGGCAATGAGTCTTTTACAGCGTTGTGGAGGAATTTTGGCCACTCATCTTTGCAGAATTGTTGTAATTCAGCCACATTGGAGGGCTTCCGAGCATGAACAGCCTTTTTAAGGTCATGCCACAGCATCTCAATCGGATTCAGGTCAGGACTTTGTCTAGGCCACTCCAAAGTCTTAATTTTGTTTTTCTTAAGCCATTCAGAGGTGGACTTGCTGGTGTCTTTTGGATCATTGTCCTGCTGCAGAACCCAAGTGCAGCATCAGGTCACGAACAGATGGCCGGACATTCTCCTTCAGGATTTTTTGGTAGACAGCAGAATTCATGGTTCCATTTACCACAGCAAGTCTTCCAGGTCCTGAAGCAGCAAAACAGCCCCAGACCATCACACTACCACCACCATATTTTACTGTTGGTATGATGTTCCTTTTCTGAAATGATGTGTTACTTCTACGCCAGATGTAATGGGACATACACCTTCCAAAAAGTTCAACTTTTGTCTCGTCAGTCCACAGAGTATTCTCCCAAAAGTCTTGGGGATCATCAAGATGTTTTCTGGCAAAACTGAGACGAGCCTTTATGTTCTTTTTGCTCAGCAGTGGTTTTCGTCTTGAAACTCTGCCATGCAGGCCATTTTTGCCCAGTCTCTTTCTTATGGTGGAGTCAGGAACACTGACCTTAACTGAGGCAAAAGAGGCCTGCAGTTCTTTGGATGTTGTTGTGGGGTCTTTTGTGACCTCTTGGATGAGTCGTCGCTGCGCTCTTGGGGTAATTTTGGTCGGCCGGCCACGTCTGGGATGGTTCACCACTGTTCCATGTTTTCGCCATTTGTGGATAATGGCTCTCACTGTGGTTTGCTGAAGTCCCAAAGCTTTAGAAATGGCTTTATAACCTTTTCCAGACTGATAGATCTCAATTACTTTGTTTGGTGTGGAAGTAATCAGGGCCCTGTAGGTTTGGATTTCTTTTTCCCTTAATAATAAAGACCTTCATTTATAAACTGCATTTTGTGTTTACTTGTGTCATCTTTGTTTAATATTTAAATTTGTTTGGTGATCTGAAACATTTAAGTGTGACAAACATGCAAAAGAATAAGAAATCAGGAAGGGGGCAAACACTTTTTCACACCACTGTATTTGTATTTGAGTTTAACATACTAGAAAAAATACAACATAAAATGTAAAATGTTATATTAACTTGTGCACCGGTTATATTTCATGTTTTGTTTTTCCAATATGCTAAATTTGGAAAGTAAACAATAAATGCACATGAACCTGTACAGAGGTATGTCCTCTGTAGAATATGTGTAACTTATTTTCACTCAGAAAATCAACAAAACATGTAATGGGACACCCAAGTCTTTGCCTTTCATGGCAGTTAATTAAGTAATAATGACAACAATAATAACTGTAGACTTCTAAGGGCTGGCTCTGAATATGAGTGAATGCACACTGGCCACTCCATAAAGCAATAAGAAGCATGCCTTTACATTTTTTCATGTAAACAATTTCACATGTGACTAAATGCGGAGAATCCTGTAGTGGCTAATGACGCGGTACGATCTCGTAGCTGCAATCTACATTGCATGTTAATGATAACCTTTGCCGACATTTCCTCCCTACCACAGTCATTTTCTGTTCACTGGAGTGAGTGCTCAGTGAACCTACCTCTCTCTGTCTGTCTTTCTATCTCTCCTTCTTTCGTTCTTTCTGTCCTCATCAGTGCTTTCATGACAACCCATTAATATGAATGACAGCTCCGTTCCAGTGAACAGTCACCAGTCAGAATGCACAGTGTACCTATAACACGGAGTATTTACCATCAGCAGCTCACACAGACGTAGACATGCTTAATGCTAGTTCTCAAAGCTAACTTAGGTTGTAGAGCAAATCAGAGCAGTGTATGAGGCAGTAGTGGAGTAGTGAAAAGAAAAGAGAGAGACAGAGAGATGGAGAGAAAGAGAGAGAGAAAGAGAGGGTTTGAGAAAGGATGACCGCAGCTGTAGATTTACGGTTCTAATCTCTCCTCAATGTTCCGTCCTGGGACGCGTCTTTTTTCCCTGAGGAATGGAGAGCACACACACACACACCCCCACACACACACACACTTACAGGGATATGTGCCTTATTCATTTTCTATCCCTCATTAACGTTGCATTTATATTCTGTAGCTTAGTTCTTTTGGTTTGGAACAAAGAAGAAAACTATACATTGTTGCATTTTAGTTCTGGTTCACTTAGCGTTCACATATGTTCACACATATCTGACCTCAAACCAAAGCAAACCAACTGAGACTGACCTGTTGAAGCGCTGATTTGGTCGTCACAAAGGTTCATATAGCAGCATTCTCACTTGTTCTAACAAACCACATTAACAGAGTAATCTAACCAAACCTGCCAAGTGTAAACATGCGTGAATGTTGAGCAACTTTCTTCTGTATAAGCGAATACAGACAAAATTCTATCCAGACAATAAATATCTATTAAATATTGTTAACACATTTAATTACCCAAGCTAATGAACTACTCACATGGCTAATTCAGATGTAGGCACAACAAAAGGTGGGTACTAAGGTAACTAGTTACATTTACTCAAGTATATGTACTTAAGTAAAATACTGATACATTGGTACTTTCCAATCATAATTCTTTTACTTCTATTCAAGAAAATTAGTAAATGAAAGAATCTACTTTTTACTCAGTAACATTTTAGCCATTCATATTTAGCTCATAATTCCGGACTGTTTTGTGTTTACTTTCATATGTTTTGTTGGTTCAGCCTCTGTACAGATTTGAGATTGGTCACACCTTTGACTTTGACCTAACAATCTTTAGTTCCTGTGCTGATTGATTCTATAGTTTCACTGCAGTTCTACAAGATTCTCAGTATTTAAGTACTTTTTTGACGCAACACTTTTGCACTTCTATTCAAGTTGGGGAAGGTACTTTTACTTTTACTTGAGTCAGTACTTTCACTTAAGTATGTGTTTAGGCTGCTCTATCCACCTCTTGGCACAACCTGTATGTGCCAGAGGTGGGCAATATGATGATATGATATCAATGTCAGCCATCATAAACTTTTCTGGGCATATGACAGACATTTTTGAGTACTTAAAGAATGCTGAGCAACATTATGTTTCCTATAATGTTTCCTCTGTTAAATAATGATTTAACAGAGATGTCCAAGTGCTGTAGCCTGCTAACATTTTTGTTGAGAAATCACACATTTAAATCCTGATGAGTCCAAGAGAGCATGATTGGTCTTGTTCAAATAGCTGGAGTGATGCGCTATAAAACATTTGAATAAAACCATAGTCATAGCTTTTGATGAGGTGTGCTGATTATGTCAAGTTCTGAATTCTGTTTTAGATGGCCAGTTGTGGCTCTTTGTAAAAAAAAACAACAACAAAAAAAAACCAAATAAACAGTAGTGAACACAGAATTGTTCACACCTTTGTGCCCTTGAGTGTGCGTAAATTCTGGTCTTACTTAAGAACAAATCCCAAATAAGAAAACACTGGTGAATGTCAGCATCTTTGTGAAACCTGTGTAAGTGGGTTTTAAGAAGAAATTTCTTCTTAAGAAGGTAAATGAGGCCCATTATTTGCTTTTATCACGCTAAAGTGGCATTCTAAAGTCTTAATTAAAAAACATTGTCCATTTAATCTCAAATATGAATTCAACATGAATAAAAAAGAGTCAAGTATCTGTTTAGCACAGTGAGTCATACATCATTTTGATATGACATTTAAGTACACACTCATATGCCAAAAAATTAGTCAAATATGTTTTTTGATTTTCTAAGGGAAAATAAGTTAACACACTATATACAGAGAAGACATTTCTTCACATTTTAATACACAGTTACTGTTTATTAGCTGAATTTAACATATTGGGGAAAAAATAAATCATTAAATTTGTATGGCATGTGCAAAGATTATGGCACATTTTATGTTTTATTTTTTTTTCCAATATTTTTATCCAAACTCAGCAAATAAAAAGAAACTGTGCACTCAGATTTTTCCAGAAAATGCTGCTTTTTAGTGTGTTCTTTGTAGAGCAGGCATGTCAAACTGGGGAACTTCCGGGCCAAAGTGCTGCAGAGGTTAACGTTTACCCTCATCTAACGCTCTGAAATCAGTTCATGAAGGCCTTTCTAATTATCTGATGAGCTGAATTAGGTGTGTTTAATGAGGCAGCGTGCTGAAGTCTGCATTGTTTTGGCCTGTAAGGACTGAAGCCTGACACGTGTGCCGTAGAGGGTGTGTTAACTTATTTTCACTTAGAAAATCAACAAGACATGTCATTTGACTGGGGCTATTCAAACGTTTGCATACTACTGTAGATGCAGCAGCAGCTTTAAAATACAGCATGCATGCATTTACCTGCTTTATGTTATTTACATCATAACCTTGCAGCACTAATCAAAAGAATTAATTGGCTGATTGAGCATTTGGAGCAAAAATCTGCCAATTCTGATCTTGGCCAATTATGATCGTGTAACCTGACTTTTGCTAGCATACTTTAAATGAGGCGCTACTGTTTTGCTGGTACCTTATGTCTGTTGCAACACTATCTATATGATATATGATATAAGGCAGCATAACATGATATAAGATAACATGAATACCATGATGCATCATGTAGAAGAATAGCGGTATCATATTTTTGTCATATTGACCACCTTTGGTTGAACTCCTCCAGGAAATAAACCTTTAAGGGTCTATACTTGACTCTTAACAGTGCAGCATTGATTTCACATTGGAGTGGTTGATTGGCTGGAGGTGTGGGTGTCTCCACACACACTCTCTCTCTCTTGCTTTATTCTTGAGCTCAGTGAAGTGTACAGAGGTCGTATATCTCCCCCAAGGCTGAAGACTTAACCACACGGAGTGCTGCAGAGAGGAGAAATATAGCATGCGTGCTGGTGACAGTCCCTCTGATTGATTGACAGCATTGTTTCTGGGGAATGTGTAGTCACTCTTTTTTTATGTGACAGACATCTGGTGTAGTCGGACAGATGGGGTGAATGAGAATATATGCGCCCTGCATGCTTCCATCCTTATCCAGCGATCCAGTATTCAAATGATCACAAAGCATTGACTTTTGTTTTGACTTAATCCTCAATCCGGAGAATACTATTAACTGAGCAATTAGAGGTTTGACCTCTCTTCTACACTGCCTTCTCTACAATTCAAAGCACTGAGGTCTAGGACTTTTTCCTCTCTCATTATGCCTAAGTACTACCTGAAACGTACGCAGAATCTGATTAGGAGCATTGATTGGATTTGACGTATTACTTATTTTAATGGACAGAGACTGCACAGCCTGGTTACGGAAACAAAGTAACACGCTAGATACAGGGAATTCATATGAGCTTTCTCCAGGCTCTGCCCAGGAGCGCTGTAGCCAGATAGATGAGAATGACTTTTTGGTGGGCTGCGTAGAAAGCACAAAACAGCCCTCCATCTTGTTTTCTCTTTGGTGAAGCGATTGCTTGCGGCTAGGCAGTGCCTAAGGCAGCAATCTGTCTACAGATGGTTATAAACCATGGACTGGTCCATAGATTCAAGAAGGTCTAGAAATGTACGTGGAGACTATTAGTGATTTCCCTAATTTTCTTTTGTACTGTCTTGAAGAAACTTGTTAGAGGTAGAACATGAGGCTTGCATGCTAGTCAATGCTAAATGTTCTCTTTGTCTAGCACCCTGTTGGGGATGAGGGGAGGTATGAGTGCCCCACACACACATCTCCTTGGATTCCTTCTAGCATTAGCTGTTTTGCTAAACAGTAGATTTAGTCAAAAATAGACATACTTGAGCTCCTGAACAAAGTAGGGAAATGCTAATACTAGTTTTTGAAAAAATATAAAGAGACCTGCAGATGAGTGGCTTGGAAATTCTTCTTTTGTGATGACTTTAAGCGGCTTGTCAGAACTATAGGACATGAGGTTAGCAGGCTAGTCAAAGCAGCTAGATGCTCTCTTTGTGTAGTCTTCAATTAGCATTAAAGTTATTTGTTATGCTGGGGAAGCAAATGCTGACACACTAGAATCCCAGAGTGCCTCCTCATTTTGGCCGGTCTGAATGCTGCAGGAATGAATCAGTTTTATGAATCAGTATGAACTGAAAAATGCCCATACTGCTGGAGCTGGTCCTAAATAACTGAAAATCTTCCTCACATTTGTCTTAATTTTAGCTTGAAGTAAAACACACCCATGCAGAAGTAGAAAACAGGTGGTTATAGGTGTTAGCTGGCTGTTAGTCAGGATCTCCTATGTTTAGTTTAAATTAGAAAGTATTAGTTTCACTTTTGTCCAAAGGTTTTGACTGTGCTTTATATATGTAATCTCAAAACCATAGGATTTATATGAGTTAGGAAAACAAATCAAGTTAACATTATGTGAACTGACCTATTTTTCAAATGTATTTACAGTTTTCAGTGTTGAAATATTAAACATAATTCAGTCAATCAAGTCATATAAAAGAAAATGAATGAGTCTTGTGATTTCCACCTGCTATCATGAGACACATACCCAAATAAATTAAGTCTGTTGTACTTAAAATAGGATATATTCCACATTACTCAACTATTTAGAGTTAGGGGAAGTTTATGTTTATTTCTTGTATTCAAATATTTTATCGGCTCCTGAGGCATTTCTTTGCTTACTATATCTTTATGTACTCTCTCTCTCTCTCTCTCTCTATATATATATATATATATATATATATATATATATGTACAGTCTAGTCAATTTAAATAAATTATTTTTGATCAACAAAATTGACTTATTTTAAAGGAAAGCCTTTTAAATGTGCGGAAATACTTTACATAATTCAATTAGGTTTAGGTAAAGAATCATTTTGGTCGTTATATAAGGTTAAAATGCCTAAATGTGGCTTGAGAGGATACAGTAAATCAGCAGAGATTTTCTTGAACTTGACCATGTGTCGTTCAGAAAGTTAGTATCTTCTCTCAGTAAGATGTTAAGAGGAAATGAGGTTATTTTAGCGTTCCTTCTTACTGGCCTCCTTTTTTTAACAACACGCTCATCAGATTGTGATGAAAGCGAGACTGAGACAGTATACGAGACATTTTACATAATGAGCGACCTTCTTGCTTAAATATAAACATAAATGTAGATTAAACTAAGAACATAATTACACTTTTCATGAATCGCTGACATGCAAATGCAGGTAGGCAACATTCTTTTGATTACAGTTTCCATTAACACTCCATTCTCATATGGTGATGAGGATGATTATTATCACCTTCATTTGTGCATTATTTGTAAGTTACTGCTGTAATCTGATGAGAGAAGAAGAAGAGGAGGAATAAGAAGAAGAAAATGAAAAAGAAGAAGAAGTGGGGGAAGAGAAAAAGAGAGTGATCAAAGTGTCAGCCTGTAATTACATGGAGCACAGCCAGCATTCCCACTGATCCCTGCTCTCTCTCCCTTTCTCTCTCTCTTTCTTTCTCTCTCTCTCTCTTTCTCTCTCTCTCTCTCTCTCTCTCTCTCTCTCTCTCTCTCTCTCTCTCTCTCTCTCTCTCTCTCTCTCCTCCTCTTCGCTCTCTCTCCTCTTTTGCTGTCACTTCCTCTGTGCTGTGCTAGTAGGAGTGTAATCCTATTAAACTCAACTGGAATGCCTGACATGTGTGCTGATGAGATACCAGAATTAAAACCCCAAATGTAAAACGAGACCAAGTCCTTCAACTAAATCAGGCCTTGTTGTAAACCACAACTCACGACTAAACCGACATGGTGCAGTTTACTGTAAAAAAAAAGTTTGTCAGGTCAACCTAAAAAAAATGATTTCATGTAGTAGCAAGCAACTGAAATTGTTTTATTCAACTCAAAAAATTACTTTAACTCAAACAATGGTTCATTTAAAGTATTTAGGTTTAATTTTGTTACCACTTGAAGAATTTTGACAAACTCATTTTTTTACAGTGTTGCAAGCTTTCAAGGTTTACAATAAGGACTTTGAGACACATCTACTTCAAAACAATGGGATCTAACTGCTCACCATGTAGCCACGAGGGACAGGGATGCAGCTTCACTTCCTGCTCTAAAATAAGGGACTGTTTTGATAGTGATGTTAAAACCTGGGACAGCATTTTTTGAATATTTTTCTAATGCAAAATCAATCTATCATCTTCAGTTTAAAAGAAATCAGCATGAAGACAAAGAACATGGTAAAAAAAATGCAAAAAAAAAGGAATTATTATTTTAACAAGTTGATTTTTTTGAGGGGTTGGAGTTTGCGACAGCTACCTCCCAGCAGAAAGTACCCTATAAATTGTTATTTTGATCCTTGTATATATATAAGGTCTGACTTCCTATTTGTTATTTTTTTTATAGTTTCTTTACTGTGGGATTACACATTGAACCAATTCGGTACATTTAAGCGTATAGTTTGGCTCCTAATCCTCTAACCACTTCCATCAATCAGAAAACAACTGAAAATAGGACAGTAAGAGCAGCTCATCGTACTTCGAATCAGCTGCCTATACATGTAAGAGAATGCACTACATTTTGCTCTTTTTCAGCTAATTTCAAATCATAAATCAATCAAGAATGCACTGTAGTCTGTAAATAATTTTTACAGTAGGCATCATGCTTTATTTTATGTTTACTGATTAACCTAAGGGCTAACTCTGATTCTAGATCTGCATTATTACTTTTAAATGTGGGCCTAAACAGGTTCAATCCAACTGTTAACCAGAATCCAAATGGACACCACATCATAGTCATAATCACGCTTCTCCTTAAGTCATATGAATTGTAAATGCAATAGTTTCTCCTAGTCAGTCCTGGTCTAAACCCAAACCCAGCCCTAGAAAGAAAAAAAGCTTTGATGGCAACCTCTGGATGTCTTTTAGCATTTATTTCATGCTAGTTCTGTCTGCAGTGTGTTTGTATGTGTACTAAAGCTTACTGTGCCCTCTGTGACTCACAGCAGTCTACAGTCGCTGACAAAGCTGTCTCACTCAATGTGTCTTTACATATACTGTACACAGTACTCTCTCTCTCTACCTCCTTTCTACCCTCTCTCTCTCGCTGTCTTCTTCCCTTGTGACATATTCAGCGAGAGAATCTTGCAATCCTTCAGGCAGATAAGGTCAAACTATATTTTTTCCCCATTTTCTCATATATTTACTTAAGATTTTTTCTTTGTTATTTTAGTTCAAAGGCTCATGTTCAACTTAGACTAATGACAACAATGCGCTTTCTTCAAAGTTAATGCAATTTCACCAGTGCTAATGTGACTTCACCGATGCTAATGTGCCTGACGAAGAATGAAAGCAAGTGCGGCCCAATCGGCATGACCTAATTTGAATTTGAAGGCTAACAGGCCCCCAATAGCTTTCATTTGTTAGTAGCAATCTCATTTGTTTAGGCTGAAGTATTCTTTGATCAGTCAGGCTTTTAGAATGCAGGGAAGGTGCAGCATCATTAAAAGTGTGGTGTCTGTGCAGTGGCTGTGGCATTGACTGCAAAAAATTAAAAACAGCTGGTATGGCTGACAAAAAATCTGGCCTATATCTGATTGGTACGGGGGAACGCTTGATGTCAGGGCGTTCCAACATAGTCCTGCCCAACTGAGAAAAGACAAAAGGCAAAAATCTCCCAATCAAAATGACCAATGGTGTTCTTTATTGGGCAGTCAATGGTACATTCATGCAGGCCCTTATAGCAAATAGCATAAAAAGCTTAATAAGATAACTTGACAGCCCTTTAATTTAGCATCACTGGGAATGCACGTCTCAGGAAATTACTGCTGCTCATAAAACAAGATGTGTTACAAGCTGCTTTGAGCTTTAGATGCTTCAATATGGTGAAGAAGAAATTCATGTCTAATATAAATCTCTCATACACTGCAGTGACCCACATTTGTAGCTTAGTTAGCAGGGATAGGGCTTTCCAGGATCCTCCTGAAGCACTACCCATCCCACTGATGGCTTCAGAAGCTCTTCATATAGGCTTATATTTTACCTAATTGGTTCCACGTTCTTTCTGATTACCATCATCCTTTATGGATTCTCTTCTCTACACAAGAACAGGATATATACTCTCCAGAAACTTTATATTTTCTTTTTCCTTGTGGTGAGTGAATCTACGAACAAGCCCCCAAATGGAGTTTAATCATAATTTTCTACCACACAACCTTCCAATGAGCACCTGACTCGCAGCATGACTCTCTTTTCACTCCTTCTTCCTGTTTTAATTCTCCTGTTACTCCTTCTAGTCCTGCTCCATGTTCTGTTCCTCCTTTTACTTCTTTTCCCCGTTATAGATTCTCTTTTCACACCTTCTCCTTGTATGGGAGGCAAATCCAGCCAAAAAAGAAATTAAAATTAAATCCATAAAATGAAAAAGCAAACATCCTGCCAAAATTGAAAATGAAATGAAATGCCTACATTTGCAATTTCATTTTTCACATGAGCACGAGCCATTTGTGACAAAAATAAAAATAAATGCAAAACAGCTATTTTTCATTTCATTTTAGTCGTTATTCTGGGTTTTTCATGGCCAAACCAAAAATGAAAAAGCTAATAGAGAAAAGAAAATCCAAGCTTCACTTTGGCTTTGGCTTTTCTCCATGAGATGCAGAATACGTGTCAAAACTAAAATCAAAATGCAGTGTTTATGTTCTTATTTCTTTTTCACAGCAATCGTCTGCATATCTGACAAAATGAAAATGAAAATGCAAAATGGATAAATCAACAGCAAAGTGACAGTTTGTGATTCAGTTTTCGGCGCGGACGCGCTTTAGGTGTCAGAATGAAAAGGCAAAGGCAAACGAATATCCACCTGCTGGACATTTACTTTACATTTTCTACTTTTCGACGTTCAGTTTCACCAGATCTGAGTCATCACGATGGTTTTTCTCGAGACTCGAAGTCGTTTAGCCTGAGGAATGATTCTGTTCTGACTCGGAGGTCTGAGGATGTTCTAAAATGTACCCCGTAGCCCCGCCCAGTGCTAATAAACATATATTTGCATGTTGGTCAGTTTGAAAACGAAATCGAAAAGTGGAAAATGTAAAGTAAATGTCCAGCAGGTGGCGCTGATGTTCGTTTGCATTTGCCTTTTCATTCTGACACCTAAAGCGCGTCGACGCTGAAAACTGAATCACAAACTGTCACTTTGCTGTTGATTTATCCATTTTGCATTTTCATTTTCATTTTGTCAAATATGCAGCCGATTGCTGTGAAAAAGAAATAAGAACGTAAACACTGCATTTTGATTTTAGTTTTGACACGTATTCTGCATCTCATGGAGAAAAGCCAAAGCCAAAGTGAAGCTTGGATTTTCTTTTCTCTATTAGCTTTTTCATTTTTGATTTGGCCATAAAACCCAGAATAACGACTAAAATGAAATGAAAAATAGCTGTTTTGCATTTATTTTTATTTTTGTCACAAATGGCTCGTGCTCATGTGAAAAATGAAATTGCAAATGTGGGCATTTTATTTTCAATTTTGGCAGGATATTTGCGCAGATGTTTGGAAAAAGAAATGGCAAAAAGATGTTTGCATTTTCATTTTATGGTTTTAATTTTAATTTCTTTTTTGGCTGGATTTGCCTCCCATACTCCTTGTTCTAGATTCTCCTTTCACTCCTTCTACCTGTTTAGATTCTCCTTTCACTCCTTCTATCTGTTCTAGATTCTCCCTTCACTCTTTCTACCTGTTCTAGACCAAGACTTTTACTCTTGCCAAAAAATAAGTGCATACTTTGCTGCATATTATCATAATCTATTTTAATTGATTCTAACATTCCAGAGTCAATACAGTTGAAGCACTTCCTGCACCTGATCGCTGCATCACAATGCACTGATGCGTTTTTACACCCCCAGCAGCAGGAAAAGATGCAGTGACTGGGTTTATGTGTCCCGGAGGAAGCATGTTCGTGCCTTCACATGCCCAGATTGGTTGGTGCTATACAACAGGGGAACTTGGGACAGAGGGTGGGAACTCACACTGACTAACGCTGGGGAGATAATTAGGCAAACATAAGGAAAAAAGAAAAGAATTACATAATAAATAAAAATAAACACCACTGGCCTAGAAGAAGAGAAGTATAAGTATTCCATCAATAATCTACAATTTTATACAACATTTCTTGCTGCAAAAAGCAAATTCAGCTTTTTGAAATGTAGCTAATATTCACCGACAACTCGTACGCCTGAGACAGTTAACATTAAAAAGTTCTCTGTAGAGGATGTGTATTTCTTTTCACTTAGAAAAACATGCAGTTTGAGCAGTGGTTAAAAGGTAAGGCCAGAAACATACTGAATGCAAGTATGTGAACGCAGATGACACGCTCGGCCAACACATAGGAGTCGCACAGCCCATGTATTAAATGTGCATTCTTAGGCTACTGGGGTGGTTAACACACTCAGTACTCAAGGGGGCGATAGAGGACAGAATGGGATCTACTGTCATGTGTACAGTAGAGGAGTGTTAGGTGCTTTAACTGTTCTATCAGAACGAAGAGGCGATAATATATATCTCAATTATATGTTTATGTGAGCATACCATTTTTGGTAAGAGGCTCGTTAGCTGCTCGTTTGCTATACCAGTTCACTGGAAGAAAGCATGCGGGCTGTGCAGGACAGCTTGGCCAGGCCTCATTGTCATTATAACACCCCTGCTGTAATGCTCAAAATGCAACTCACGCTTGCATTGCACTATGAATTGCGTTATGAATTGCATGAAGACTGTTTCTGGCCTAAGAGCAATTTTCCTGAAAAGTTGCCATTCTGGAGATACAAGCTTTTGCTCTAATATAAATGAGCCTGGCACCAATAAACGCACACACACTTTCCTGTCCATCATTTTGTACTGAGCTGCATTTGAAACCACTTGTCCTACAGTTTTCCCTGAGTGTTTGGTGGTGGAAGACAGAAGTGTGTGGGGGGGGGGTGAGTAGTGAAAAAAGCAACATGGGATAGAAAAGAAAGTGCCTTTCTGCCTCTGCTGCTTCATGCTTTAGGAAGCAGTTAGCTTCAGGGTAAGCCCATCTCTCTCCCTCTTTTCTTTTATTTTGATATTTTCACCATCTGAAAAAGCCGTTCAAGCACCAAGCACTAGGGAGGGCGAGGGAGGAAGATGGAGAGAGTAGAGAGATAAAGAGATGGAACACCCTAAGGGAGAAGAGTAATGGAGCGGAAAGGCAGGCCCAGTCTCTGGAGTCATGGAACACCCCCCTACTGAGCCTTCAGCATGGTACGTTCTGCCAGTGCCACTTAAAGAAAATGTGTCATCTGTTAATATTAAATATGGTATGTTCCAGCCAAGTATTTACAGTGCAAAACCGCCATTGGGCAGGTTATACAAGTAGCACGTCACACATTAAAGGCCCGCTCAATCTCAACCCCCCCATTTAACAAACTGCAGAGGGGGATTCCAAGTATGGCTGAACCATTTTGACATCAGCTTTGTCAAAGAAGTAAAATATTTCCATATATAACTGTTGTCACTTAACTTAAATTTACATTTTTAGCAGAAGCTTTTATCCAAAGCATCATGCAGTAGAGAAAAATCTATACTTTGATTAGGTTCGGAGAGTTATACGTCATTAAGTTCAGGAAGTAAATGCACTCACTGGCCACTTTATTAGAAAGCCTCATTTTCTAGGTCCACCTTGCTGGCGTACAGTCATACAGACCATAGACCTCATTTTCCATGTACAATATGTGTTGGTCATCCTCTAAGTCTTCATCAGTGGTACATTTCAGACCACTGAACCACTTTTGGTATGATATTTTTGGGCGGTGGACCACTTTTAACCTAGCAGTGACACTGACATCCATAAAAACCCCAGTTGTGCCAGATATAATCGCTCCAGAACCACACATCAGTGTCACTGCTGTGCTGGAAAATGGTCGATCACACAAATAATACCTGGTCAACAGTGATCCTATGGTCAGAAACTGACTAGTGATGAATAGGGTAGATTGGAATGATAAATTGTGTAACAACAGATGGGCTACATCTAATTACACATTTATATAGTCGATCTATAAAGTAGGTAGACCTTATAAAGTGGTCAGTGAGTATAAGTACATGGTAGTTGTTTCTGATAATAAAGGTGAGTGTATGCTAAGGCTGTGTTTAAGATATTGATAAGCTCATGAAAGCTTGATACATGTATCAATACACAACTGCTATACAGATATTCACAAATCTGCTTTTATACAGGGTGTGTATGGATGAGTGACGCTGATACTACATCCAGCTCTGAGATTGTGATTTATAACATGTAGCACGTAGCAAACCTGTTCTCTAATAGAAAGAGTAGTGCTAAATGATTAATCGTTTTTATATCAAAATGTTAATTTTCAAATTTCAACAGCTGTAGTTTTAATTGCACATGACAACACAACCACAACTGGCAGTCTGGAGCATTATTCAAGCCTCAAGCCAGAAAAAGTTAACATGCTATGTGTGTCATATGATTACACTTATATCATGATATGTATTGTAGTGTGAGGTTGCTGCTGATACCCAGCCCTAGCATATACTCTCCTGCAAGCAGACACACACATAAGTGCACACACACACAAACACACACATACACACACAGACATGAAGATAGAGAGTGCAGCACACATCTATGATGAATTGCCTGACCCCAATGTTAGTGGAATGAATGAGTCCTTTGAGGTTATAAGAGAGAGAGAAAGCAGTCTGAAGAAGGAGGTCAGTATCCTTCGCTCTACTTGCAGAACATAATAATTACTTTTGCAGCACTTAAATCAAAACTGAACTAAAATTAAAACTCCAAACTAAAATACCAGGTTTAGGTGACTAAAGCTGAAACTATATCTATGGCTCAGCCATGCATTTTTGATTAAATAAGTCTTTTATCTTTATTTACTACAAACACTTACATACTGGCCAGAAACATTACTTTATTCAAATTGAAGAGGCTGTAGTTAAAAGTGAAAGACTAAATAGTTTCGCTGACAAGTTTATGAGTGAGCTTGCAGCCACAGCCAAATTGAAGAGCGTATCCTCTGGACAGGAGAGATATAAAATGGATGGTTGGAGATTAGGCCAAATTGAAGTGAATGCTCTGTTGAAAAGCAAGAATATGTGGGTGTTTGAAACTGAAGCCAAATTAAAAGCACATCTTCGAACCTGGCACAGGCTCTGTTAGCGTTAACAAGAACTGTAAAGGCTTCTTGTAGAGCTACGGGCAGTTAATTCACATTAGGCTGATCAAGCATTATGGGACACTGTCCTCCTCTTGTTATCTCTCCAAAAGCAAAAAGCTTCAGCCGTGGCCTGTCAGGTCATTCCCTGATCAAAAAGAAACATTAGAGGTCTTCAGATTCACTATAAAAACGTTGAAGCGTTCAGCCTACTTAAAAACTTTTTGGGATTGAACATTGTTAATTAAATAAAAGGAACAGACAGGTCATCAAGTACATTGAGTGTATTGGTTTGCATTCAATAAATCTAGTACCTAGATTTTTGTCTTAACATTTGTGCTCAGTTGGTCAATCAAGCTGACAGTATTTGAATACTGAAGTCACTGTTCAGTTATTCATTAAGCTTCGTCACGGGAAGGCGGAGAAAGTATACTGACCAACAATTCAGTAAAACATGTTAATGTTTTGCTCGTATTTGCAAGTGTGTTATGTTATACTTTGCTACTCCCAGATGTGAGAGCCTTAACCTCTTATATGGCCAGGACTCGCCAGCAGGCCCAAAGCTTTATTACACACTTCTATAACCTAAGAATAGCTCAACCAGTTCGCATTGAAGTACCTGTAGTTACTGAATAATAAGCATTATTATGTAATAAGCCTGGGATTTTAAGGGGTTAATATGGGCAAGTTGTCAAGGACACACTGTTAAAAACAACATTATCCATGAAAGAGAGAAAAAACACTTGTAGAAGATGTGATGTCTCCATCAGCATCCACTGTTGCACTGGTTAGCGATTAGCTCATCTGAAGCAGTCTCCATTGTACCAAACATCCGACCTTAACAATTTCCCTCAGTTATAGTCAAAATGCACATCCCTGGTTAACAGCACTCAAAAAATAGAAGAGCAGAAGTTCCTTTAATCTAATCTTAACTTCCTTAACTCAGCTTCAGCTTTATTCTGATATAGGGTATAAAGGAATAGAAATGTGTTTGATTTCCTACAAATGAAAAGCTATGAGAACTAAACATCTTGCTGTAAGGCTGGACTGTTTGTAACTATTTATACGCTGTTTGTGCAAATACCCAAACTGTGATCCCTCACTGAGAATAATCTGATGTGTTAGTGATCAAATGTGTTAGCAAACTGTTCGGAACAATAAAAGGGAAAATACTTTTAGAGAGTTATTCAGACTGTTTTAACTCCACACTGGTGTTAAAGACTGCTAAAATAGTATATCTAAATAGTATTGTTTTAGATACATTTTTCAACATATTTAGGATTATGCACTTTTGACAACATTTATTAATGTTATTACGTTAACTCCTTTGAATAAGTCACTTAAAATTTACAAAAGTGTAAAAAGACAATGATGGCCAGATAGGTGGAATATAACAGGAGAGTAGTCTAATCACATATAGTTGTTTGAACACCCTGACAAATTTCATGTTTTGTTGATTTTCTTAGTGAAAATAAATCAAAGCCCAATTTGTATTTATTTATTAAAGTGGAGTTGAAAACAAAATAACATTTAATATATTGGAATTTAACATATTGGAAAAAATAAAATAAGATATATTAAATGTGCCATAACCTTTGTACATACAACATTTTATGTTTTATATACACATATATGTTTTCCAATATGTTTAAATTCAACAAATAAACAATAATTCTGCATTCAAATGTGCAGAAGTGTTTTCTCTGTAGATGATGCGTTAACTTATTTTCACTTCGTAAATCAACAAAACGTAATTTCAGCACAGATGCACAAACTTTTGCATGTCCCAGTTGGTAAGGCTAATGCCATGATGCTATAATTGATAACTATATGTTTCTATAACTATAATAATGGCACTATTGTTTTGCTCATGCATTTAGTCCATTGCAACAAACCTCAGAAAAAGAAAATAATGTCATACATATTGTCTATCATGAAAAAATGGTTCATATCATATTTGACCAGCCTTTGTCTGAACTTTACCTTTGGCATTTCCGTCAGTAGAAGTAAACAGCTTATTTTTATTACCTTTATAAAAGACAAAAAAAGAGCTTTTTATATATGTATATATGTACATATATGTATATACAGTATTTGTGTGTGTGTGTGTGTGCACGTATATACACAACATGAATGCAAAACAATTCAATCTTTACTAAGTAGGGTTCTTCAAGGAGGAGAACACTCACCAAGACATTGACCTTGCATCTTGAAGCTTAACCCCCTTTACACCAGCAGTAAAAGTCAAAGTATATAATCATAATCGTAACATCAATAGAAGCTGGCAACACAGTAAAGAGAGGGGGAGAGAGAGAAAGAGATGGATATGACTAGAGGGAAGAAGTGACAAATGAATGATTGATATTTGGCTCCTGTCCACATTGAACTGACAGTGTGCAGCTCAGACTGATGTTACTTTATCACCTGAGTACACAGGGGAGATATGGACACATAAATACACAACACTCCAACCCCCCACACCACACACGGTTATCAGGCCCTTGACATTTCTCTAACATTCAGAACAAGGTTATACCAATCCAACAGGTTAATATTTAACATTTCATCATGTTTGTCAAAGTGTACATGTTGCACATTTATTTCAGCTGTATAAATCTAGAGGCCTTCAAGGCCTTATTGTTAAGCTACTGATATAGAGTGTGGTCTTTCTGGCACATGCATATATACCAGTGGTATAGGCAGAAATATATTTTTGGGTAAGCCTGTGAAAAAGTAGGTAGGCCAGCTTGGTAGATACAATTTCCAAACGCCGAAGGTTCCGGAGTGTCATTACATCAGGCTATTGCCTATTTGTGACAGCTGTCACACCCTACATATTCCAATGCTTCCGCCCTATGGAGATATAAAACTGAGACTGTATACATATCAACCAAAATGCTGGAATCACATAAACACAACCAAACAGCACACCAGTGAGACAACATAACTAAGTTCAAATTACACAGCTGAGATGTGCAAAGATGAGGAAGAACAACATCATCCTAATCATCCTAGGCTAAAGTATTTGTCATCTTATGAAGAACGGACTTGGTCCATGTGGAAAGAAACTCAAAAAACATACCCTGTGATTTTATAACTTCCACCCATGAATGCATTTTCAAACTAGCCCGATTTGGTGGCAAAACTGTGAATCTGGCAACCTTATATGGGGGGAAAGAACCAGTGCGTGAAATTTGCATGCACAGTTTTCTGGTTCCTGTAGAGTCCCTGCATGTTTAAAATTCCTACTGTTTTCCAACTGTTAAATTCCATTTCACTACAGCAGCTGTTTTCAGACTGTTCTATGCAGCTTCACTTCCATGGCTTTTCTCATGCTTGCGCTATGGTGGTGAAGGTGGTTTGTTTGCACCCCCTTCTCCAAATGTACTGTAAAATAAGACTAAATGTGACATAGAAATACACTGAAATATCCAGTATCTGATTTACTTCTCTGTCCTGGGAAATGGAGTGTTACAGTGTTGTAGGTCACATACCCACCAGCAATGCACATCTGTGTTCCCTCTCAGAGATTAAGTTGTGACCATTTGCTGACACCCCAATGGTTTCGGGGCTGTAAACACTAATTAAACCCATTCGTAGCAGTTATGGCACATCGCAGCAACCTCTACTACGCTACAGTACACTCCATAAATGGTGATCGGCCCACTCCGTCTATAACCTTAATCTCGAAAAGGGCAACTAGCTTACAATGGCACTTCAGGTGGGAATAGCATCCTGCATTATCAAATTTACAGCTTGACCTCTGGCCACGTGTAGCCCCTTAATGGCCCTTCAGTGGTGTAGATGCCACCGACTATATTTTAAAGGAGAATTCCACCAATTTTTAAAATTCAGTTGATAAGATGTAAACAAAGTCCCTCAGAGTGGTTTGATGTGAAATTGTTCATTGCAGAGAATCTCACTCATTCAGATTTCTTTACAATGGTGGTATTAGGAACCAGGGGCCAGATTCACAAAAGCTTTCTTAAGAAAAACCTTGCAACGGTTCTTAAGACAAGCACTAAGAAGTTCATAAGAATGTTCTGAAATGCGATTCTCAAAAAAAAAACAACTTAAGAATATTCTTTAATTCATTAATTCCTTTAGATTCTCTTAAGATGTATTGTATTAACGGTTATTTCCATTATTTAATCCATTTATAGGACATCAAAGTGGAGGAAATATATCAAACCAAACATTTCAAAAATTTGGAAAACAAGAACTAGAGGTGATTGTGGAAGAAACAGCCAACAGGAAAAAAATCCTCCTTGGAAAATACAATAACTGTGGGGCAACTGCGGAAAGCAAGAGATGAAGATGGGCAAGAGCAGCAGAGGCAGCGTCCATGTTTAATAAATTCAATTGCTCTCCTTGTCAGCTCTTACAGCCTAAGACACGTGTGAAGCTATTGGAAGGTTAAGAAAACATTTAAGAACATAATGTTTTCAAGAATACCACTTTTTTAGAATTAGAAGAAAAAAACACATCTTAAGAATCATATTTCTTTCTTAAGACACTTTCGTGAATCCAGCCCAAGGGGTTGCAATGTTGACAGCACAAATATAGCCATCATCCTCTCATACCCAGCATACATTTCAGTGTATTTACAATATATTTTAGGCCAAAAAATGTTATCTCAAAGTATTGTAAACCACTGTCTCAGGCATTAGGCAGCATATTCAAAATCACTTCATGCAGTAACTTTCTGTGAGGTAGCTTATAGAAGCATTCAGATGTCTGGTTCCTATCACAACCACTGTGAACAATTCTGACTCAGTAAGCTTCTCTAGAACGGAATATTTCACATCAAACCACTCTGAATGACTTTGTTTACATCTTAACCATTTAATCATGCAGAACGTTTTAAAAATGGAGGAATGGTGGAAAAAATGTGGTGGAATTCCTCTTTAAGAGTGTCTCTAGCAGTATCTTCAACCACAAGATCTTTGTGGCACAAAGTGCCTCATAATGGCTAAAGTAACATATTAAATAGCAGTATTGCAGTATTGCAGTATTGCAGTGCTTTTTCACACTTTGTTGTTAAACTACAGTGTGGCAGCATTTGAGCATCATTAACAGATTATTTTATGTACTGGTGAATCATTTTACAGTTTCTTTTCAGTTCTTTTCAGCAGATGGTATTACTTACATGGAAAAAAGAATAAATTAAAAAGCAGAATTAGCCAATTCAACAGGGTTCATTTGTCATGTAAGATAACATAAAGAGGCCCATTACAGCATGTGCTCTGCTCTTGCTCTCAAATCTACCTTCATAAAGACAGCTGATGCTGGAATAGAAAATTTTGGAAACATAACACAAATCAATTCACATCTGCAGCCGTGTTGTTTTGGAATATTACACATTCTGATGGATGAATGCTGTGACACAAAATCTAAAAAAGGTATGTCTCACCAAGAGAGGAGTCGAGGAGTCATTGTTATTCATCAGAAATCCCTCTGTCCAGACCTGAGCAGGTGTATTGTTGGGGTCAGCAGACGAGGACAGCAGGCGCTTGGTTGCCTTGCAAAGTGAATGACTCTGTCTCTGCTTTTGGGCTCTTTTCTAATGTGTGTGTATGTGTGTTTGAAGGAGAGATGGGGTAAGAGTTACTTTTGAAGCCTCCCTATGGCCATGAAGCAGGCTCATCTCACTAGAGCTCTGTCAACCACCACTCAAAAAAACGCGTCACGTCCGCCTCAGGGGCCCCACACACACACAAACACACACACACACAAACACATACACACAAACACACGAAATGCAATGGGCACAGACATGACAAGCACAAGAGCACAATCCTAAAATCACACAAAGAAAGCAAACTATCTAGCATTCAGAGCTGAGTAAATGCTGAAAACATATAAACTTCACTATTACTGCTTTACTACACTGTGCATGATGAAAGTATATGACTACTAAGTTTTTAACAAGAATACTTGTTTTCAAACTAATGTTTTACACAAATGTTTTCAGAAAAAAAGTGTAGCTAAACATGTAAAACTCATCCACAGTGGTTTGATGTGAGATGCTCTGTACTTGAGAAAATACTGAGTTAGGCCCAATCCCATTTCACCCCTTGCCCCTGCCACTTAGCCCAGGCGTTGGCAACCCAAATGTTCAGAAGAGCCATTTTGTCCTTTCAATAAAAATCAAACCACCTTGGGAGCCACATTTTATGTCCATTTTACCATCTTGGCTGTAAATATGTCTCAGTATATGCTAACGTCTTAATACAGGCTAAAAAATATAAACGAAAACGCGGACTTACTTTGCTCTGCTTTAAGCTTTAGCTTAGCTATAGCCGCTTTGCTTGCATTTCCAACAGGAAACTTTTCCTCAAAAGTAGAACAGTTTCTTGTAAAATGTCTCTCAATGTTCAACTTTTTACGAGGCTGAAGTCAGCTTCTTATTCTCCAGCTTCTTGTTTAAATTTTCCCATTCAACCTTAAATGGCGCCAGAATGTAACTGCGGTACCATTTAAGGTGGAACGGGAAAATTCAAGCAAGAAACTTTTTAGTGTTTGACAGTTTCTCGATGCAGATTAAACATATGAGGAAACCAGCTGAGTGCTTATAAATGCAAATAGGTCATTTCCAAATTCCCCATGTTCGTCTTAAATCTCTCTCTAGTACCTGTAAACTATTTGCACTTCTATTTTTGCTATAATAGAAATATATTACACTGTAATAAAGGTAACAAGCGATAGTCTCCATACAGTCAAAAGTTCACAAATAAAGTTAGTCCCAAACATGAATACTGTCAGCTTATAAACATTAACATACCAAACATAAACAGACCAAAAAAGTAACACTATTGTAAACTCTGTAAACTGCATTTCTTTCATTCTTTCACTGCTCTGACAGTATTGAATTACTCTGCTCCAAGATTTGCAGCATTCTACATGATTAACCCGCTGGCAATATTCCATTCTTTAAGCTGACTCACACAGCGGCCTTCGTGTCCAAATGTTATGGCTTAAATCAAGTGGTTGAGAAGATAATGCTATCATAATGGCACAAAGAAATAAGCCTTGCATAATGTAAGCAGACTTGACAGCTCAATTTGCCATTTGTATAAACAGGAAGAGAAAGAGGGTGAATAAAAAACTGGGGTTGGGTAGAGAGAGCAAACAAGAAACAGAAAAGACTGACAAGGTCCAGTTCATTTGGATGGAACCTGCTGAGCAGCAAATGGCCACAATACATCTTAAAAAACATACAGCATGAAATATTTATGTGTTTATGCCAGGAGTTTGTTTGATTATGCTTTTGAGAGTGTTTCTTCAGTAGGGGTAGAGGAGTCTGGAAAGAAAGATTCAGGTCTTAATTATATCTTATTTGGACCTGCTCATTTTTTTATTCAGAAGGTGATGAGTGAAGAAGTTTGGATGGTGAGCCCCTCATGAACATCTCTTGTAATTCACTACTCACATTATTTGGCTATAGATACTGTGGGCATCCAAAAAGTAGATCTGGCTACTGTCACACTCTGTCACAACATTAAAATGTGCCAACATTTGCATAACCCTACTCATTATGTTATAGCTCCATAATTACAACTCTTACTTAGCATGCAGCAAGCAGTGAATATGAACATGAGCAACATGACTGAATATGTGGCTGTCAGCTGACCTCAGAACAGCTGTGGTTTGGCCACAGATTGAACCAGCCGCTGTGTTTAAATCTGTATGAGATGCTACACAGAGCAACTCTGGCTCCTTGAGATGTAACGTTACAGGATATAGACTAACATATAACATAGCTATGATAAAATGTGAGTTTACGAGAGTAATTAACAGATTATAATTGTAAAATGCAAACTACATGCGCTAGTAACATAGCTAGAGTCAGCATGCTTTAGTCCAGTTCCAGTAGCGGCTTACTTTAGGCTACAGGCTCTGTAGTTGCTATATTAGCTATTAGCTGAGAAGTTAATAGTTAAAGAAATAGTTAAATGATCAAGTAAATACAATTAATCAAGCTAACTAGAGTTTATGCAACAGTAATAGCAGTATATGGAAGACTGGAGGGATGGGAAAGAAATAAATGAAAGAAAACAGGTACATAACAATTAGTCTAGTCACTGTGTGATTTTCTGCAAAATGGACCTCTGACCTGACCTTGCTGGCCTCTCAGGGTGGATAACAGGATGGATAAAAAGGTGAGAATCAGAGTTCAGTTGCATGGTGAGACTTGGGGGACACACAAAGATTAATTCAGGGGCAGTTGGAACTGCACAGTCAGATCACTCACACTACAGCAAATTATAAGTCAATATAAGTAAAAAAAATGCACTATTATGGTCACAACCTCTACTTTGTAGATTGTCTGTGTATATCTTTTTAATTATAAGGTGTGGGACATGACAACAAATGCTAGCAAAATAAGTAAAAATATCTGTGCATAGGTTGAACATACAATGAATATGAAGAAGATGTCAAATGTTCTAGATTGACAATGTATTTTCGTACGATATCATACAAAATATATATTTAAGCAATTAAAACTAACTTTGGTAGTGTCTTGATTTCTGCTTTTGACAGTCTATCCTTGCAATAAAGAAGCATCTTCAAGTACATCAATAAGATATAATATATAGCATACAGTATATAGTATGGGTATTGGTTACCCCGTAGTATATGTATCAAAGTATTTTTCAATTGTAGAAGAATTTGTGTCTTAACAATTGCTTATGTTAACTTAAATTGTTTCAACTTGGAAAAGAAAAGCACTTGTAGGCATAGAAGATATATACATATATATATATATATATATAGTATTAGTATTTATTCAAGTATGTTTATAGTGTAAATATTAAAAACATGTACTTTTCATAATAGATACACTTTTGAAAAGTATACTTAAATGCATTTTTCTTTCACAATCTCTCAAACTCCCCCATCCCCGGCTGGCTTAATAGGGCTATAGGAAGTCTGGAAAGTTCTGATCTTTACGCGCATTGAAGACGCATCCCAAGGCATGTATTGCATTTGATTTCACCGGAATTGGCCAATTTTCTTCTTCTGCCATTTCTAGTTCCATTCTAGCTAAGCTAACTACCAGCATAGACTTTTGTATTCAGTAGTCACAAAAAGCTCACGCTTAGGCTCCACTGGATAGACAGTAAAATAATCTGACAGCTTTTGTTCCCTTGACCATTGAGAAGAGCTGCGGCTATCTCAGATGTACAGAAAGAAACACTTCAACCCAAATACAGCAATATTCTTTCATTCTTTCAGATTCTTCCATCAGACATTTTTGCTTTAGGCTACAACTAAGCAACTGTTATGAATTTCAATAGCAAATAAATTGCATCTCTGCGTGCTACAGTTTTCCCAAAACTGTAAAATAATCTTCAGTCATCACCTCAATTTATAAGCTTATAGGCATATGGTGCTGCGAGGCGGCATTATGCAAGATGCAAGACTTGGATGAATGCCTGGATCAACAATTCCTCTCAGAGTCTGACTTCAGGAAGCGCTCAGTCTTTTGCGAATCCTAAAATAGCTCGACATGGTTCCATTTATTTGGTTTAATTTAATTGGAATGCAAAGTGAAAAGTACATTCTCATGAGAAAGAACCTTTAAACGTTATTCACTGTTTGCCAGCTGGTTAGCTGCTTTCACTTATCGATTTGTTAGATTGTAGTTGCTGTGACTATAATAGGCTACATCTTAGTTTATTCATGCTAACTGATGCCTACAAAATAAAATTTTTGGGGTGCAGTTTGTCTCTATATACACAATGTGTTAACTGATTTTTGGTGCAGTATTTCTCTAAAGACCTATATGCTAAAAGCTAACTGATCCCTGTCAAGTTAACATTTTTAGATTCAGTATTTCTCTATACATACTATGTGCTAATTGGTTTTTGGATACATTAGTTCTTTATATGCCATGTATTGACTGATTGTGAAGAACCTTTTTTTAATTTGCCTTATAACATTTTTGTATACATTATTTCTCTATATACACAGGTTCCACTATCCTTAGTGCAAAAAATGATGCCACATTCTTTTAACTTTGCAGCAGTTCAGTTTGGCACTGGTAATTTCAACTGTGTGAAAAGAATGAAAGGAATGGACAGATGAAAAATTGGGAGAGAAAGCGAGACAATAACTGAAAGAGACAATGGGAGAGGAAATGAGGACAGAGCAGAACAAGATGGACAGAAAGGGAGCGAGATAAGATGAGAGAAGGAAAGAGAGAGAGCGAGAGTACTGACTCATTTTAGTCATTTGTCTGGGTAATGACTCAGGAAGGGTGGTCCTCGTCACTTTATCTACACCTGCTGCTGCATGAAAAACATACTGACTCATACACACAGGCGCACTCCAGCCCACATTAGCTTCTCTCACACACTACACATCTCTGCTGAGAATATTCATTAAAGGTAACTTATAGGAATACCTCAGTCACACATGCTAATGCTGCTGAAAATGAATAGAAGCTAGTAGCCACCACTTAGCATGATGTCATTTTCATAATGTTAATAGGTGAATATTCACATTCATTCATTATTAGCACTATATCTTTAAAAAATACACTGCTTTTATAAGTAGTGTGACACTATCCTCTAGTAAATTACATCGCATCTTACTTACAGTCAGCCTCTTATACCCTTACAATCATGCTAGCTCCGCTAGACGTTATGAACAGCAACTTGCATCGTTCGACTTCATCCCGGCTCTGATTGCCTCACTAGAGGCTCCATTTTGGCTCCAGAGACACCTGCTTCTTTCCTGGATGACCTACTTAAAGCCTGCAACTGGGAGGCGGAGAGCAGCAGTGGCAGGAAAACATGAATCTGAGTCTGACCACAGAGAGAGAGAGAGCAGAGAGATGCTCTTTTAGCAGTGCCATAAGAAACAGGAGGATGAGAATGTTACTTTATGATGTTTTGTGTGTGTATATGTGTTCGGGATGGGATTGTATAATGTCAAAAACATTTTTGATATTATCATAGTATTGTTAAAATGTTTAAAAAGCAGTAATATACTTTGACATTATAACCACAGGTATTATGTTGAAATACTTTTTTCGTAAACAACTTGCATTTCTTTATGACACCAAAAATATCCACTACAACTTAAATGAGTATGAAATTGTCATTAATTAAATAACTATTGCATACTGTTCAAACGTTCGGCACGGTGGCGCAGTGGGTAGCGCTGTCGCCTCACAGCAAAAATGGCCTGGGTTCGATTCCCGGCCGGGTGACCAGGGTCATTTCTGTGTGGAGTTTGTATGTTCTCCCCGTGTCTGCGTGGGTTTCCTCCGGGTACTCCTGTTTCCTCCCACAGTCCAAAAAAACATGCAGTCAGGCTGATTGGACATGTTAAATTGCCCCTAGGTGTGTGTGAATGTGTATGTCTGTCTGTCTGCCCTGCGATGGACTGGCGACCTGTCCAGGGTGTATCCTGCCTTCTGCCCAATGACAGCTGGGATAGGCTCCAGCACCCCACCGTGACCCAGAAGGATAAGCGGTTTAGAGATGTATGTATGTATGTACACTATGGTAAAGGAAAAGTAGAAGTAGAAACCTTTCTAATTATTGAGTTCAGATGTTACCACCACAACCATCGCTAAAAGGTGTATAAAACCAACAGAGACAAACAGTGGCAGTAGAACCGGTCATACTGAAGATCTCAGTGACTAAATGTGGCACTGCCATATGATGCTAGTAGGTTTGTAAAATTTCTGCTTTGCTAGATCTGCCCTGGTCATCTGTAAGTGCTATTATTGTGAAATGGGAGCATCTAGGAGCAACAACAGCTCAAGTACGAAGTGGTAGACTTTGCATATTCACAGAGCGGGCGGTAAGTGCTGAAGCTTGTAGCATGTGAAAATCGCCTATGCTCTGCTGTATCATTTACAGCAGAGTTTAAACTGCCTTAGGAAACACATCAGCACAGGAACAGTGCGCTGGGAGCTTCATGAAATGGATTTCCATGGCTGAGCAGCTGCACACAGCCTAAGATCATTATGCACAATACCAAGCGTCGACTGGAGTGGTGTCACCTCTGAACTCGGGAGAAGTGGAAGCTTCACTGTCTGGCAGTTTGAAGGACAAATCTGGTGGATGCCAAAAGAATGCTCCCTACCAGAATGCATAGTGCCAACAGTAAAGTTTGGTGGAGGAGGGATAATGGTCTGGGGCTGTGTTTCAGGGTTTGTGCTCAACCCCTTAGTTCCAGTGAAGGGAAATGTTAATGCTTCAGTGTACAAAGACATTTTAGACAATTATATGCTTCCAACTTCCCCACTGAACAACTTGGGGATGAATTTGAATGTCGAACTGCGAGCCAGGCTCTCTCAACCAACATCAGTGCCTGACCTCACAAATACTCTTTTGACTGAAGCTTTTTGGCTATGTAGGGACCCCAAATGATCTACGGCTGACTGACCATTATTTTTCAAAGATGTGCAATGTTGTTGGAAGCATATTGTCATCTGTATATTATTTGCCTTAAAAATGATCAGCATCAGACAGATGTTAAGATTTGACTGATATTTTAAACCAGTATTTGAATACATATTTAAAAACCAGAACAAATCTTTTTTTCTATATTTTATAAATATTAATGTATCAGAATGATACAATGTAATGTATTTTGTATCAGATATGTACATCAAAAATATTGGATACTCTCATATCGGTGCATCCGATTTTTAAATTTTAACAAGTATAAGAGCCAAAGGGTTACTTTCTGGTTTCTAAGCTTAAGGTTCAGGTTAGATTACTTGTTAGCACAGCAGCATTTAGCGCTTTAGATGTCAATTGAAATATTCCACAAAGACAGGAATACAACTGTGTGTGTATTATTAGCCAGCGGAGCCAGTATTCCTAAACCTGGCCAGAAGATGGCACTTTCAGAGTTTGTAAAAAGCCTTGTCTGTGTTCTGAATACAAATAGCTCCAGCCTGGCTGCCACGCAACCATGAATAGTCCAGTGGAAAATCTATTTCAAACCAGGAATATGTTCCATCCTCCTATTCAATATCTTCTGCACTGTGATAGTCATCAACTGTGTTTGTGTTCCTCAGACACACACAAACGCACACATTCTCACAGTCATGACAAGGGGGTTGCTTTTTTTCCATGTCAACACATCGTATCGTACATCAGCCTTTTTCAAAAGTAATGTGAGGAGAGAGAGGGAGGGGGAACAGAGAGCATCAGAAAAAACTCTCCCCCGAGTGAACACTTTCTTTCTTGCTGTTCCAGGATGAGACCAGCAGGGGCTGCAAAGAAAGTGCTTACCTGGATGCCTGGGCAATAAGGCGTACATATGTACAAAACAGCGTCAGATATTAATCCCATGTATTCTCCTTCAACAGACAGAGTTGGACAAGATTGCCGCCTAAAGGAGTCTAGAAAACTTTCCCTTTTTGCAAGATTTTCGACATTTAAACAGTACACTCTTATTAATGAATTAGGAATCACAGATTGATGATATACTCCACTATAAACCAGGTCTATGTATAAATACTCTTGACATAAGACTACTATGTAGCCTTGGCACCCTATGAAAATAATATGTTAACAGCAACCCAGAACTGAATCATACTGGTAAATCTTAGAATTAATCAATGCAATGATTTTGGTGCAGCAATGTGATCATCCCAGATAATGAATTTGGTGGTTACTGGTGAAATAAAATATTTTTCAAAATTAAAGACATGAGGCTCCCACAAATGTTGGACCTATTGCCTCCAGTATAAGCAATTACAGTATTATTCTGCACTGAATGACAGTCATCAATTATAAAAAGAGACTGGAAATGGACAATCAAGAACCATTTCAGACAAAAGCAGACCACAACCTTATTTAGAAACAGAGCTTCTTTTATGGAAAACTATTCCTTTCAGGGATGTATTGTAGACTCTTTGGAGGTTGAGTGTTCAATCTCCCTCTGCTGGAGTCCTTTTCATATGCTTCATTACTGCTTTTATTGCAATAAAGCCTTTTTCATATAGTTTGGAGGAACATCCTTTTTCTCTTAAGCTGGCGATAGTACAGACATCTGTGGCTGGGAATCCAAGAGAGCATAATTAGACTCGCACCCTCTATGAGTGGGTAGGATGGTCCTCCCTTTCCCCATCGCTTGGCGCTAGCCAGAACGGGTATCTGTTAGCCAACGTAAAGGGAGCTGGCAGTCAGCGTATTCCTCCAGTGACACTGCAACAGCAGCAGTTTGAAAGTTTGCAGCAACTGTTGTCATCCGCAATCCTGGTTCGTGACGCCAAAAATGTTGTTTATTAAGTAGCTGTTTTTATTACAAAGTAAAACAGTATCATATCAAGCACTATAAAGTACCTGAGAGAGGATCCGTGCCAATTCTAAATGTCCACTCCAGAACAGAATAAACCAGCTGCTTATATAGGGTACTTGTTGTTGAAAAAGCGAACTGAACATATGGCCCTTTTTAAATTGATCTCATCTATGTGGAACTAAGAGAGCCTGCTCCTGGAGATCCACCTTCCTGCAGATTTTAGCTCCATCCCTAACTGACACCACCAGATCCATCTAATTGTTGCCTTTTGCATGTCTTTGACCAGCTGAAAGAGGTGTGTTAGATTTTGGAGGTGAAACTTAAAGGATAGTGGATGTCCAGGAAAAGGGTTGGTGACCACTGATTTAGTGAATGTATCAGGTTTGGTAACAGCTCTTTCACTCTTAACGAACTTGTTGTTTTCTAGCTAAAAGGTTTGAGGTAAAATACGATGGGACTAGGCTAGTAACCTTAGCTTAGGTAAAATCAGACGATGAGCTTTTGTCTGTTCATCCTAAATGCTTTAGATTGACTTCTTTCTCTTTAAATTTCTCCTTCCTTTGGTCTGAAGCTGGGTTAATTTTAGGACAGTACAAATAAGGTGCTGAGTGGCATCACCACTTCTGGTAGTGTCCACCCAATGCATCCAGTGTGGAATAGAAAGCTTCTATATAGTTAGGCGATCTCTTTAAAGTTAGCTGTGAGGCAGGGTAAGAACATGACAGAAAACTACACCCTATATTTTGGCATCATGACCAAGACTGAGTTGTGCGCCACAATTTCTCATAAGGCTAAATGGGATTTTCACCAATATTCTATAAAGCTTGTCTAACCTAACATCAGTGACAACAGAAGAATGCAAACCCTAAATTCAAAGATCTTACTTTCATAGGAATGTCTAAGCTCTCTCCTAAGATTGCACTTAATCAGTATGAGGTACCATATGTCATGTCACATTACAGTGTAGATCCCTGTTTATTACTGCCATGTCAGGCAGCTAGTTTGTGTCAGCGCATAGGAAGTTGGAACTACCTCTCCATAGTCTTCAACTTTTACCCACTCACGCACTTCAAAACTGCAGATATGACACAAATGTCTGCTTTTCACTATAATTATGAAAACTCGTCTGAAACGACAGGTGAAATTATACCGTGTACTGTATGTCCAGCCCTAATGCCAAGCCTGCTGCAGATTACGTGTTTGAAAAGTCTCTGTAAGCAGACTTAAAAACCCCACCTTCCACTTCTTTTAACTTTGGGTCCACATGTTCTGTTTCAACCTGGACTGTAGATGCATAATTTACCACTGAGGTGCTCCCTCGCCTCGCAGATTCTGGTCTTAAATATTTGATCTAGTCTAAAAATGTGGCAGTAGGGTTTAGGTTGATGAATAAGTTAAAGTCTTGAGGGCCCAATGGACTCTAGACAAGGTAAAGGGACTCCAACTATAGAGACAGCGTGCAAGTCTGAAAATGACTGCTATCTATACATGTGCATTAAGTGATTTCTTTTTTTTTCCTTTTGTCACTAGTACAAATAACCTGGTTAATATGTAAAACGGAATGAAACATGATTGTTTTAGCAATAGCACCAGCACAAGTATGCCTGGGCTTGTCTGTGTTAACACTGACCTCCTGTCAGTCATTTTACTAGACCTTCCCCTACACCACATAACCCCACCACCATCTGTGTCTGTTGAGCTAAGAAAACATGCCAAAATTCAGTAAGCAACATGCACTGTCAGATTCCAGTGCTGTGGGGAAAAACGTTTGCTATGCTCCCAAACAAACAACAAGAAACGTGTTAAGTGCTCCATTAAGATGTTGACTGTTTTGAGTATTTTGATCTCCTCTCATGCAGTGTTAGCATAATGTTAAACGTCTATCACTTATATCTTAATAACAAAGGCAATACTCTTAATAAAAAGCCTACTTCATCAACAGTGGAGTTACAACAATGCTTGGAAATGGGCACCATTGATTCTAATGATGTGTTTTGTGTTGATGGGTAGGAATGGAAAAAAGTTCCAGTGTTGTAGTTCATCCACCTAACCACTAGTGTATCTTGAATCTTGGCTAATGTACTTTTATCAATAAGAAAATAATGAAAAATACGAAAACTAAACATAATTAGAAGTGACTTTTAGATCTGCATTTTGTTTCAAGATGAAAAATTATGGGCGTCCAAATGTTGAGAATTACCATTCAAAGAAATGCCAATACATACTTGTGACCAGAATGATGACTTGAGTCAGAGAGAGTTCTAAAATGACTAAGAAATCTGTTTCTAAAAGTTATAAAATGAACATCCAGAGTGCCTCACGTTTCAAAAGACGTGATCAAATCTTGAAGCAGATAAATTGACAAATATATACACATATGCAGTGCTGGCCAATATATCATCAGTAACAGTACACTGTGATGCTGCTTTTCAGATTTAGCACTCTTTTCAACTATATACTTAATAGACAATAAAAATGATATAATTTTTATAATGCACACAAAATAACTGTCACCTAAAATACCTTTCAGTTTTTAAAATACCACTTCAGTTTATAATGTTGAACTATATTGAATACATTATTATGATACACTCTGGACAACTTTATCAGGAAAACCTTGTATTGACCAAATCAGTGTTACTGCGGCGCTGAGAATGACCCAGCGTCTGAATAATACCTGCTCAGTGGGTCCTGACCATTCATGAACATGAACGGGGTAAAGGGGGTCTAATTATGCACAGACACAGATGGACCAGAGTCTGTAAATGCAGCACTTTAATGTGCACCAATATGGTAAGTGGACCTGATAACACGGACAGCAAGCACCGTCACAAACCCTAACCCCTAAATTTCAACTTGTGAAAGTAATACTTGATTTTGAATACTTGATTTGTTTTTTCCTTTTTAAATTTTTTAGATTTTTTAAGTGCAGATTTAGATTTATTACAAGCTTAATTTTTACATAATAAAACTTTTATAAAAAAATGCTGTTCCATGATTTCATGTTACTAGCAAAACACAAAGAGTTAAGTCCATAGGCGGAAGCTTATTTTAGCCACACCCCTGCATTTTAGAGCAGGAAGTAAGACTGCATCCCTGAAGTATATGTGTCCCAAAATCTGAAAATTAGTGAGATCAAGAATTGTCACTACTGAAACACATTTTCTGTAATTCAGGAAACTTTATTTGTGTTTTAATAAAAGTATTATGATCATATGTCTGTACAACTGTTCAAAGCTGTGTTTGCTAGTCATGCTAGTGTTTTTGGGTTTCTTCTTTATGTTTTGGTAGTGTTTTTGTTGTTTTGATAGTGACAAAATGGAATGTTCTATCATTTGTTTTCATAAAATAAACATAATTAAGGTATCGGGTCACTCAAAGCAAAAGGACTTTAGTCCTAAAAGTTTAAAATGTGTTTTGAACTCTGACTTTGAACCACTTTGGTAGAATGATCCATATAAACAAAACACTATGTAAGTTATGGGTTCCTCTGATCTACGTGCCAAACTTTTGGATGTCAGTGTAATTTTTAGAATATGACCTCATGATGTTTATTTATGTCTTTTTAGTGCCGCATTGAGTTTTCTTTTGTTGTTGCTGCTGTCATTTTGTTTCATGGAGTCTGGTAAAACATAAAAGGAACAGATGGTTGCTGGTATTTCTATTATTGATGAACAACAGATAAGCTTAAGAGCATAATCATATCATCCATTAAGAAGAGATGTATTTTTATTAACCTCTCTCTCTCTCTCTCTCTCTCTCTCTCTCTCTCCCTAAGGTGACTCATGTATCAAATTTGAAGGCATGTGATTCCTCCATCTCTGGAACACCTAGCCCTGAAGTTACAGATCAGCACCCAATTTCAATAGGTCATGCTCAGCTGAGAACTTCAGGCTGAATATAATGTATACTTAATGTAAACTTTAGACATTACCTTTTAAACTTGGCAGTAATTTCTTACACTTTTCTTAGCAAAGTAACTCAAACTTGCTAATATTATCAGCGGCCTTTTAAATGCGGCTTCAAATCTGAACGATGTTATGCAACTGATGCATATCAGGCTGCAAACAATTATATCTACTTGTCATTTTTTCTCGTTCTCTCTGAGAACTGTTTATCAAAGCGGCGATAACCGCTGCCTTCCAAAAGTCAATCACTCTGCAGATGTGCATGCCAAAACGGGGCTTGCAATTAGTGCTGTTAAACGAGCTGAAAACAGCTTCTAATGGAATAAAAGAGTATGACTGTTAAATAACTCAATGGGGATTTTGTAAAAAAGCTTAAGGGACTCGCATAAACAGGGATGCATGTCCAGTATCTGGAAAGAAGTGCTATGCTTTCAGTGCTCCCTCTTCACCCTTGTTCTGCTACTT
This sequence comes from Colossoma macropomum, assembly GCF_904425465.1. Classification (NCBI taxonomy): domain Eukaryota; kingdom Metazoa; phylum Chordata; class Actinopteri; order Characiformes; family Serrasalmidae; genus Colossoma; species Colossoma macropomum. The sequence goes on along the minus strand of NW_023494793.1, from coordinate 16,764,850 downwards.
CTCTGTTCTGTATCTTTTCCTCTGTTGACATAGAGATGGGTGATAGCTCAGACAGCTGTTCAACACTTCCTGCAGTGCTTTCTATACTATTTTAAGCATATGCTATGTTAGCGCAAAATGCATGCACATTAAGAGAGAGTTCTCTGGTGAACTAATTGCTTTTGAACAGACCATGATCCCCCTACATCACAGATGGATATCTTCCATCCGTGTATTGATTCGGGCATATATGCTCATAGAGACTCATACACTAACAGACACTCAGGGCCCTCCCCACACGGCATCTTACTGTGAGGATACAGTAGATGAGATACGGAGGTAAATTAACTTGCATCTCTTGCTCTACAATGCTTGAAGATGTTTTAAGAACGCAAGCATCTGCAGTGCTTCAAGAATAACAACTCCAGCTACAGTACTGCACAAAAGTCAGAGACCAACCTTCATTTCATTTCCAGTCAAAATAGCCATTAATTCCAAGTTTTTTTTTTTCAGTATTAATAAAAAAATAGAAAACATATATTCAACATAAAATTGCACATGATCAACAAGTAAGTTTTCAGTAATTAGTGTATCCACCCTTTGTTTTTATCACAGCTTCCACTCTTTTAAGAAGACTTCCTTTCAGTTTCAGTTCAAAGATATCCACAAGGATATTTACCCCAGTTCAGTCTCAGTGGTTGGTTTCATTTTTTGCTTATCACAATCCAAGTAATCCCAAACACATTCAATGACAGCTTCTTGACAGCTACACATCCTTTCAGATCCAGAGTGTTGAGTTGTCTTCTCACAGTGGAAGGATGGACAGAAATGTCTGTGGATTTTGTCAGAGCTGAAGGAAGAGTAGAGCTTAATCTTCTATCTCTGAAAGATGAAAGCTTTAAGTATTGTTTATCTGGTTCTGGTTATCCCTATATTATTGAACTCTAGTTTTGGAAACTTCTGTTGGAATATTGGAATCTTATATGCAGTCTCCTCAGAAATAGCCCCTGAAAATACAATAACTGAATGTATAAATGATAGATGGTCTCTGATATTTGCAATGTACTGCATGAGTCTGTATATGTATGCTTTTCATGAGTTATGTTATATTAAATCGCTACTGTCAGAAGAAAATCTTGCATCTCAATTTTTGTCATTTTTCAGTTTTTGACATAATTTGAAAATGCCTGTTGCCCTTTATATTGTGTGTAAATTTCATGATGAATAGTCCAAAAGAAACGGCCCAAAAATCTGGTTACACTGAATTACATTCAAAGTAAAATATATATTTTTTTCTTTCTGGTGTAAAGTTATCATTTTGGAGATACAAGGCTTTCATCCAACAGCAGGTATTATATCATATTATATTACACTATTACTTTATAATATACACTTGCTGTGAGGTCACACCACTACCAGTCAGTGTCCCTGCTATGCTGAGGTCCACCACCCAATAAAACATCTGGTCAAGATTGGTCTAGTGGTCAAAAATGGACCAGTAATGATTGGGTTGAGAACAGCTGACAAATTATACATGACAACAGATGGGCTACAGTCTGTACACCTATATAGTGGATGCCATAAAGCAGCAAACAATGTTAAGTATAAAGTAGGTGTTTAAATGGGTGACAAGTGACAAATAGAGAATTAAATAGAATGTACTACAGAAAGTATTGTGGATACTATTCTGAATTTCTTCTACAACACTTGGTCCCTGGCTTTTGATAAAAGTATTCATGTTTATTTGCATTTAGTGCATTCATATGATGTTGTATTAGACATTACCAACTCTGTATGGTGTCAATACTAGTCCACAAACAGAGATCCAAGAATTACGCCTCAGCTACTGATATATGAAATGCAATACTGTTCAGTTCAATTCAGTTGTTTGGGTGCATATCAAAGAACAGTGTGAGTACTTTGACAAAAGGACAATTTGCAAGTCAATATGTGACTGTCTCAACAACTGCCACAGACCATGCAGCTCTGAGATACATTGAGGCTTGTGTTTCCTCTTAATAAAGTGTCTCCAGTTCTGTATGATCCCTTCACTGTCCACAAACACTCTGACTGGGTTGTGCTGTAACAAGTAATAAGCATCTGAAATTCAACATGGACTAGTATGTTTTTCAGATATGCCGCTGACTTCGAGGGATTTTTGTTTTGTTCATTTGTTTTGCCCTTACTAAGCTAAAATCTCCACACACTACACTACTATATGGTTTCAGAACACCATCATCTTGGCCACATTCTAAAACACTCAGGAAATGTTACATCTCTGTTGCCATTGACCTTTTACAGTCTCCATCCTCTCCATGGTGGTTTCTCACCCAGATAATACCTCCCCTTCATCCCAGCAGGGAAAGACCCTCCTCATCCTCCGATAATTAATGACGGCTTTCTTACGTAATGAAAATAACCTTTATACCAGTTACCAGCAGCAATAATTTAAGTCAAAGCATAAACTGAATCTTTAGGTTAGCCCATAGTCAGGGCTGGGTAGTAACGGATTACATGTAACTGCGTTATGTAATCAGGATGCAAAAAAGTATGATTTGATTACAGTTACAGGAGAAAATACAGTAATCAGATACAGGTACATTGTAAAAAGTAGGAGCAGGATTACATGAAAACCACATGAAAACGTGTTGCTATTTTTTGTCAATTTGCTGTTTTGAATAATAAATACAACATTTGACTTAGGTACATAAACACAAGAGTGTTTACTGGGGAAGCGGGGAGGGGGATGAGCAGCACTCAGCTGAGAATTCTGAAGAAAGTCTCTCTACCCAGCAGGGCCTTTGATTCAGCCAAGTTACAAAAATTGAATATAGAAATATAGTTATAGAAATTGAATATACACTTATAGAAATAGACCTTTGTTTTTATTGTCAAAACTAAGATCTACAGTGTTTATCTGAAGATTACCAGATTCATATTACCAGCTTCCACAGTAGCAAACTGATCTGAAAGTAAGCTCTTTTATTCTGATTTGTTGCTACAAAAAGCAGTTTCACCCGCTATAAATGTTATTTTTGATAATGTTAACTTGCCAGATTTTAATCCTGAAGAGTGCTAAAGCTAACGTTAATAGTTCATAGTCAATACTGCAGATATTGATGAAACCCGAAAATAGCGTCCTGCAGCCATATTGTTGACATACCGTCAGCATAATGTGTATGAGCAGTCAATGCCAGCCATGACTTCCAAATCAAAATTGGAGGTGTTGATCTATACCAAATCGATAAGTTATCTTTGAGTCCTGATTATGTGTTTTTGCCCTTGATAACATATCCAGACATACATACTACGCCAAAATATAATTGTTTTTAATGATGGTTTTGGCCTGGTCCAGATATAAATCCTATAAACACAAACTAGCTGGGCAATGTTTTTTAACTGTCTAAAGCCACCAATGCTGATTGGAAAAATACAGATTGTTCTTTCTGTAAAAGATTGTCTACAAAGTTACACACAAAACTTCAGCATTGATAGAAATTAAAGGGAAAAGCTCTCCCATATTAAGTTACTTTATCTGTTTGCTTACTGATTTGTTGTTAAGACCACTAAAAGCTTAATGTTTTGCCATTTTGGGCTTGGTCCATTTTTTTGCCCAGGAGCGTACAATTACCTTGTAAATGCAGCATCAGCCTACATATCACAGGAGATGCAAACTGCTAATTATTTTGTAATATATCATAATTATTTGTCCTGTGAAAAAGTCAGTGATCTTTACCATCTATTACATCATCAAATGTCATCGTCATTATAAAAGTAAGTAGTAGTAGCAACACATCAGCTAAAGTTATGTGAGCTCTGCTAATGTTCTTGCGCGAACTGCAGTCACTGTTTAGCTAAAGCATAAGAGATCTAGACACAAATAGTGAACAATTCTCAACACTCGAACATGATCAAGAGCAAAATTACAGAATTCCTCCTGTCTACTTGTGACTTGGTATAGGGAGATGGCTGAAAGTTTGTGGAAGAGAAGAATAACAGATGTGAACAGAGAGCAAAGTCAAAGTTGGTTTCAGTTTCGCATGTATGATTTCTTTCATCAATAGCTTTCAACTGATGTAAAAATGTTAATGTGCATACAATTATCATTACTAAAACAATCAGCTCCCACTTCGTTTTCATGTGAAATGAAAAATGGCCATTGCCCTGTCAATGCAAAGCAACTTATTCATGCCAGTTAGATGAAACTATTGTGTAATTACAAATTATAAAGGAAGACTTAACTGATTTTGGACATAACATTGTTATTCTTCAGCTGTAAGGACAAAGCTTTATCATGAAAGGGAAAAGAAAAGAATCACATCGATGTACTCTGTGGTTCCTGAGCTAGATTTATTGACTTCCAATGATGTAACTTGGTGTCAGAAAATACTTGATGTCAAAAAACTACAAAAGGCCGTGTCCTGGTTTCACAGTGCTTCACCCAGAGCCGCTTTGGCTCCCATTAGGCAGCTGCTTTTGTACTGCTTTTGTACTCCCAGCTACAGAAGCTGTGATGCTTGTGTGAAACCCCCTTGCATGCTAGGTCACCGCTTGTAAGAGTTTCTGAGAAACTGACTATAGCAAAGCATTTGTGGTATTCTAAGCTATGGCCTTCAAACGCCACTTTGAGAATAAAAACATATATTCTACTGAATCAATTGAAACACAGACTCTACTGAACTGATTTGCACCATCCCTGCAGCTCCTGTTTAGACAGCTATGTATTACTGTTTTATTTAAGTAAAACAAAACAGCATTGACGTTCTCCTGACAGAATACAAATACACACACACACACACACACACACACACACACACACAGATGTATATATATAGCCTTATTTTAGCCACACTCCTGCATTTTAGAGCAGGAAGTGAGGCTGCATCCCTGTCACTCATGGCCACATAGTCAGCAGTTAGATCACATTGTTTTGATGTCTGAAAAATGACGCAAAGAAGTACCATTTTTGTGTTATAATGAAAATAAGTTTGTTTTTATGTGTGTTTAACTGTACTTATGTGTGTTTAACTTGCTTGTGTATGTGAGTTATGGTATTGCCACCGCCAAGACAGTCACTAACGAAACATTTGGTAAAGTGTAAAGTTCGGTAGTATTATGATAGTTTTTGCAGTGACAAAATGGAACATTGAATCATTTATTCTAATAAAAAAACATAAAGGGGAATAGGGGAATTCATCAATTTCAGCAGCATAATTCAGCCGCTGAGATTTAAACAAGGTGTACGTGTGTGGGTGTGTGTCTATATATACAAATATCACTGCTGTCGGAAGGAAGAAAACCTTGTATCTACATTTTTGTATATATATATATATATATATATATATATATATATATATATATATATATATATATATACATTCTATATATATATTTATATATATTTATGTGTGTGTGTATACATATTTATGTGTGTGTGTGTGTATGTATATATTAGTATAGTCTATATAAGTTAACTAGCCAAAGATTATACATACAACACAGTACTGCATAATGTTACTGTCAAATGCAGCTAATTATGTTGAGATTGAAATTTATAAACCATTAATAGCTTCTGTGAGGGCTGAAGGAATTTGCCAATGAGCTGAAGAGCTAAAGTGACCACAATATTTTGGAACAGCTCAACAATACAATACAACCATGTAATAATGTAATATTTTCAATGTTATATGTGTGTCTTCATTACCATCCCCACCAGGCTGCATGACTGACAGTGTCCATCACAGCAAGCACCCTCTTGGGCTAATCAGGACTCATGCAGGTAAGAGACTTTCAGAGAACATACATAAACACACATTATTTAGCCCACACACCACAAAGGACACTACAAACCAAACACTCCTTCCCATACATGGTCTGAATCAGTGTGTACACACAAAAGTAGACATACACACATTTCTTAATTCACTCTGCCCTGTGGGAGCTTTACTGTAGTGGAAATGGAAATTTCTCTCTTCCATTAAAGTTTGATGTATTCCATTCAATCAGTGCAGTCTGATTGCACATTAATCCACTAGTTTATTGAGTTCTGCTCTGACACAGCCTCTGATGGCCTATTCCACATTCTTATGACACTTCTGCATTACTTCTTTGTAATGTTTTCTGACACCAGAAAAAGGTATTTTTCCTTGGAATTTTAAAATAGCAGCTCACTGCCATTGAAAAGAGCTATATGAATAAAATGTTCCTTCAATCTAGATTTTTATTTTTTTTCAATGTACTCAACAGGGGTACAGTTTTTGGAAATTTCTCTTAAAGAATGTGTGTGTGTGTGTGTGTGTGTGTGTGTGTGTGTGTGTGTGTGTGTGTGAGTGTGTGTGTGTAAAATGATAAACCAACCTATTCAAATAGGAACATATTGAAAATAAAATGAAATTAAATTTCTTTAATCAATAGCATTGGTCAAACAATTGTTTACTTGTTGCTGAAGTGTTGTATGTAAATATAATACAATATATGGATCATACTGCAAAACTGGTTAGAAATCAGAGTTGAAAACATATTTTGGACTTTAAACTGACTTTGATTTTAGACTAAAATCCTTTCGCTATTTTATTAAATCAAATGATGGATCATTCCATTTTCACTAACAAAGCAATAATAACACTGCCAAACTTTACCAAATGTTTCAATAGTGATAATTTAACTAATTTTGAGCAGGACTCAAAAATGCTAGTGAGTACATGACTAGTAAACACAGAAAATCATGTTTTTTTTTTCCCTAAACCACAAAAAAGTTACTTAATTTCAGAAAATATGTGTTTCAGTAGTGACAATTCTTAACGTTACACACTAAATCTTAGATTTTGGGACACATTTACTTCAAAACAATCAGATCTAACTGCTCACCATGTGGCCATGAGGGACAGGGATGCATTCTCACTTCCTACTTTAAAATGCAGAGGTGTGGTTAAAATAAGGCTCCACCGATGAACAGAAACTCTTTGTGTTTCGGTAGTGACATAAAAACGTGGACCAGCAATTTGTGAATGTTTTTTTTTAATTAAACTCATTATACATTTAAATATTTCAACTTCACTTTACAAAATGAAAAAGATCTTAAAAAATATAACCAAAAAAGTATTATTATTAAATTTGAAATTTAGGGGTTAGGGTTTGAGACAGCCACTTCCCAAGAGAAAGTACCGTATAAATTATGGTTTTGTATACAGCTTATTATTATCTCAATTCATTTCTTGGGTTTAAATAGATCTTAATAGAATCCTTGTAAATATCTAAGATCTGAATACTTACAAACTTTATCTAAAATTGTTTTTCTTCAAATATTTTTTTTACTGTGCAGTTTGAACTGACTGGTCCATATATATATATATATATATATATATATATATATATATATATATATATATATATATATATATATGTGTGTGTGTGTGTGTGTGTGTGTGTGTGTGTGTGTGTGTGTGTATGTGTGTGTGTTTGTGTGTGTGTAATATCACGATTTCTCTTGCACAACATGGACGATGTCTGTCTTATCGCTTGTAGATGTTTGCTTTCAATATGGTATACTGTTGTAGTTGTGCTATTGTCCTCTCAAAAGTGCATCACAAACTGTACTATTTTCAGCAGCATGTTTCACTTTTAGTAGGCGTATATAGAAGTACCAACTGCCTATTGTGCCTTCATGCATACAAGTCAAAAACATGCATCAGCTTGTAGGATTAACCTGCCTGTTCAAATAGGAACTGTTGTCTATTGAAAATAAAAGAGATGCAAACATTTTTTAACCAATGGCCTTGGTCAAAAAACTATTACATGTAAATATGACATTATACATTGTAAATGTATATTAACTGTTGGTCAGCTAGTCACTTATATCCCTAGTATACACTTATTATTGAGTTCGTGCTACACTGTATGTACAGTGAGAATACAGGCGTTTGGCGTGCTGAGACTGAGTCAGTTTTTGATGTGTCCATCATCCAGAGTGTTTTGCCTACTAGCTCTTTTCTATTCAAACAGACTGTGGGGGAAGGACATGAAAAAGGTGTGTACGTGTGTGTGTGTGTGTGAGTGTGTGAGTGTGTGTGTGTGCACGCATGCACATGAGCATGCGCATGTGTGTGATTCATTCTGTGTCATAGCCCCTCCTGTAATGCACTGCACAAGCCTGCGTCATCTGTGTCTCCCTTTGTAACCTCGTTTAATGTTTCATTAGAGGCTGAACACACACACACACACACACACACACACACACACACACACACACACACACACACACAGAGGCACACACACACATACACATTGAACATGCACACTCATTTAAACATTTTTTTTAAAAAGAGAATCCACTTTTAGTGAGGACCTCACTGCTGACTTATTATGTGAATTATTTGTCAAAGTTTATATTTAAGATATTAATATTTGAGATTTAGTAACACTTTATAAGGGGCAGCAAAGAAACACAAAACCTATATAAGTCTTTCATGGCAACTGACATGAACCTATATAGACATTTATCAAGGCTTATTCCAACAAGCTGGAGTTGTCATAAGGTAAATGATATTAAAACTAGCGATGTGCATTATAACTTATTTTGATTACCAATTATCCATAAGAGTTTTATCCAGTTGACTGCAGGCCAGAAAAAACACAACAAAAAAATGAGGAAAAAAAAGACTTTGGTCTAAATTAGCATAGGGCTGTAGGCTTACTTTTTAGATGACAGAACTAGAGATTAAACTTTGAAAACATATTTTATTATTCAAAAATAGCTGAGGGAGATCTGGGTAGGTTTTCATCTTGGATGAGTAAAGGAAGCTGCCGCTTCAGAGGAGCTAATGTGCTGACACTAGGCAGTACAGCATTAGATACTGATGGAGACCTGCTGTGTTCTACATGAGGTCTTCTCTCCTCAGTTGATGTGCCAACGTGTTACTTTGCCAGAGAAACATATGGATCTTTCTATGGAACTGTCTGTGGATCTGTCTACTAAATCAGACTGGAACTGACTTGGACTTTAGACTAAAATCCTCTTGCTTTGAGTAACCTTAATTATGTTTAATTAATTAAAATAAATGATTGATTTATTTTGTCTGTTGATTTTGTCACTAACAAAACAATCATAACACTACCAAAACTTTACCAAATAATTCCGTAGTGACTGTTATGCTAGTGACAATTTTAGTTAATTTTATGCAGAATTTAGAAACACTAGCCAGTACATGACTAGGAAACACAGCCTTGAACAGTTCAGACTTTGGGACACTTCAAAATAAAGAGTTCCAACTGCTCACCATGTGGCCATGAAGGACAGGGATGCTTCCTGCTCTAAAATGCAGGAGTGTGGCTAAAATAAGGCCCCACCTATGGACTAAAATTCTTTGTGTTTCAGTATTGACATGAAAACACGGGACAGTATTTTCTGAATAACATTTTTAATTTAAAAAATTTAATGCATGATAAATTAAAATTTAAAAACATCTTAAAACAAATCAAAAAGATCTACATTGAAAAAAATGTAAGTACTATTTTCACAAGTTAAAAGTTAGGAAATGGAGGAGGAGGAGGAGGGTTTGGGACAGACACCTAAAATGCTTATTACTATCTCAGTTAATGCTTTGGGGTTAAATAGATCATATCAAAATGCTTGTAAATGTCTAATACTTCACTGTTATTTTAATTTTCCAACTAATGGCCAATATATTTATAGCTACCATCAGCTAGAGAAGTTAGTATGTCAGAGAGTAGTTAGCAAAAGCCATGCCAGAGCTTGGGACACACTATCCGTCCCTTCTCAGCCACGTCCTTAACACGACCTTGGCAATGCACTGAGATTCAAACTCGTATGTTTTGTAGAAGCAAAGTATAATCTACTCACAAAACTGTCACATTTTATAGACCTGTTACAACATAAAATTGGCGTTTCCTTGAATTGCTAGCCTGTGTGTTTTCTCCATCATCCTGTGATGAAGCATAACGAATACTGAATAGTGAATTCAGTATTCAAACACTGACCCCTTGAACAGTTAAGCGTGTACTTGTGCACATCCCTAATCAAAGATGACAACAGCAACCTTAATGAAAACACCTTAAAAAAGCCTTTTTAAATGCTTATGTAGGTTTATGTCAGGCATAAAGAGGCAAAGGAAATATTTTAGATTTAAAACAGAACAGAAAGGTAATATAGTGGACGTCAAAATCAGACCTGGCATCAGGGGGGATCATTTAGTGGGGCAATGCCCCATCAATCAATATTAATGCCCCACTAAATGATCCCCCCTGATGCCAGGTCTGATTTTGACGTCCACTATATTACCTTTCTGTAGTGTTTGAATAGTGTTTGAACATGCTACTATAGTTGCAGGTGGCAGAAAATGATCAAAGCTAAACTAAATTTTGCCCATTCTTATTGGATTAACAGAGGAGGGTTTGCATGCATCATTTTGTATTGCTCATTATAGGGGTGCATTTTATGTGGTAGGAAGATAAATTAGTGAATTTCCTATTTGGGTAGACCTTTGGTGATTTGCTGTAAATGTGAAACAACCAGTTGATTCTTTACTGAATGTGTGGCACCTTTTGGACGGATTATTTCCTGCCCCATATATTGTTTTTTTTTTTTTTGGATGCCCCACTCATGATTTAGTTCTAGTCCCAGCCCTGCTCAAACCCACAAATAGTGACATCAATTATTTTGGACTTATAAAGTTATATCATATTGTCAGAATTCCTGACCAAAACCAAAATTTTATTAGTAGCAGAATGTTCTCCTACCTTGAATCGAGTTTGTTGGGCATGTCAGGAGCTACGTTGTCATTGTTTTATAATATGTAATGTGTAAGCATTTGAATGGCTAGACATTGTGAATGATAGAATATTCTATAGCATTATAGTGTGGAACATCTGCTTTTGCTGTGGTATTGAATTGGTACAGAGAATTGTCAAATTTCATTGGTACTGACTACCAAAATTTGAAAAACAATTATACTGATTAAAGACTGTCTAATCAATATTCTCTCATAATCTCTCCTAAGACCTTTGTTGTTTACTGTGAATCTTACAGGACACATGAGACATTAGTATGGACAGACATGAAAGGAGGGATGCACCTGCTTGTCTCTGTATGTGTTTGTGTGTTACGAATGCACAAAAATAGCCAAAATGCTAATGATAAATTGATTATCAATCACTGTTTTCATGATTATAATAATAAATCATTCAGCTATAGATTTTATATATATATATATATATATATATATATATATATATATATATATATATATATATATAAAATCTTTCAGGCAAATTGTGCAAAATAAGGCTAATCCTAAATAAAAAATCCTAAATATAAATGTGGCTGTGACACACTGTGAATATGCAGTAGTACTGTGTTTCTTGGTGTATACAAAAAATTGTGGATCAATAATTCAGAAGAGAACATGTTTCATAAATACAAGACATTTGAGATAAGCAGGAGAGCAGCTCTTTCTCCATCTCTCTCTCTTTTGCTCTCTCTTTCTCTATCTTTCACTCTTCACTTTCTCTCTGTCTATCTTCTGCTGATATTGCTGCATTTTATAAAAGCAAACTTGGCTTAACAGTGGTCATCTCTCGCCAACAAACGTACCCCTGCCAGTAAGTAAATGAACTAAAAAGAGCATTATTTGGGTTTAAGGCCATTTTGATGAATCTGGAGTCATCCTTACTCCTCTTTCCCTCTAATGCTAGGGTGCTAGCATCATTTAATGTGCATAATGCTAACTTAACTCTACTACTTTGTCTTCACAAATCAAATACAAAGAGTGAAATCTTATCTAAATATGTAATCAACTGGTGAAAACTGATAGCTACACCTGAATGACTTGTACTTCAAAAATGTTAACATGTTTAACTGCTAGACTAGCATCACAGAATTAGCAAAATGCTAACCTGCTACAGTTATGTTTGCTGTATATCTCTTAGTTTGTTTGTCTGTTAGCATTTGTTCTTTTTCAGTCTTCAGTAAATACCTTACCTGCCCCCACCCTCCCCACCAGGTTCGTCTGTTTTTATGTAGCTTGTATTGCAGTATACGGCTGAAGAGGAGCTTGAGGCCCTTCTGAGATTCTAAAAAGGCACTTTTTATTCCACGCAACTCTCTGCTCTTCTCTATCTCCTTTTTCTTTCTTTCCGTCTCACTCTCTCTCCTCCATTCAATGATGCGTGAAGCTCTTTGGCACTCTGTGCATCACGGCTGTCCTTTTTTGAGAAGTAATGCTCTTGCTTTGAATGCCTTCCCCTTCTACAGGGTGTAAATCTTTCACTCCTCTCTCTCTCCTTCTTTCTTTCTCTCTTTCTAACTCTCAGTTTTTCTAATTCTTTGTTTGAGGGGCTATTTATAACCCATCGTAACCCTTCCTGCAGAAGAGGCCAGTCGTTCACTCCATCCAATTCAGAAGAAAGAAACCGGTGAAAACTGACATCTGTGCTTGAAGGACGTCTTTATCCAAAAAATATGAGTGTCGTTAACAACGAAGTAGTGCTAAGCTGCTAGCATCCCTCAATATGCATAGTACTAACTTACCCTACTAATTTATCTTCACAAATCAAAATAAAAAGAGTGAAATCTTATTAAAAATATGTGAAAACTGAACACCTGAATGACTCCTTATCCAAAAATATGACTATGAAATAAAAAACCCACTATGTTCAATTGCTAGACTAGTATAATTAATTAGCATAACACCAGGCTGCCCCTGTTCTGTTCGCTAGTTAGTCTGTTGGATTATTTGTCTGTTAGCTTTTGCCATTAGCCACATCAGCTTTTTTGCACTCTGTTCACACATTCTACATACTGACCCTTATTCGGCAAAGATGTGTAAAAAAAAGAGCGCAGATGTGACCACCTTTAATGTGAGATCTACTCTGCATCTTTGACCGCAAATGATGAATCAGTGTCAGTTTATGAAATCAAGCGCCAGTCTACCAGCACTTCATTTACATAACATTTTCATGAAGCATGGCCAGCACTGCAGTGTAAGAGATGCTACTGCACTAGTTGTGTTCTGTATTTTTGGGCAGTGTCAGTAGTATAAAACAAAAGCACTGTGTAATTTGTCTTTAAATGGAGAATAGTTGCAGCATTTGTTTACACCAATGTGAATGGGAAAAAAGTACATTTGCTTTTGTACTGGAGTGCCATGTGCACATCAGTATTACTGTTATTTTCTAGTTTTATAATTATTATTATTGGTATTATAGATAATTTCGATAATAGTTTTCGTTAGTTATCTGCAAATCAAGCATGTTTTTCAGACTGTTACACTTTTACACTTACACTAACACACTCCTACCAGAATTTTTGATCACGAGCTTATTCATGCAACATGCTAAGGATGAAATTGATGAATAAGAAAAAAGTCAGTGGGATTTGCATTAATTTTATGATCAGATTTGACTGTACGCAACTTGATGAATAAAAAACATTGTATGCATGTAAGGGTGTGAAAACGTATCATCATCATTAATAGAGGATTCTAACAGTGAAATGAATATGCAATCAAATGACTATGAATGGTAATATCTGAGCTACAGGGTAATACTAAAAACAGACCACAAAACATCCATTCTGTAACTAGAACAGAACTTTATAAAGTCCTTGTTTTGCTTTAGTACTTGCTTTTGAACATCACCTCTGTTTTGGCTCAGGCATAAAAAAATGTCAAGGTCAGTTTCACCCCATGAACTCATCGATTTTCACTGACACCATTGTGTATCAGTGCTGCTGGGGTGTGAACTTTCCAAATCCTCGATGTCAGACATCACTGAAAAAGGCCAACTGGATATTTAGTCTAAAAATGGAAAAATTGACCATTTATATCGCATTAGCTGTGACTAATTCCTCCTGTTGGGAGGCTAACTGGCTTCCAAAAAATGCCAGCTTCGTCAGAAAAGCCGATGGAAACTCATTAGCTTACATGCTGCCACCATTCTGGCCTGCATGGCTTTCTACACATTTTTGGATCTTTCTGATTATTCTGCACTTTCATTTTTGTCAACTTTATCAGCACTTTGTGGGCTTAAAAATACAAGGTTCGATCCGGTAAAATAAAACACAAATGCATAGAATGTGTATTTTAAAAATTGTAAAAGTTTCCTCCTTGAAAATGGCACACTAAAGTGTTGTTATAAAGTTCTTTCTGCATCAGCCAACCAGTATGGCCAATAAATGTTGGATAACCAATCAGAATTCATGTTTTACCCATGTGCCCGAGCTCAGCATTTAGCTGTTTACAGGGCTTAGTAGCTATGGAGCCTAGTTGAATGAGCATTTAGACATTTTAAATGAATTACTAAAAATAGCAAAAGGTAACTTGAAAGGCTAGTAACACTTCTACTAAACAACTAATTTAAAATATAGACTTTTAGATAGATAGCTAAGTAATATCTATCTTAATTAGCTAAATTATCTAATCTGCAAAGCAGCAAGCTGGCTACCTACCTTAGTAGCATCTTAAGAAATTAACATGTTTTTTTATGCTTTTTGTTTCTTTCATTGTACCCATTTCGACAGCCATCCGAAGCTTCAGTGGCGAGTGTCTTTGATATGTATGACTCCATTTACAGTTGATTTTGATTGGTTCTTGCTTTGGAATTGGTGGGAAATAGAGCATCATTTCATTTACCGTGCTGCATATTTAGCATGCTAATAAAATAAAAATGTAGCTGCTGTTTTGTGTTGATGACTTGCAGAGAGAAACTTGTTTAAGAATCAACACTTATTTTTATATAATTCAAATTCAAAAGTCACTTAGCTGACTGTATCAGTCTCAGTTGTGGCACCAGTGAAGCTCATTAAAAATTTTCAGCAAACCAGAAAACCCATCCTGAATTCACAAAGACTGATGTGAAATGCTTACAAAGAAACACAATATTTTCTGCCAACTATGTGCAATGGGTTGAAACCCCAAATGATCCAAAAGCACAATTTTACTCACTGGTCTTGATGGTATGGAGGTAACCAAGCAAAGCCTGTAGTGAAATGATTCCTTCTAGGGATCATGAATGTTATTAGACTCTGTCTTTTGAGTACTGGGAAGAGCATTCACTTATGTTGCAGAACATCATAGGTTCAAGACCTGGTTGGGACAAAGTCCAGTTGTAACCTAAATGCATGGTTATTTAATCATGTTTATTCACTGCAATTTGCAAATGAGTGCTCAGCACAGAAGCAGAGGTAAGCATTGCAATTCCTACAATTGTTCATTTAAACAGGCTAAAACTGCACTTAAACTGTTTTCTGCCTGTAAATTAATCAAATTTTTAAAGATGTGGCCAGTGGAGTTTTGTATTGATAAAAAAGAATACATTTTAAAAATCAAGCTGTAGGGGCTCCCGAGTGGCGCAACCGTCTAAGCGTTGGCCCAATCATCAGGAGACCGCGAGTTCGATCCCTGGTGATGCTACAGCCATCCGTAGCCGGGAGTCCAAGAGAGCACAATTGGCCTCGCTCTCTTTGGGTGGGTAGGATGGCCCCTCCTTCTCCCCCCATCACCCAACGCGATGCTAGTCAGCGCAGGCGTCTGTTAGCTGACGTAACAGATCTGGCGGTTGGCGCTTTCCTCCGAGCGCGTTCGGCTGTCCAGTGACGTTGCGTGAGCGGCAGTTCGAAAAGAAGCGGTGGCTGGCTTCACAGGTCTCAGGGGAAGCCTGTGTTAGGATAGCATCGTGTGATTGGGGGAGTCCTAACTAGCGGGTGGAATTGGAGACAATTAAATTGGGGAGAAAATCAAAAAAATCAAGCTGTAATGATTGGAATATTTTTCTGCATTCAATTTAAGAAACAGTGGTGTCCAGTGGCATACCATGACTATTAGAGCTAGGCCTCCAGCTTGGGCTATAAATGTGAAAAACCACCTCTATGATAATGTTATTTTCTGCTAGTGCCCCAATGGGATTTCTAATAGTATGTTAGCACTATGCTGTTGGATATTTTTGGCTGTTTTAGATGAAAGACATTCCATGTGTTTCATTTGGAGTTTGTAACAAACATTAACATATATTTTACTTAATATGCAGTTTTACATATACTTTTTCCATTAAAGAGCCCCGGAATAATGCTACTATTTTAAATATTAAATAAAAATTACAGACATATATATTCTTTTTATTCTCAGAAATCATTAGGCCTTCTCTAAAGGCCCTGAGGGTTTCCCACTGCTGGTGTCATTTGCCTTAGGAAATGGTCTTGAACATTGTGATACTTCAATTGATTGGTCAAATTTCAGGTATTTTGACAACCCCAGAGCTGAAGAAACACAGTAACAATGCAATCCTACAGGAATCCACCAGACATGTGATATTCTTTCTCTATTTTCCCTGCTTGTTTCCATCCATCCATCCCTCAATCCTTCTCTAATGCCTCAACTGCTCTCTTCTAAAGTGGTGTACGCATCATCAATATTCTGTTCCCTCTGTGGTCTTATCAGTAGAAACTCTTAAACCAGCACAGAGCTTGTGTGCTTCAGAGACCTGCTTTACCAGGGTGAACAGCATTGCTGCATTGCAATGAATATTAACACTTGGATGTCTCCCTCGCTCAGAAGCACTGACCCTACACACCCACACAGAAGTCTACACATGAACAACACACACATACACAAAGCTATTTTTCTCTGTTAAAGCAAACAGGAACAAAGAGTTTCCTTTGTTTGTTTTTAAATAATGCAAATACAATATTTGTATGTAGTTGTAGAAGAAGTGAAATGTACTAAATAAAGGCAGGCAAAATGCACAGTATGACCGTTTTGCAGATGCTTATGCTTTTATGATTGATTTCATGGCTTTGTGCGTGTGTGCACACAAAACTTGGGAACAGAGCTTTATCACGACAGCTGAAAGGGAAGAAATGATTAAAAAAAGATCTGGTTCAAAGCTAATTAGCTGAATTAATTAACTGTTCTCAATCAACTTTTAGAAGTCAAAGTTTTCACTGGTAAAGCAAGCTGTAATTCAATATGAACTATTTCTCGCTTGTAGCTCAATGAAACAAGCAGATAATTGCTGTTGAAAGTACATATTTTAAAGCTTTTAACTGATACAACATTTGTGTTTATAGGTTGAAAGAGATTATTATGATTTGAATTATATGAAAGGTTCTTGTGCATGCAGGCCTCTTTTGTTTCAGTAAGAAACAACATAGTTTACATGTTCACTACATTTTTGTAGTTTTGTAACAATTTAATCTTCTTTTTTTGTTGACAACTATTAAAATACAAGTCTAAAGCTATTTTCTGTCTCTTTCTAGCTGTTAAAACTAGATACTTACTAGTACTGATACCGATCCTAACCCCAACCTAACCTAACTACCTGATCAGTGCCTATAAATTCTGATATACCACTTCTAAGATATTGTGTTATGGAAAAAGCAGTGTGTGGTGTCACAAATAAAACATACAAAGCTTAAACTGGTCGCACTGCCCCTCGAAATAATGGTGTTACAGATTTTGCAATGAGAGTTTGTACTACTCCTTGTCTCAAGAATGAAATAATCCCACATTGCTGACATGCTTGCTTCATCTACTGGCATTCAGTAGTAGTAGTGTGCATGTGCATCAGGAATTTCATGGTATTGTTATTCTCTTTTGCCTTAATAGAACTGCATTTCATCAGGGTCAATATCAATATCGAATTGATATCGGTGCAACATAGCCTCAACTCATTCAGGTGATCATTTAACAACTGTAACAGGCGTTTTCTTGACATTGAAATGAACAGAAAAAGTAAGAAAATGCAGAGAATATAAATTGAGTGTAAATTTTGTAAACAACGACAGCTGACGTATAATGGAAAACGTACATTTGTTTCTCTGGTAAAAGGGGTATTAATCATGATGTATTTTTTGTATGTGTAAAGCTCACTCCCAACAACGTAAGTCTTCAATGTATAATGTGCTCTAGATCAAAAAACCTCATTTTGTTTTTCTTTTTTTAAGGGTTAAGGTACCAGTGAAGCTCATCAGAAATTTCCAACTACAAATCCCATCTTGAATTTATACTGACTGAAGATGATGTGTGAAGTGACCGCACAGTGAGGGATGGTTTGCTTTTTTGTGTGGGTCTGCTCTTACCTCCACGAGGTGCGGTGTGGGGTTGAAGCCACAGAGATTGCAGACTTGTTTGTGGCATTGAGTGCAGGAGTTGTAGTTGGGAGGCTCACTGGATCCTATATTAAGTTCAGTCTTGCACAACGGGCAGTTGACTTTAGGTGCTTGGCTCACTGGCTGAACCTGCTTCAGAGGAGACTGCTGCTGTGTCTGCTGTGGTGTCTTTTGATGATGTGCCAGTGACTGCTGCTGTGGTGCCTTTTGATGGTGTGCAGGCGACTGTTGCTGTGGCTGAGGCTGTTGCTGAGGCTGCTTCTGCGGAGGGGCGTGAGGACCCTGTGGACCCTGTGGAAAGCCTGGTTTGGCCCCACTGAGTGGTCCTGTTGCAGACTTAGCATTAGCATCACTGAAGAGCACTCTGGGGCCCTGTTGTTGACGGGCAGCTGAGGA
This sequence comes from Colossoma macropomum, assembly GCF_904425465.1. Lineage (NCBI taxonomy): Eukaryota > Metazoa > Chordata > Actinopteri > Characiformes > Serrasalmidae > Colossoma > Colossoma macropomum. The sequence continues at coordinate 16,746,357 of NW_023494793.1, read as the reverse complement.
CTGAGGTGAAGGTCCGCTTCCTGGCAGTGGGTCGACGGAGATTAGCGTGCTTGCCTGGTTCAGCAGGGATGCCCCAAAGCCGAACAGTTTAGTCAGGCCATCCTGAGTGGGAGCAGAGGCCTCGTGGGCTGAGGCGGGCCGACGGGCTGGGGAACTTCCGGCACTCCGGATCTGGTCCGGTCGGCCTCCATGGTGGACTGGAGAACCTCTGCCAAGTTCTGGCTGCGATGGGGCCTTTGCTAGGCCTGGCAAGGGCACGGCTCCAGGGTGAGGGATACGGGCTGCAGTTTGTGCCACCCCACCTGGGCCTCTCTGGCCAAATTCCCCACGTTGACTCTGGGGGGCCTGGGGCCCTGATTGGGGTCCTGGATATGGATATCCTGTCTGAGAAGGTCCGGTGTAGGGTGCAGGGCCTGTTTGAGGTCCAGGGCCTGCCTGAGGACCAGTCTGGTAAAGACTAGCAGCTCCAGCTTGTCTCTGAAGGCCTGGGGAAGCTTGAGGTTGGGCCTGGGGTTGAATTTTGGAATGTGGCTGGGTTTGGGGCTGGTGCTGGGGTTGAGGTTGAGGTTGAGGTTGAGGTTGTGGTTGTGGCTTAGGCTGAGTAGAGGGCTGGGAGTGGGGGGGTATGGGATCTGGTTTAGGTTGATGGGATGGAGAGTGGATCTGCTGTTGGCTCTTGGAACGAGGTGTGGTCATATCCATCCCCAGTGCTCTCTGCATCTGACAGTTCAGACATAGCCACTCCTGGACCTGTGGAAACACATACAAATACACATACTAATTAATGACATACAGAAGCTCCTTCATTCTAAAATGTGTTGACATTAATTGTAAAATGTGCATTAAAATGTCACTGATCAAAGAAATAATATTCCTAACAACTGGAACTGAAGAAGAGATGAACACAAAAATGAAGAAGATGATGATTTTGTATATATTTAATTTGTCCCTATCTCTATTAATGCCTTTAGTTTAAATAGATCATCACATAATACCTGTAAATTTAAGATCTGAATTCTTATTTGTTATTTTGAATAGCTCTGAAAGTTTCAACTGCTTTGATAGAATAGTCTATATACATTTGTTCTGTCACTGCAAGAGAGGGTGAGGTTAAGGTAACTTTTTGATGGGCCAAAATAAACAACCTAAGGGCCACTCTTTTGAGCCTTACTTTATAAGATTAGCAGTGTGTGACTGGATCAATATTATGTGACAAAATACACTGACAAAGCCTATCTGAAGGCACAGACTGTCTACCATCCTCACTTATTCAAGTCTACCTCTTTCTTCCAGCTTCTATCCCTTTACATCTTCAGCACTGTATGAAAGCCTTGTTCAGTGAAGACCAATTGAAGGTAATTTGAAAGTCTAATTTTTGCCAGAAATTTTAAAAAAAGACAGAACATCTTGCTATTATCTGTGGATCAGGGCGGGGGGTGTCTTAATTAGAGATCTCTCTCTCCCAAGAGAGAAACAGACAATGTGTGCATATGTGTGTGTGGATGAGAGAAAGAGAGAGAGGGGGAGGGAGGGGGTCTGAAACACAGGACATGACAGAAAGAGGAGTCAGCATTTTACAGGCCGAACTTTTCAACACGTATCAAATCAGCTCATCTCTCTGGTGTTACCAGTTACCTCTCATACTCTCATACGCTTTTCCACTTTCTCGCTCCTCTCTTACACACACACTTTTCCTCAAAAGCATCATAGCATTAAGGTCACCACAGCTATTATGGAGTGTTCAGCACTCTACCATACCATGATATTTGGGTTAAGATGCTTTTGGGAAAACTCAGCCACCCTACTTAAAGACCATTAACAGCCATAAAAATGTCCTTCATTCAGTGCAAATGCACTTATTCCGTTATAGTCTGTGCCATCTTTTCAAATTTGAGAGAGTCATATCAAGTTTGCTGGAGCCATGAGTGCACTTGGTCATAAGAGTCCAGAAAAATAGAGAAACGCTTTTGAAATGTCCATAAATGACTTAGTGCTGTATGACTTAGGTAACACACAGTAGCACATATCAGATTATATTCAAGTTTGCATTAATAAAGTTAAAGAGACACAATGGCCAAAATAAAAAATGTAATCATTTGTTACATTTGTTGTAAACATGTCCACTTGCTTACTATCGCAGCACTGCCATAGACTCTAGAGTGAGATTTTCAAGTTTAAAAAATAGGAAAAGCCTCTTCAGATGATGTATTATGAAGGTTGGAGTAACCTACCTGGAGTAAAAACAAAACTACTTGGTAGTGTTTTTTGTGGGCAGAATTGTTTTTGTTAGCTGGTAAATACAGAGGCAAATCAGACAACTAATGTTAGTGCTAGGAATATTTTATTGTGGGTGTATAACTGTAGTTATGTAGTTTTGTAGGGACAACCTTGAAAATGACTCATCAGATTTGCAAGACAACAAGCGAAAAGCTAAATTAGCAAGATTTCTTTTCAATTTTGTTGATGACCAAAGAAAGAGTTACACTAGTGGTAGCTTGTTTGTATATGTAAGCCTATACATGAGTGCCCAGCTCTCAGGATTGGTGGACACCACAGGGATTCCCTGTTGTTTTATGATGTATGTTTGCTATGCATGGCAGATTTTGCAGTGAGAAAACACTGATGGACCAAAAAATGAAAACCATATGAAATCACGAATTCTGTCAAACTGATGAGGCTGCATAACTCAACAAAAAGGCCAGAATGCCCCTCTAATAAACCTATTCTCTCTGAGCACTGCTCTTTTATGTTAAAAGAATATCTTACAACCCTGATGTAGCTTGTTTTGTTTGGATTGTTTTGTACTGTTTTTTTTTTGTTTTTTTTTGCCTTAAAACAGCACTGAAATAACACAATGTTGTACTGAAACCACATTTCCAACAAGGAAATTTACTTTAGTTAGTTTTATGTATTCTGAACTGCTCTGCAACCCAGAGGGATCAAACTCAGTGGCTTGCTGGCCACAGCTCTACAGAGTGTAAAGTTTAGTATCTACAGAGTTTAGCAATTGCTAATTAGCTGATGAGTTGGATCAGGTAGAATGTGTTTCATGAGGTAGAATGTGTGCAGGGCTGTGGGCTACCAGGACCGACACATGTTTAAAATGATCTGAAACACCCAGCATACCCACCATACATTCCAGTTAACTATCAGGTCCTGGATATCTTGTATAAAGTGCACAAAAAAACCTATATGGAATAGAATGTTGAATATATAACAGATAAAATTATCTCTATCTATTAAAACTGCTAAAACACAAAATGACACTGAGATCAGTATGTATTAAACACAAACTGCTCCAATTTTGGAAAGATTCCGCAGAATAAATTCTTAAGAAGTAAAAAAAAAAGTTTTTTAGAGCGGTTTGATGTGAAATGTTCTGTTCTAGAGAAACTTACCAAGTCAGAATTTGTCATTACAGTGGTGATTGTAGCCAGACGGCTGAAGAGTTTAAAGCCTTTCAAAGCTACCTCATAGAAAGTTATTACACAAAACAGTTATTAATATGCTGCCTGATGCCTAAGACATTGTTTTGTGATAGTTTTCAGGAAGGTTTTTGGCCCAAAATGTATTTAATAAATATATGTATTTCAGAGATTTACATGCAGTATAACATTAAATATAAAACTCAGCAAACATGTGTAGGTTTACTGGTGATTTTGGATAGTAAACAAAATGACCTCATTTCTGTCGTAGACATCACAACCCTGGTTCCTATCACTAGCATTGGTAATAAATCTGAATCTGTTCGTTTCTCTACAGGACAACATTTCACATCAAAATACTTTTTTTGCCTCTCAGGAATTATGCAGTAGTTTTGTGAATTTTATGGAACTGGTGGATTTCCCCTTTAATGATATGTAGCCCAGCACTGCTTTAACTAAAAGCTCTACTATCTCTCCTCCGCTTCTGATTTCTCTGTGATAAGCGCTCCTATCCTTGGTGCCTAAAGTGTGGAGGAGGTTTCATCAGGGGATCTGAAATGAGCTGTGAGTGGTGTGAATGTGTGCAGAGAAAGGGAGAGAATTAGAGAGAGAGAAAGAGGGACAGAAAGTCAGCTTCAGATTTGATCCGTCATTAATTATTTACCAGAGTTAAAAGTGCACCAGGTGGGAGGCGCCATTTGCAAAGCACACACTAAGCAGCCTGCACAGTATAAACTGCATCTGCAATTATGAACACATCCATGCGGTGAAAAATGAAGCAATTAGCCTGCCTTAAAAGTGAGGGTGTTTACTCTTATACCAATTATACTCTTTAAACGTAAAAACATAAATACATAACTGATTACACAGTCGGCCACATGAAGAATTACACTTTTTTCTGTTACTTTTCATTTCCAGAAATCATAAAAACACTGGATGATTTCTCTGCACATAACAAGCTTGTATGCACAACAATAACTTTTCATCAAATTCAAATCATAATGAGATGTCTTCTTTTCTACCTAGAAACGTGATTTACAGTTTAGAATATGTTTTATGAAGTACAACTGAGGAATAATTAAAGTCAATTTACAACATGCTTTTGCTATTGTGATAACTGTGACTTTTAAGGATTAACCGACTGCAAACTGAAGTGTTATTTAAGCTATAAAACAGCAGAGGGAGTGTATTATCACAAATACCATCATGGCTGTGATGTTATCCATGATAGCACACAACCTCGAGTGTTCTACTGCTTTAGGGGGTGTATTACAGAAACATCCTAACTCCGAAATCTTATCTGTTTAGTCACCATGACGACTTCAGTTAGGACTGAATTTAGGACAGTAGCTATTAGAGAATAACAGTTCTTAGCTTTATAATCTTATCCATTAACTCCAGATAAGAGAACAGTATTACACAAACATCCTAACTACACACAACTTTCTGTATAGTGTCCTAACTTTAGGATAACCCCAGTGGTTGGTATAGTATAGTGGGTAACACCTTTGCCTTCTGTGTGGTAGACTGGGGTTCAATCCCCCATCTTGGCATGCACCCTACACTATACCAATAGGAGTCCTAACACGAAAATTATTAAATTGTACGTCGCTCTGGATAAGAGGGTCTGCCAAATGCTGTAAATGTGTCCTAGCTTCTGTTTTAACTGTCTGTTCCTATCTTTTTCAGGCAGCTGTGACAGGCAGCATAGTGAACTATAACTAGTACAGCAACAGTACATTTATTTATTTATTTTGCAAAATGGTGGTTTCACTTTTGAGAGAGTTTTATTTTTTCTAACTCTCCATTTTAAAAATCCAAGACACTGCACACACTTACTCCACTGTAACCTCAACCCAAAACTTAAACCCAACCCTCACCCTGTTCCTAGCCCTAACCCTGGTCCAAATTCTAACCCTATACTCTCAGAAAAAAAGGTATGAAAGTGTCACTGGGGCAGTTCCCTTCTTGTCACTGGTTTGGTACCCTCAAGGGTACATCTCAGTACCTTGAGTCATGTGAATGTCTGCAGAGAATTTATAGGGGACTATAGTGGACTATCCAAATAAAGTGAGACCAATTCCCAAAATAAAATACTGCAACGATGGTAGTGAATAATGAGGAGCCAGAGCTGAACAATTTGAGCACGACTCAGATGTCAGCTAAAGCTTTAGGAATGGAAACTGAAACTATGGAGTGGTGAGGCTCTAATGAACAGCACAGGTAGCTGTCACAATAGTCCTAGACTTTTTTTACATCAGCAATGGTAGCTGTTTGGCTAACTAACTTATTTAATATTATTTTTACATTTCAGCTGTCTATGTATTGTCAGTTGCTTAGTAACAAACATAACACTTGATCATCAACAACGTTTTGGTTTAGGATTTCCTAAGTTGAGATAATAAATGAAAAAGTAAAGAAGCCCTGAATATTATATCAAATGTGCTTAAATATTGGCAGCTGATACTGGCAAAAAAATGTAGCATGGTACAATTTGTTCTCTACTGGATACACATCTAATATTCCTTTTTATGTCTCTTGAAATAAACATCCAAAAATGATAAAACTCATTTTTCTCTCCTGAAAGACAGAGAACAAACCACAACCAAATATATTTAAAACATGTCCAGTGTTAAATTTCATTGAACATAATGATTTGGACATGCATGTCACAACGTTTTAGTCAAACAGTGCATAACATGTTTGCCATGTATTTGGCTAAAAAAAAGGGAAATTACTTGTAGTAAAGAGAGAGGCTTCCTTTGATCCTACTACAAATCCCAGTTAAGGGAAGCAACTCTCTTTACCACAAGTGATTTGATGTGATTTTGCCTTCTTTTAGTTAAATACATAAATAAATTAGAAAGACATCCACATTCTGCATTTTTAGATGGTCCCTTAATGACTAAAGCATCAGTGATCTGTGTTTCTGAAACAATACATTCAGCAAAATTTAATGACATTGACATTTAATGTTATTTTTGAAATAGCAGTTTGTTCTCAGTCTTTTAGGAGTGAGAAAATGAAGGTTTGATCATTTTTAAATGTTTATTTAAGGAGAAATCAAGGAGAGAAAGTTAAATATCAAAACCAATGTCCACTATAAAATTAATGAAACCATGCTGTTACGGAAAGAGCAATACAACTGTCGCAACATCAAATTCAGTTTTTTGATACTTATATATTGTAAGTTGTATTGACTCCACACACCCCGTCTCATCTCCAGACCTGTTATTTTATTGTTCTGTTTTAAAACATTAGGTTATTATGGGTATATATGTGCCTTTCCTCTGGGAAAACCATATTTAAGGTTCATAAATGGGCCGTACAATCACTGTTGTACCCTTGTGGGTACATTTACACTGTTGTACCTTGTTGAACGAAAAGTGTACCTACATAGTACCTTTATTTCTAGCACTGTATACATGCAATTTGCTACGGCAAATGTTTCGTTTTACTTCATATACATGCAATTTCTGACTACAAACACAAGCATTAGTGAGATTCTGCCTGTGTGGGTTTCCTCTCTTTCAATGATGCACAGAAAAGCAATTTGAGCCCAAATACCTTCCCCCTTTCCTTGTCTAGAATTTGTTAAGCATAGTTTTATAATGACCTGTGGATACCTCACATCACAGAAACTGCAAACTAATCACTAGGCTGCTTCATTGAGAGTGTAAAGTTTAATCTTTTTTAAACAAGTAGTCATGACAGCCAAGAAACACTTTTTACAGTGTACATATGCAGGCTCCCGAACACATACAAGCCTGTATGGATGTGAAACAAAAGGGCATGGAGCAGCATTCAAAACAGAGTAACAGAGAAGAAGGCACTGCCACTCAGGCAGAACAGAATCTGACAACGAATGTTAGCACAACAAGCCTGGCAATTTCCACTGCCTGCCACCAACAAGCATCACTGCATACTGTTCTGTCTTTCTCTGCCTCTATCTCTCTCTATCTCTCTCACACACAGACGCTTTCAGTTCTGCAATCTTTACCAGATCTGTACCAGATGCCATTAATGAAAAATTCATCTGATGAGCAAGTTTGGAAATAACTTTTGCTTCACACTTACACAAGTCACACTCCAGCAGAAATGAGACTGACAGACAATGACAGACAAGCACGATGGAACCTAGATAACACAGCTGCAATATTACAAATGCATGTGCGCTGACTGGCCACTTTATTAGAAACGCCTACCTTCTGACTCCTCCTTGATGGTGTACAGACTGTAGCTCATCTGTTGCTACAGAGTGTAGACATATAGTCTCCATAATATATATATATATATATATATATATATATATATATATATATATATAATAAAACCATTTTATGTGCTTAAATAAACCTATTTTGTTTAACAGTGGCTATTTTCCTGGGATATCCCTTCACTTTGTAATAAGACACTAGCATCACGGATCCTAACAGTGCATTTCGAACCATAAAGTGTTAAATGTTGTTTCACCTTTACAAGGCTAAAGTTGGCTTTTTGTTGGCCAGCTTTTTGTTCAAATCTTCCTTTTCACCTTAAATGAAGCAGCAATGGTGCTTGAATGTCACTGTTGCATCATTTAAGATGAAATGGGAAATTCAAACAACTTCTGCTTCGTTGAAGTTCTCAAGCCATTTGTCTCAGACGTGTGTTCTGCACACCTCGACCGTGACGTTACCTGATGCAGCTGACTGAGTCACGCAGCTTCTCAGGTGGTATGAGAGAAAACAGAAGTGGAGCAATTGCTCTGGTGGCTCTGTTGCATGTTAAGGCTAACTCCAAAAGACTGGCCATTCTTTTATGTCCGCTGCCTCGAAAATAAAGTGGACTAATTCAGATGCAATGGACTGGACTGCGGGAGGTGACAGCGTCTGCAGTGCTTTTATTTTTATCTAAAACCTGACTGACTCATTCACTCAGCTGAATGGACTAACGTGTGTGGACTGCACTATTTGTATGTCATGTTATCTGTGTTTATTTGTGGCAAACCATCATAAAAGCCATTACAGTTATGACAAAACTAATGAGGAAGACTTTCAACTAACATACCACTGTAGCCCACTACTACTCTAGCCCTTTATCAGTGACCACAGAGCCACTTTCCTGGATATTTTTTGGGGTGAGGGACCACGCCTAGCAGTAGTAGTAGTAACTACTTGAAACAAAGTAAAAAGAGTCTAAAAATAAGTTAAATAATCTTACAGATAACAAGCTTACAACAATCTCAACATGAGAAAAAGTAGATATATCACTGCATAAAAGATGCACTACTGTTTTTTTTACCAAGTGAGAGATAAAAGGCACCTGATGTGTGACTTATATTACTATTCACATACAAAAAGGTACTTTGTGACATGTACTATATAGAAATATACAAATTTTCAGCTTTGTTAGGTCACATTCTTTACTTATCAAATAAACGCAACAGCACTGAGACTCCACATGATTTATGGAGAAGAGCATATTAAATGTCTGAAATAGCCATGGTGTTTAAATAATACATTTATATTTGAAAAGAAAATTTCCACACAGCATGCTGTACACCACTCCAGCCAACACCTGGCACTGCGCATAGTTATCTTAGACTTGTGTGCAGAAGCTCGGCCATGGAAACCCATTTCATGAAGCTGCCAGCACAAAATTTTTTGTGCTGATGTTGTTTCCAGTGGCAGTTAGGAACTCTGTAGTGAGTGATGTAACAGAGGATGGGTGATTTTACATGCTACGTGTTTCAGCACTAAGTGACTTCATTCTGTGAGTTTGTGTCATCTGCTCTTCAGTGGCTGAGCTGTTGTTGCTTCTAAACGCTTCCATTTTACAATAATAGCACTTACAGTTGACTGAGGCAGCTCTAGCAGGGTAGAAATTTCAGAAATGAACTGATCGCCAAAGTGGGCATCCTATGACAGTGCTACGTTTAAAGTTACTCATCAGTATGACCCATTCTACTGCCAATGATTGTCTATGGACACTGCATGGCTATGATTGATTGCAAATACCTGTTAGCAACTGATGAAGCTCAAACACCTGAAATCAATAATTAGGAGGGGTGTCCATATACTTTTGGTATCTCTGGTGACACTGCCTGGTGATGTGAATACACAAGTAGCTGGTAATAGAAGCTAATGGAACTTAGGTAGAGCTCAGGCACATTTGTATTGTTCTCAAAATGTCTTTTCTCTTTTGTTAAATTTAAGTGTCAGTTCACATAGCAGTTTATACTTTTCTATTAAATGAAATGCCATCCTTTTCTTCTGAATTAAAGAGAGAAAATAGACAGGAAAAGGCAAAAGCCTCACAATTAATCTTCAAAAGCCTGGTTAGCAATTAGTAAAAAAAAAAAAGAAAAACTCACATAAAAGAAGAATAACAGAAACAGAACCATTGTGTTGCAGACACAATACCTCTTTAGTAGCCCTTTGCATTACCCTGAAGAAAAGACTCTTATCGATAATACCAAATATGTTAACAAAATGCGACAGAAATGCTCTAATGGGCCATTAACGGCAACAGATACGAGCCAACATCTATTAGGTTCTGTTGATTTACAGATTATGTAATCAAAACATAAACACAGTTTTAATGGTGCTAGGTGATAGAGTTCAAGGGTATGTCGAGAGCATTACGTACCAAAATACACAGTACATATGTGAAAATGGCAAGTGAGGAAACTGCACCCACAACATCCCTAAACTGCTGTGGCAACTTAGTGCTCTGGAGTAACATGCAGTATGCAGTACAATTTTACATGGTAAAGTGTGGTAATTAGGGCTGCTGCCCTAGCACAGACCTGTTGCGTATGCAGCAAGGGTGCAAAACCGCTTTGGTCACTTAGCTGGTCGCAAGATTGCAATGTTAGTCAACTGTTGTAATCATGATCAAATAATGATCATGATAGATTTCGTATTGTTTGCAAATTCTTGTTGACTCAATAATAAAATGCCCTTTCACAGTTTGATCTGTTTGTCTTTCATTTGTATATTAATACAGCATTATGTAAAACATTGGCTAACAATAGTTGACTATCAGTATCAGCTAGTTATCAGGTCTCTAGAAACACCACACTAAGTCGGCTATTTACTAAATGTTTAGCTAATGGGAGCTATCCAAATCACAAAAAACATTTATGGCTTACTGACATGTCCAATGAATTTCACCCAACTTACCTGGTTTAGTTGTTTGTTGAGCCTGTCTGTCTTCTCTTTATTTGACAATATTGAGAGCATGGTGGTTCCGTTAGTGTCGCTAAACTAAGTAAACAGACGATTTGCCTTGGCCAGTTAGTTAGGCTATGACCTACTGAACAAAACCAGTATCATTTAGTGTAGATATCACTGATATGAATCACACACAGTGCTAGCTTACTCATTACCTAATTAGCTAATGTTAGCAAACAGAAACTGATAAATTCTGATGAATACCAGGATTAATTGTGCAACCTTGCCAAAATCCTACCATTGCACATACTTATAGACAGAGCTCTACCTAAAACTGTAAGTAGGATATTTTAAATTGAACAAAGTCAGCTTCTTATTCCTGCTTCTTGTTTGAAGTTTCCTATTCCACCTTAAATGGTGCAGCAGTAACATTCTGGCACCTCATGACACCATTTAAGGTGAAATGGGACATTGGAACAAGAACCTGGCATCAGCCTCATTTAAATCACTGTGGCAGAAAATGCTACCAGTATTAAAACTACAGTTCAGATGTGTTGATAGCCAATCACCTTATCAAAAAAAGAAAATAGAAATTTAAAAAATCTACACTCCAGTATGAAATGGGTGGCACACAGACTTTCACTGCCTTTGAGACCATCAGGACCCCAATAGGATGTGCACAAAGTCTAAAAGCTACCTCACAGAAAGTTACATAAAATAATTAAAATTAAGTTGATTGATGTTTTACGATGTTTTTTACGATAAAGTTTTAAGCTAAAATGTATTGTTAAAATGTATAGAGAGTTTTTTTCAGATTTAACACTATTTTACTGTGTTGTAGACATCATGAGCCCTGCTTCTTATTATCACTACTGTAAAGAAATCAGACTCACTTTCTCTAGAATGAACCACTTTATGTCAAAAGTCTGAATGACTTTTACATCATTACGAATGATGTTTACATCTTAATTTGGAAAATCTGTGGAATTCCTCTTTAAAACTGAATGTACACTCACTGTACCCACTCATCAAAGTGTTAACTTATTTTAAAAATGAGAAAAAAATAAATTTATCAGTTATTTGCATCATTAGTGACTACAATAAAGTGTTAATTTTTGATACCATATCAGCACAGAAATTCCACATCGGTTCATCTCTACTTAAATGATGCTGGTTGTGGCTACCAAGCTGTATAATTTGGAAGCAATCCTGGGAATCCAAGACATGAACGGACAGTGCCACAACAGCTTAGGAGGAAGATTACGCAGCCAGGCTGATGCAAACACAACAATCTGAATTCTAATCACAAAATATAAATTCATCTGCGCTCTATTACAGCCATACGAATTACTTATTAACAGCAGTATTTTATCTCTTGATTCATGGACAGGAAATTGGCAAAAAAAAAGCCTGTTAGCCTAGCTACACTGACTCAGCATGAAGCATAAACAGATTTTACATGCTTTATAAGACGCAATTTAAGTCATGTGCTGACAGAAACGGGTAAACGTTTCATGAATCCCCACCCCTCTCTGAAATGCGTCAGGCAGTTTCAGGCAGGCTGATGCATTTTTGCACTGAAAGCCTAAATAAGTGCATTATTCCATGACAGCGCATTTGGTTTTTGAAAGTTCAGTGGTCGGGCAGGCCGTCTTAAAAGCTATTATCATTCAGAGTGGCATACGCATTAGCTCTATTACTCTCAGTTACTGTAGTGGCATTAGTGCAAAATGGGAAGCACTTGAGAAAAGAGAATGCAGTTTCACTGCTGATATTCATTACAGCTGGTGAGAGTGGATGTATGTTTGCATTTTTGCATATGACTATCCCATATATGCGTTCATGTTTATTAATAGGGTATTCATGCATTACTCACCTGTATAAGGCGATTATGGGATAAGTGAGAGAAATTCTCATTAACAAACACACACACGCACACACACACACACACACACACACACACACACACACAATCAGAAGAACACAGCCAAGGAAAGAGCTCATTATTCACTCAATGAAAAGGCTAGGCAAATCATATTGGCAGGCTTTTAACAAAGCTGCCTATCAAACACATGTAGGGGTGTGTGTGTGTGTGTGTGTGTGTGTGAAGCTAAACCCACAATGAGCGAGGCTTGGTTTTCACTGCAGGCAATTACTGTTATTATGATATTATTATTAACTAACTTCATACATTTCATCTTTTGAGTTTCATAAGCTTCATTTTCTGGATCTACAGGCACTTTTAGGTCCCAGCAGCATTCAGCACTTTACTGAAGGACATGAAGTGTTCAGAAGTGTTCATAAGGCTACTTTACACCTACATAAGCCTTTCATGACAAGTGACATAAACTTGACAATGACACATAATGAATTAGTTTAAACTGCGGTTCCACAGCACATAAAACCAATAAAAAAACAGTTAAGTATTCAGACCTTAGATATTTACAAGGATTATGTTATGAACTATTTCACTGCAAAAAATTAGGTTATAGAAGTGTGTAATAAAACTTTGGGCTTGCCAGCGGGCCCTGGTCATGTAAGGGGTTGATACTATAAGGTAATTGGTTATACAGCTTTTCTTGAGTTAACTCAACATGAGAACACTAGAGTTCACCCAACTCAAACTTGTTAGTTTAGGCAAAAAATCCAACTCCCTTTCCTAGTTCTGCATTTCAGTTCAGTTAACAATATAGAACTTTTTCTTTTCCAATTTCCCACTAGCTGGGATTATTTCCATCATAAAATCCCAGATATTTTTCCCTCCTGGGCTTCCAGATACAGACAGCAGCAGCTTTGCTGGGCTACAAACTCACAACCTTCTGAAGTTAGTGTTGATTATTAGGCACTTGCACCTCATGTTGCCATGCTCCTTTTCAAAGTGAATACAACAAATATTTTTCACAGTCTATTAAACCTTTATGGACACAGACATCTGAGAGAGTGCAACAGACTAAGCCATCTCCTCAACAGGAGATCATGTGTTTGAACCCCATTGAAATTGAAAATGTCTGATGAGATTGTGTGATGTAAAGAGTACCAGCTAGCAGGAAAACTGAACAAATTCTATATTGTTTATCTAACTGAGATGCACAACTAAAAAAAGTTCTATTGTTAGAGTTAGAAAAGTAAGTGAACTCTATTGTCCTCAAGATGAGTTAACTCAAGTAAAGCTGGGTAATCAGTTATCTTATAAAAGTCGTCTTTAACTCTGGTCCTGGAGAGCTGCCTTCCTGCAGAGTTTAGTTCCAACCTGTATTCAGTTAGCTACCACACCCCTTTCTTAACTCTAATACATCTTCTCAAGCCAATCAGGGACTTGGAAAGAGGTTAATTAACTAGAGCAGGTGTGGTAAATTGTGGCTGGAACTAGACTTTCCAGGAAGGCAGCTGTTCAGGATCATTATCATATTTAACAATGCTGAAATTACATGGAAAAAATCTGGTTACATTAATATACATATTATAAACTACCTTCCCCTTCTCCTGTAAAGTTATTTCTCATGTTATGTCTAAAGTTATTTCTTAGAAGATATGTGGGTTTGCTATGGTACTGACAAAATATGTAGGCAAGTTGTTTTGGTCAGCTAAGTGTTTTTTTTTTCCAGCTGCTGTCGTCATCTGTTCTTGGTGGGCTGCATGGACTACTGCTGGGACAAAAACTTCAAATTGAGTGCAACCCTGCCTGCCCTGCCAATCGAGCATATCAAGCGCTCCCGCTGAGAACAACAAATGTTTTGTGGCTGCAGAGAACACTGGCTGCACTTGGCTTTATACACTGGCATAAACTGGCACACGCACATATGAGTGGAGAATGTACTTGTTAAAAAACAAGCTGGGCTGCAGAATAGAACACCTGCGGCAATTCAAAACATTGGGCAAGACTGGCATTTCCATTGTGCACACAGTCACCTCCAGAATGATTGAAAACTCAATCAAAATGCATAAAAAATGCTACTTAAAATTCACTCAATTGTCTAATCTACCGACAGCCCACTGCTCTGATCATACTTTAGCATACATTTTGCTCTAAGTTAGCGTAAAAAGATTAGTGAATATCTACATAATCTGTTTTACTCAGACACACGCTTGTACCACTATGGAAGCTCATTACTTTTTTTTAGATTTTCTTACCCTTTGATCTGGACATGAATCTCCTGATAATTAACATGGATTAACAATCCATTGATTGGTTGATGCTCATCTACAAAGTAAAGAAATGTCAGCTTTTAATGAAAACTTCACTCTTATTCTAAAGGTCCCAAAGTTTTTCAAACAGTGCTGGCTCTACCTAATAAGTGACATACGCAGCTTAGGCTGATCAGGGCCCTGCAGCTTGTCTAAGACGTTTAAGTGAAGAAACTAGTTAGTGATGTCTCCTAAAAAACAACACATGCATCTGAAGCCAAAAAAACAGGAAAGAAAAAAAGAAGATGATGAAAAAAATCTTTAAGATAAAGGGATGTTTTTTTATGTGGCATTAATGTTATGCCATTTGTTTTGGCTTGTAGGTGGACAACAGAACACATGAAACTCGGCAAGTACTACAAAACATGCGGTTTCAATGTTGTTTTGTTGATGTACATGCACCAACACAGTGCAGCCACACAGTAATAGAACTTCTGTTGTTTTGGCTCTGTGCTCCAGCACATTGTGTTTGGTATGAAACAATGATTATGAGTCATCTAGTAGCTGTAAGTTATTGCAGCTGGACCTTCTTCAACTTTAGTGGTCTACACCACACGTCCAGTTGGCTTGACTTACAGCTACATGATGGTTCAGTGATTGAATGACCATGAGGTTAAAGTACACAATGTCAGCTTCAATTCAAAGGTAATTATATCTATATTGGGTGAACCACTTAGGAATTAAAACATTTTTAATACATAATGCCCCCATTTCAGGGGCCATAGGTAATAACAGGCCAGCTGTATGTCGTGGTGTCATTAGTTTAAAAAAAAAATCACTTATAGCTCATTTTGAGACTTTTCTTGGGGAGAAATGCTTTATTTATTACCACTGCGCTTAATTATTGTATTCAACGGTTACCTACATTTCCAATTTTGTCATACCAGTATGAAAGCAAACATACATACACAAAAGAGGAAAAAAAAAATAAATGAAAAACATAGGATGTGGGATCTTTGAGTACTGACAAAATCAACTATATGCTTAGAAAAGCATATTGTAACATAATTTATGACGATAAATATCGCCATGTTGCCCACATCTACTGTCAGCTATCAATTTCACTGACTAGTGAGCAAATGAACATTCCTCTATTTCACATAGAAAGGGCTGTTTCAGCAGTTTGAACCATGTACGCTCTCTCTCTCTCTCTCTCTCTCTCTCTCTTTCTCTCTCTCACACACTCACACACACATACACACACACACACACCTCAAATCAATACCGAATCTCAGTTGGGCCCACAAATTACTGTGACACGAGCCAAAGGGAATCATATATCTTCTGTCTATTGGTCTCACAGTCTCACATGTGCATCAGAAGACCAATTTTATGTGAAGATTTTATTATAACCTGTCCGGTGAGTTTTTTCCACCTTCCTGCATCTACTGCATGTAAAGTGTTACTGCTAAACTGAATATACTGAATGAATGTTGGCAACCCTTTGTGAGTTAAACTAATAAATCCTCAGACACACGCATAATAATTCTACCCCATAGCTATTCCACCAACACCATAACATATAGACCTCTGAGGATGCATTGTCATTTTGTAGTTTGCAGCATGAGGCTCTGAGCTGCTTTCCTCTACAGGAAATATAAATGGCATTTTTTAAAACTGCCATTATCGCACCCAGTGGTAAACAAAACTGTCCCAGAGGCAGCAGTTTCTGTACTGTGTACACTGTCTGCTCAAATATCACTGGGTTCTCTAAATTATGGATTTGTTAAGTATAACCCCATTTCCAAAAAAGTTGGGATGCTGTGCAGAATGCCAATAAAAATAGGATGCAATGATATGCAAATCATGTAAACCATATTTTTAAAGAAAAATACTACAAAGACTACATATCAAATGTTGAAATTTTATTGTTTTTTGAAAAATAAATGCCCATTTTGAATTTGATGCCAGCAACATGTTCCAAAAAAGTTGGGACAGGGGCATGTTTACCACTGTGTTTCATCACCTCCTCTTTTAACAGCAGTCTGTAAACGTTTGGGAACTGAGGAAACCTAAGCTGTAGTTTTGAAAATCAAATGTTTTCCTGTTCTTGTTTGATATAGAATTTCAGCAGCACAACAGTTCGGGTCTCCTTTGTCGTATTTTTCATTTCATAATGTGCCGAATGTTATCAGTGGTGACAGGTCTGGACCACAGGCAGGCCAGTTTAGCACCATGGCTCTTTTAAAACAGAGCCATGCTGTTGTAATACATGCAGAATATGGTTTGACATTGTCTTGCTAAAATAATCAAGGCCTTCCCTGAAAAAGACGTCACCTGATTGGCAGCATATGTTGCCAAAACATGTATATATTGTTCAGCATTAATGGTGCCTTCACAGATGTGCCAGTCACCCATGCCATGTGCACTAATGCACCCCTATACCATCATGAAAACTGGGTTTTGAACTGTGCACTGATAACAAGCTGAGTGGTCTTTTGCCCAGAGGAAGCAGTGTCCATAATTTCCAAAAAGAATTTCAAATGTTGATTTGTCAGACCACAGGACACTTTTCTACTTCCACTCAGTACATTTTAAATGACCTTGGACCCAGAGAAGGTGGGAGCATTTCTGGATCCTGTTTATATATGGTTTCTTCTTCACATTTTAGAGTTTTCACTTGCATTTGTGGACGCAGCGACAAAATCAAAATCATATCTGTTTTTAATGTAGTGATGTCTGAGGGCCCAAAGATCACAGCAAGCAAATACTAGTTTTTGGCCTTGTCCCTTGCATACAGAGATTTCTCCAGATCCTCTGAATCTTTTCATTTTATTATGTACCGTAGATGATGAAAAGCAAAGGTCTTTGCTATTTGCCTGGTCAGTCTTTCACAGAGTGGTGAACCCCTCCTCATCTTTACTTCTGAAATACGCAGCCTCTCTGAGATGCTTTTTGTATACGCAATCATGTTACTGACCTGTTGCCAATCAACCAACAGAATTTTTAGCATTACACAAATTTACCAGCGTTTTGTTGCCCCCGTCCCAAATTTTTGTTGTTGGCATCAAATTCAAAATGGGCATATATTTTTCAAAAAACAATACAATTTCTCAATTTCAACATTTGATATGTTATCTCTGTACTATTTTCAATATAGGGTTTAAATGATTTGCACATCATTGCATTTTGTTTTTATTTACATTTTGCACAGCATCTCAACTTTTTTGGAAATGGGGTTGTAGTCAAAAGAGGTGACTTTGAAGGAAAGTAAAGCTACTACTGTAGTAAGTGACTTAACTACCACATTTGACGAAAATTGCTGATTTGTGTGGGGTATTTCGTAAGGTTGCAAGTCTTATGATGTCAGTCCAATTGATGTTACCATGCATGTAGCAATCTGTGTATTTTGACTACCCCAGTTTCAAAGTATCCATATGGAATGGAAAAATGTACACAGGACAGAACATATCAGCTTTGTGATATAGGATTTTTGTTCGCAGTTTTTTCAGGATGAGTATTAGAAAGCTCAAAATTGCAACCATTAAATCTTTAGATATTGTGTAGATTTTGCCTCTGGCAAAAAAGCATGGGATTATTAGATATTAATTACTATTAATTATTTCTTATATTAATTATAGCTATTAGGGATATCCTGATCTGATCCACTGGATTAGGATCAGGGCTGATATAGGTGTATTTTAATGTATCGGGTATCGGCTACATTATAATCCACCTATGATCATTTGTTTCGTTTTTTGTTCTCTATTTACTTCACTGTTGTAGATGTGCCATAAATTTATAATCTGACTTGTCCACATGATCTAATGCACATTTTCATAATTTAATAAAGCGGTTTAGATGTTTGAAGTGTGAATTTAATTTACAGTGTAAAATGAAAACATGTAATATCTGCAGTGTGTGTGTCCACTGGGTTTAAGGTAGCCTGCTTTCCTCTAAACATGGCCACGTGATGTGAGTATACAGCCATAGGCTTCTCGTCTATCTTCTGACACTTATCATGCTGAGCATACAGTCACGTGATTCCTTTCACTCTCGAGACATGACTGAGTAAAAATGAAACTACCACAGTGTGATACTGAGACTGTTTCATCCAAGGCTGTGTCACATGTTGCTTCTGGGTTAAAGCTGACATTTCACAATGCACTCAAAACCGGGAGAAGGAAGCAGGCTGCTGTACTATAACGTGGTTATATCACATAAGTGTTCCAGATGACAAAAGAAAACCATTCAGAGAGTAAAACAATATGCACATATAAAAAATTAAGCATTTTAAAATAACTGGTAGCCAAATTGCCAATGACTTTAATGAGGTCAGTGAAACTGGACCACAATTAGTATTAAACACATTATAAAATAAACCTAGTAGTCATAATTCTGACTTTTAACAGAATTGAACTTTAGACTAAAATGCTTTATATTTATTTTATTAAAACAGAAGATTGAACATTCCATTTTGTCACTATCACAACAATCATTTCACTACTGAAACTTTACCAAATGTTTTGATAGTGACTATTTCATTTTAAGTGTAACCCAAAATGCTAGCCAGTATATGACTAGCAAACTCAGCTTTGAACAGTTGTACAAACATAATAACAGAAGACGTGTTTCAGTAGTGACCGTTCATAAAATTGCACACTGATTTTCAGGCTTTGGGTCACATTTACTCCAATACAATGGGATCTAACTGCTTACCATGAGGCCATGAGGGACAGAGATGCAGTCTCACTTCCTGCTCTACAATGCAGGGGTGTGGCTAAAATAAGGCTCCACCTATGGACTAAAACTCTTTCTGTTTCAGTAGTGACAGGAAAGCATTTTTTTGAATAAAGATTTTTATATTTAAAAATTAAATTCATGATAAATCAAAATCTTTCAACTTAAAAAATAAAAAAACACACTAAAAAGTACAACAAAAAAGTTAAAAGTTGAAAATTAGGGGTTATGATTTGGGAAAGTACCCTGCAAACGATGTATAGAAAGTATAGAAAATATTGTATAAAGTATAGAAAGTACCACATAAATGATGTAGAATATTACTCAATTAATTACCCAACTCAATTTATGCCTTGGGTTTAAAAAGATCATTGTAATCACTGTAAATATCTAGGTCTGAATACCTACATTTTTTTTTTTTAACAGTTGGAGCCACAGTTTAAACTAATTTAGTAGAGTGGTCCATCTAACATATAGGAAATAATTATGGGCTGGGACAGCAAGAGGGAGAAAGACAGCCAGCATGTGTGTGTGTGTGTGTGTGTGAGAGAGAGAGAGAGAGAGAGAGAGAGAGAGAGATTGAACACTGGTGGGGAAAGTAGATCCTGTCATTGTGAAAAGGCTTCAGACACAGCAGTACAAAAGATAGCCAGTTATCACAAAGCGCCAGCACAGTCTTGGCCTTTTGCAATCTCCCCCTGCTACTCTCTCTCTCAATAGTCCAGTAATTCTGTACGTCTGTGAGTGTGTGTGTGTGTGTGTGTGTGTGTGGGTTGGAGGGTAGATGACTTGCTTTTGCTGTGTGCAAATACCAAGTGAATCACGCCTGCGTATGCATACAGTAGAGGCCCATATATGTGCTTGTGCACATGGATTGTCTTTGTGTATCTATTATGTAAGTCCAAAATTTGGGTGTGTATCTGTGCATGTAATTGGCTTTTAGAAGCATTGCACTCTTCAAATGTATGGTTCCTATCACCACCACTGTGAACTATATAAATGAGCATTTCACATCAAGCTACCCTGAATGACCTATTTTACATATCAACTATTTCTTTATGCAGAAATTAAAAACATTGGTGAAATTCCTCTTTAAAGGCAAAAAAAAGATTTCTCATTGGTTGATGGAATATCCTGGGCTGCATCAGGATTGGTCTAGTCCCATGATGTGTGTTTCTAGCTCTGATTGGCTCAGAGTGCTGTATAATTTATAAGGCGGCTGCTCAGAATAGAAGCAAGCCAGGTTAGTGGCCAGAGCTGTTGGGAATGCACTTATCCATGTTTTACACAAACAAAAATGCACACACTCTCATTTGGATAGCCACTGATTAGTGTGTACAGGCTCAATCTAAGCCTTTTTAGGCCCCTAGTTTCATCCTATTTCGCACGGTTACTGAAAAGCCATTATGTGAGAGTATGACACACAGCCAAAATGACAAACACTCACTCTCTGTACATACACAACATCAAATACACACACACTGCTTACATCTGCATCTGTGTTTGCTGACTATTATTGCTCTGTCCCTCCCTCTGTCCACTAGCCTGGCCAGGGAGCAACAGTAGAGATGTAAATCTCCGGCCTCACAGTGGTTTAATTAAATTAGGAAACAAGTCGATACAAACTGCAACAGGGGTGGACAATGTGATAATATTTAATGTTATTGTGATAAATTATGTCACAATACACTTTTCTGTGCATACTGTGGATATCATCAGTACTTAAAAATACTGATCGAGAGCATAATTAGTCCTGTGTAACTGATTTTAGTGCTGTGCAGTATGTAAAATGATGAATAAAATTGCTGCATTCATACTTTTTTTTAGTATTTTAGCATTTTTAGATGCAAAGTAGGCATGAGCGATAGAGCAATGAAGTTGGATATTGTCAATGCTTGGCAAGTAAACAGACAATGCTTAATGGGTCATAACAGGCATGTTGGGAAAGAGAACTGAAAGAGGACTAGAAATGACTGATTTATCTTTAAACGACTTAACAAATCTGAAATAACATGTACACATAGTTTATTCGGTTTTACTGTTAAGACGTTGGGTTATTATGGGACTTTAAAAAGCTGTTAGGCAACGGTAGAGTAAATTCTCTGCTGCCCGTTTTCCAGAGTGTGATTTATAATTTGAGTAAATTATTCAAATGATGAAAATATAATCCTACATGCTTTTCCAAAGGCATCTATAGTTGAATTCCAGAGTGACCCCACTAAAACGATGGAAACGATACTTAAATGTTTTAATGTGTGAAGCACATGGCTTTAGAAATAACTTTGGGAATCATTTGGAAGTCACCTAGACCATGTGTTGCGACCTGAAGCTTTCCCAGCAAGCGTTGCTATTAGCACATAAGTCATCATGAACATATACCAGAAGGAGCTCATGAATACATATTTGCAGTAACAACTATTTTCTGGTCTATTTTACTATAAACTATATTATGGTGAGTTACTCAGTATTATATCATTTATTCTGTTATTTTTATTGAAGATTTTGATTAAAACTGTTAACTATAAATAGAATAGAAAAGACAGATATAGATATAACCCAGACCTGCATTTTTAGTAGCTAGTGATACAAGATTAGACAGGCTTTCTAGAATGCAAATATTTTTACACTGCTAAGCAACAACATGCACTTTCTATTCTCTTCTTCTCTTTCATGGCTTCTGATGCTACATCACACTGCCAGGCAAGCCCACCTGGAGAGCAGTCATGATTACACTGGCACTGCGGCATATGGACACATGAACATACCTGAAAACTGGCACTTGGGAATGTAGCCATACAGTGTGAACAGCGGGTGAGCTCACCAGGACGATTCCTCTCGCTAAATTAAGACATAATCCCTGAAAAACACCACAGTCATCCAGCTCAGAGCTCAAAGCATACTGTACTTCTGTAATGAGCGATTTTTGCGCATCATACTTTATAGCTTATGCTGGAACTCTCTGCACTGGTTTAGCAAGGGATGCCTTGAAGGGACAGAACTGAATTAGCATTTCTGCCACTACTGCAGAGAAAGCTTCATCTTGGGGGGGCATTTCTTGCAAACACATCTCATAAATGCTGTCTGCAAACCATCAAATGAGACTTAAAAGGCCTGTCAAAAGTTTTGCATAGCTTTTTACAATGTTTTAATATTAATGAGTCTGTTTTCTTTGTCACAAAATCTACAGGCAGAATGTTGCCAACTTTCCTATTTGCACTCTGCTCACAAGTGCGTTCTTTTACAGCAACTGTTGACAATGTTAAGCAAGCTTTTACAGAATGTTCGTAAAATTCCAACCTAATGATAAATGGTGGTGTACTCAAAAAGTATAAATTACTCACTTTGTGTCAAGTTATTAATGCTACGCTACAAAGCTGGACTATGTTGTTGTAGCTATTAAAAACCAGGCAGGTATTGACAGGCCTGGACTGGGAACTATATTGAGCCCTGGACTTGTCTAGACCAACCTACTATAACCACAATGACCCTAACCCCCACCATGCCAAACTCACCATCACTGCCACCGTATTAACGTTTGATGTCCCAGCAGTTTGATTTTTCACGTAAATACAAAATTATAATCATTTGAAATGAATAGCACACTTTCAATTTAGGAACTGTGACAAAAGTTATGCAATACATCTTGTAATTAGACTGAATGGGACTAAAGTAAAACAACCTTACCAACTTTAATGTTTTTGCTACAATATCAGAGGTCACACCTTCTTTATTCGATTTCCAGCCAAAATGGCAATTAAGTATTATTTATTATCTTTCTACAGATATTTATGAGGAGATTATATCTAAAATAATTCAATTGCATAATTAGGGGGAACATCAAAGAAAAATACATGAAAAAGAGAGTAAATTAGTTTAATAAAAGATACAAGGAAAATGAGACTCCTAACAACCATGCAAGACCTGGTAGATCACCAAAACTATCACTGTTAGATAAACAGCACTTAAAGCTTTCATCTTTGAGGGAGAGGAGGAATCAAGCTCCACTCTGTCCAGCCTTCCACTGTGAGAAGACAACTCAACACTGAGTCTGAAAGGATGTGTAGCTGTCAAGAAGCTTTTACTGAGAAAAAGAAATAGACAAAAAAGAAGAAAATTTGCAAATCCAACAAAGAAGCTGCTGATGTTCTTAGAACAATGGACGGATCACCTCAAAGTCCAGACCTTTACATCACCGAATGTGTTTGGGATTACTTGGATTGTCAGAAGAACGAAGTGCAACCAACTTCTAAGACTGTAGAAAAATATTCCTGCAGATTTCTTTGAATAAGTTTCCCACAAAGAATGGCAGTTGTATTAAAGGTCAAGGGCAGACACACTAATTACTGAAAAGAAAAGATATTATATTTAGTTTTTGAGGCTTCTATGTCATTTTCTGTTAAACATGTTTCTTGCTTTTATGCTGAAAAAGGAAGAATTTGTACTTAATGGCCATTTAGACTGGAAATTAAATAAGTGAAGGACTTTCTTTGCTTTTGTACAGTACTGTCAATCCTACAGATGATGATCCACGTATCCATATTTCCTGTCTTTTTTGATTATTTGAATAGTGAAAGCATAAACTACCACGAGAATGAGGACTGATTCCTTCGCTCTGCTGAATGCTCAGTGCATGTTGTCCACATTTTTTAAAACGCCAAATTATAGGAGGCAACCAAGCCATACCCAACAAACTCTTTTAGCTAGCAACAATACTTCTATGTTATTCACAATCACAGTACACAACTGATTCAAGATGCTTCACTGCAATATCAGTAAATCGGAGAGGAATTTCTTGCAGTGCAGCTCCAGAAAACATAGACATTGCATTAACTCACAACATGAAACAACAAATCAGCCCAAGAGAACATGAAAAAACAAGAGTTATCATCATAAAATAGTCAGAAATGCTGGAGTTACTCAACTGTTGTGAAAAAAACAAAAAAAAACAAAAAAAACTATTTTGTGCATGTCTACTTTCTCAAAGATATTTCTGAGTGATTAAAACAACTCGAATGAGGGAAAAAATCAAATCAGCTAACATTCACATTGAATTCTAGAGAGGTTGCCATAGCAACATTGATGGTCCAGCAAGGTGCGTACACAGTCACACCTCAAGTCACAGTACATGTGCAGACACACACACATGCACAAAGATTTAAATAGCTTTTGGGTATGTATTCATATTCAGTGGGTTGGAAATGTGCTTACGACACAGAAGTATCTGTAAGTGTGTGTGTGCATGTGTGTATGCGTCTGTGCGCGTGTGCGCATCTAAGTGTGTGTGAGCATGCATGCGTCAGTGCAAGGATGGGTGTGAGTGTGTCTGTGTGCGAATTTCTTCACACCCACTAATTCAGGTAAACCGAGCGATGATTACAAACAATTTTCTCTATCACTCCCACTTATGTGTCAACAGACAGAAAAAGAGAGAGAGAAAGATTGGTTGCTGATAAATGTGGGTGGTGCAGACACAGTAAAGCCTGGTCAATATAATGTGATACACTGCCTGCAACTGTCATAATCACTGTTTGGTAAAGCATCTTTTACCCTTTTTTTCCTTTATACACTATATGGACAAAAGTACTGGGACACACCTCTTAATCATTGAATTCAGGTGTTTCATTCAGTCTCATTGCTACAGGTGTATAAAATCAAGACCCTAGCCATGCATTCTACCTTTACAAACATTTGTGAAAGAATGGGTCATTCTAAAGAGCTCATTGAGTGTGGTACTGCAATAGGATGCCACCATTGCAACAAGTCAGTTCGCAAAATTTCTTCTCTTCTAGATATTCTACGATCAACTGTGAGTGGTATTATTGAAAAGTGGAAGTGTTTAGGAAGCACTAGCTACTTAACTACGAAGTGTCAGACCACGTAAAGTTACAGAGCGCATCACCGAGCGCTGAGTGCACAGAAGTCGCCGATGCTCTGCTGACTTTTTGTGGCTCTACTGCCAAACCTCCTCTGGCAATAACATCAGCACAAAAACTGCGCCAGGAGCTTCATGGCATGGGTTTCCACAGCCAAGCAGCTGCATGCAAACCTTACATTACCAAGCCCAATGCCAAGCACTGGATACAGGTGGTATAAAGCACGTCACCACTGGACTCTGGAGTAGTGAAAGCGTATTCTGTCGAGCGACCAATCACGCTTCCCTATTTGGCAGTCTGATGGACGAGTCTGGGTTTGGCGAATGCCAGGAGAACATTACCTGTCTGACTGCATCGTGCCAACTGTAAAGTTTGGTGGAGGAGGGATAACGCTTGTTTTTCAGGTGTGGGCCTAGACCTCATAGTTCCAGTGAAGAGAAATCTTAATTCTTCAGCATATCAAGACATTTTACACTTCTAACTTTGTGGGAACAGTTTGGGGAAGACCCTTCTCTGTTCCATCCTAGTGCTCAAAGCAAGGTCCACAAAGGCATGGTTGGGTGAGTTTGGTATGGAAGAACTTACACACAGAGCCCTGACCTCAACCCCATCAAACACCTTTGGGATGAACTAGAATGGAAATTGCAAGCCAGACCCCCTCATCCAACATCAGTATCTGACCTCACAAATGCTCTCCTGGATGAATAGGCAAAAATTCCCATAGACACACTCCAAAATCTTGTAGAAAGCTTCCCAGAAGAGTAGAAGTTGTTTTAGCTGCAAAAGGGGACTAACTCTGTATTAATGAAAATGGATTTAGAATGGGATGTCCTAAAAGCTCCTGTATGTGTCTCAACACTTTTGTCCCCATATATATATATATATATATATATATATATATATATATATATATACAAAGTTATTTTAAAGTATTATTTTCACAAGTTGAAATTTAGGGGTTAGGGTTTAGGACAGCCACCGCCCGCTAGAAAGTGCCTCATAAACAATTATTTTTGTATATCTTTAGCTTATTATTATCTCAAGTAATGCCTTGGATTTAAATAGATAATAACATCATCCTTAAAATATCTAAGATCTGAATACTTGATTGTCTTTTCTTACTGTGAGGCTGCAGTTTGAACTAATTTTGTAGAATGGTCCATAAATATCATCTAGGCAAAAGATGCAGACTGCAAGTTTATGACAGACTGCACATGCAAAACACAGCTTGCAATATACTGCTGAAAGTGGGCCAGCATACATCAAAAGAATTAAGTTCACACTCACAGCCCACTCTCTCTCTCCCTCTCTCTCTCTCTCTCTCTGTCTCACACACACATGCATGCACACATATTGAGAAGATAATCTTCTTCATTTACTGTACTGCAGTACATTCTTCAAAAGTTTTTGACATGGAAATCCCCCACAGAACAGCATGTGCCTCATTAATCTTTCTACTCAACCCTAACTAAAGTGTGCATAGACACAATCACACACACACACACACACACACACACACACACACACACACACATACACACACACACAGTAAGTATATGTCCATTTTGCTGTGATTTCCCACATGGTATTTTTTTTTATATAATGCACTTCACTGACTGAGCCAGAGCTACAGACCTGACCATGTACGGCAATAAAATGTTGGAATTGCTTAAAAATGTGATGTCAAGTGGTTCCATGCAACTGTGTTAAGCAGCTTCTAAGATACTTGATTAAGTAATACATACTTAATGAACCAGATTAAATTCTAATTAACTGGACTGATTAATTTTTTGTTTCACCCAAAAATGAAATGTTGGATTTGCTTTAAAATATTATGTTAGTGGTTTCATGCCACAGTGCTTTTAAGATGCTCAACTGAGTAAGATGTACTCAGTGAACTCAAGTAAATCACACACAATTGAGTTCTAATGAACTAGACTTCTCTTTTTATGTATTGCTTCAATCTTCATCTTAATATGGTTATGTTCTACTTATTAAAGTACAACCCCAATTCCAAAAAAGTTGGGACGCTGTGCAGAATGTAACTAAAAGTAGAATGCGATGTTGTGCAAATCATTTAAACCATTTTTAAAAGGAAAATACTACAAAGGCAACATATTAATTGTTGAAATTGAGAAATGTTATTGTTTTTCGAAAAATATTTGCCCATTTTGGATTTGATGCCAACAACACATTCCAAAAAAGTTTTACATTTTAAATGAGCTTGGGCCCAGAGAAGGTGGCAGCATTTCTGGATCCTGTTTATATATGATTTGCTCTTTGCGTTTTAGAGTTTTCACTTGCATTTGTGGATGCAGTGGTGAACTGTTTTCACAGACAATGGTTTTCAGAGATGTTCCTGAGCCCATGCGGTGATTTACACTGCAGAATCATGTCTGTTTATAATGCAGCATTGCCTGAGAGCCCAAAAATCATGGCCAGCAAATACTAGTTTTTGGCCTTGTCCCTTGCATACAGAAATTTCTCCAGATTCTGAATCTTTTAATGTTATTATGTACCATTGATGATGAAAAGCAAAAGTTACATTACTCTTGAATTGTTGCACTATTTGACCGTGTAGTCTTTCACAGAGTGGTGAACCCCTCATCATCTTTACTTCTGAAATACTCAGCCTCTCTGGGATGCTCTTTTATACCCAATCATGTTACTGACCTGTTGCCAATCAACCACCAGTTGTACCAGAACTGTACCAGCATCAAATTCAAAATGGGCATATATTTTTCAAAAAATAAAATGATTTGCACATCATTGCATTTTGTTTCAATTTACATTTTGCACAGCGTCCCAACTTTTTTGGAAATGGGGTTGTAGAAAAAGAACATAAAGTCAATAGGTTTAAGTTAGATTTACATAATTTTACTATTACTGTGCTAATGAGCTGTCGTAGAATCTCATTTAGCAGTAAGTTACATGATAACTTGCATTTACAGCCAACAATGTAACTAGGTGGTTGATTGTGGAGTACAGGAAAGATGCACACACAGTGGGAGATATGTTGAGTTTTACTCAACACAACAACACAATTAAGCCAGCTTCACTGACTTACATGAATGTGTAAAGTAATATCAATGAGAGAAATCTGATTAAAACCAACAACAGAGCGATTTTGTGGATACCAGTGTGCACGCAAGAATCTCACTCACTGTGCATGGTGTATAGAGTTGAGGGATTTGAATGTTTTTTAGCTTTCTGTAGAGCAGTTTTGACAGTCCTCTGTCAGCTTTACATGGCCTTAGCTCTAACAGTTCAGATAGAGGAGAGCAGGCAGAGGGCTGAAGTCTCAATTCACAGTCACCCACCCTGCGAATGCCACCAGGACAGACAGTTATGATAGGATGTAATGCCAAACATGACTTTTTTTTCCCACCACATCAACTCTTATTCCAAAAATCTGTTTCCATCACTGTCTTTTGCATTTCACCTTTAATCGATAGACCAATTTTTCCATGTCATCCAAAAGTAAAAACTTCTTTTGTACCATTTAAGCTTTTTTTTCTTTCATTTTTAACTTTCCCACCCAGTTAGAGAGTTCCACCACTCAGCAAGGTCAAAGTTGTTGAGTTTCTATGTACAATAAATAAGTAAAGCTGACTTAGCAGAAGAATGTAAAGCTGAAGAGCAGTGTGACTTGTGCATAAGTAATTCCTTATACTGAGACAGACAGCATAAAGAACAGTTACCTGTGCAAATGAATAAATTAACTACAGAGCTAAGTTTTATTATTTTTTTTAAAATTTGTGTTAAGTTAAACATTTTGACATCTTTTCAGTGTTTCTTTCTGTAATTTTATAGCTTTAGAGTGCTGTGTCTGACGGCCTGATCATCAGACACAACGGATTCCAGGAATACCTCAATCCTCCATGATCAGCAGTTTACGAAGAGAGCCCTCATTTTCCAGTTTGGGGGGAATCTTAGCTTTCGGGTGGGATCTGGCAATGACTAAACTGGGGGGTGATTTTGGCATAAGGAGGCAGCCATATTCGCTTTTTTGGAGTAAGCTCAACTTAAACTGTGCTGTGTAGATGTAACTTAACCTAATGCAGTACTAAAATGTGCTAAAAGAATCTTTGACTGATCTAAGTTAAAAAAAAGACTATGCAAAAGGTTGATCTGAAATTTCAAGTTGATCTGATTTTTAATATTTCACTGTGTTTTTGTCACAGATTACAGATTATTACTTAATACAACTATTACGTAACAACTCAGCATGGTTTGAGACACGTGTGAATATCTACACCTGTCTACGTGTGATGATTTTTGCACAATGCTAATTAGTAGAATGTAAGCTTCCATCACTTGTTTGCTACATTTAGCTCCAGTACAAAAAACTCCGAACCAAACAAGTCTCGGCTGATCACGTTTCCAAAAAAAGTTGACCTCGTCTGCACATCAAAACCTTTGCATTACTTGTACTCTCATGGCATTCTCTTTTTAGAAGGTCTTGTTGCAGCCGGTTTTTCATTATTCATTCACCATTAGTCAGCAATTAGCACGCCAAATCCTGAGAGGTTTCTGAACAGTTCTGGTTTGTTTTGTAGTGTAGAAGCCTTGTTGTTTTCTTCCGTGGTTAATTGATTGATTAATTTGTTGTCTCAGCTCTGATACTCAGCATGTGTACACTGCGAAATTACTTCAGTCAGCGGTCAACATTATCTTCATCTGAAAAATGCAATGTCATAGTGTGGCCTAAAATGTAAAGCTGGGCCTATGGTATGATTTTCAAGCTTAATAAAAATCATAAATGAAGGCCTACTGTCCATGTGCCAGTCTATCAGTATTTTGACCACCGTGTTGTGATGACCCACAGTAAAATCTGTGTGCATGCTTGGCATCTGTACAGACGAAAGCTGATCAGGCCACTCCTCTGGTCATCTGAGACCAAACCACATAATCAGAATTGCATAAATAAATAGCCCTACTAATATTACAAATAAAAATGTCCCAGATTAAATTCTGCTGCCACAGCGGGTTTAGTCCTGAAGTTACTAAGATGTCCTGGTTTTATGATGGTTGAGGGCATTAATTCCATTCCTTACAGGCTTCCTGTTGATTACATCAATAGGAGGTAAACATACTAAGGAGGTAGGGGAAAGTGGAGGAAAATTCAGGTTCATGAAGACCATGGTTTTTGATCATCTTGTATTCTCACAGCAACATCGTCTGTGAATTTCAACAACAATCAAGACAGCTATTACTCAAGATTCATACTGAAGACTGTTTTTGTACCACAAGGTAGCAACTGAACTGTGTGTATAAGTCACAGAATTCACACCTATATTATTTTAATCACAATCTCGGTGCCTGTAACAGCACTATTTTGAAGCAAGTGAATAGCTCACAGTAAGAGCTAAAGTACAGCCTCCACAGGGCAAGGTAAATTATAATGCAGTGTTAAGGTTATTATACATTAAGTTCTAAGTTCATTCAAACGTGTATAACAGATGATATCTTGCACACTAAATGTGATTCCTCAGACTGCAAAAATGCCAGAATATTTTATTCACCATCTGTTCTTGTTCTGCAAACTTTCACAGGAGACATGAACTCACTCCAGCAATCATCTCTAGTGTTGGCATGACAACAACCAAGATGATTGTATGTGTCCCATTAACTAGTACAATTTAACCAATGTTTCGTTTATATCCTACTTCAGCCCATTTTATGAGCTCTGCTGGTTTATTGGGTCTTTACATGATCAAATGTATATATACATATATATATATATATATATATATATATACTCAGTGTGAGTGTGTGTGTGTGTGTGACTGTGTATGTCTGTCTGTCTGCCCTGCGATGGACTGGCGACCTGTCCAGGGTGTATCCTGCCTTCCGCCCAATGACAGCTGGGATAGGCTCCAGCACCCCACCGCGACCCAGAAGGATAAGCGGTTTAGATGATGTATGTATGTATGTATGTATATATAAAAACATTTGATCATATATACCACATATACAAAAAGGGTTAATAATATTAATATAATAATATAGAATAATATTGTTACGAGTTAAAGAGCTCTTTTTCTGTACTATATAGAACGCTTTGTGCTTAAAGTGTATAGTTTTGATGTGAATATTTAGTATTTTCATTATTATTTATTTGCTGTGCTTTCAAATCTACTTAAATCTTGTCATGCTGATATTTCCTCTTCTTCTTTGTAGTCAAAAATAAATTAGCCGCAGTTGACATACTGTGTATTCAGTAATTATATTTATTTTGCTGTGTATATATATTTTATGCATAGTATTTATCTCATCTGGTGTTAACAGTATAGAAATGTATTGAATTAAATGTGTTTGCATCACTTTACCGTTTACCACATTATTTTCATCCAACAAACCTAGGCTGTAACATTTGCAATGACTCCAATATCAGCTCGGTTGTTTCACTTGTAGCAGAGATGTGTAAGTTGCTTGTATAAAAAAAAATCTAGCTCAAATAAAATATTTAGTAAAACTAGGGATACGCAATAATATTGAAGTCATATTGATACCACTAGATATTTGCTTAAAAAAACATTAGTTTTGACCAACATTTCAAACCAATGTAATCAATATGATCAATATGATCACTGAATTTTTACTTTTTATGACAGTATTTAGTAAAAACTAGGGTGCGTAATAATATTTAAACCATATCACATTTTACAAATGTTTATCTATGCATCCCTAGTCAAAATATTAAAAATTATGATGGGTTTGGGTGTGTCAATAGTTCAATCTAGAAACAACAGTTGTACAATAACTCTTCTTTTTCATAGACTAGTAATAATGACTTGGCCATAGTTTTTGCTTGAAATCATACCCTGCAGTTGGAATCACCCTGCAGAAGAAGTGTCTGACTTAAGGCTTTTAATGCACTTACAAGTCATTCTGCACACATTCTGACAAAACTGAAGACAGTAATACTCATAAATATGCACTGCTGTAAGTCTCCTTAAAAGATTTTGTTCAAACAAGAGCTTGAAATATTCAAATATTCTAGACATAAGTGATCGGTGGAATCATATCTCAGTATGAGAATCATAACTGCTTAATATTTGTAAAAAGAAATTTGAACAAATTAACCAGAAAAATGATTTCATGTTCCCTGGCAAGACATTCAGTAAAGTGCTGCTTTGATGTGCAAAACAGCCCAGAATAGAAGTCAGAAAAATACAACAGGCTATAAATAAGTACCATGAGCATGTAATTGAATTTAGTCACATTTCCAAATATAAACAAGTCCGGTAGTAGTGCTGCTGCTGTCCAACAACCATCAATTACATCAATTGCATTTGTTCCTGAACAATGGCTACAGCAAGAGGAACAAAAGAACTGTATAATTTAACCTTCTGAGTGAAAAACAAAACATTTAAAATGTGCCATAAATTTTGTTCAGGCCACATTTTACATATTTTTTCCCCCAATATTTTAAATTCAGGAAATAAACAGTAATTGGGCATTAAAATGTGCAGTGGTGTGCATCGTCTGTAAAGGAAAAAATAAGAAAATCAACAAAACATGTCATTTGACCAGGGGTGCCCAAACTTTTGCATATGACAGTACATACAATATATTAGGAGTACCTAGAAAAATTTATGGAATACAGAACACTATACAAAGCCCAGTATACAATACAAGACACCCCTACCTGTCACCATTACTGCAGGAGATAACAAAGACATGCTATAATTTCATGTAAATTATTTCTCAGTGGAATACATGAAATTCTGTTGAAGGTGCAGCGACTGAACGTTCAACCAATACCATACTTGCGTTTGTAATAAGAAAAAAAGATACTCGTCTCAGCGTTGGCCCTATTGTTGGGAGGACACAAGTTTGATCCCCAGCGATCTGGCCGGAGCTGAGTCTAACCACACCCCATCATCCCGGCCTGATCTCACTTCGCTTGATTCACTTTATTTCATTAGTAATATATGCACATACGTATTCAGAATTGCCATTATATGCTGTTACCTGTGACTCCTTCTACATTCATTATTGCACTGCCTTTTTATCTCAGGCTAGATCTTATTGCATATTTTTGTATATTTCTTGTTGTAAATATGCCTGTAGATAGGTTTTATTTTTTAGGCTATATTGTACCACCCTTAATATTATAACTGTCCTGTGTTGTGTGACTGTTACTGGCTGATGAATTTCCTTCGGGATCAATAAAGTATCTATCTATCTATCTATCTATCTATCTATCTATCTATCATCTATCTATCTATCTATCTTCTATCTATCTATCTATCTATCTATCTATCTATCTATCTATCTATGATTTCTGCAGTGTTATTGGATGAATAATACATATCAGAACCATCAATCAATAACCCTGTGATGAACCTCAAAAATAAATGCATCAAAGCTTGTAAACAGCTGAATTAAAAACACTGACAAGTTTTACAATTAACTGAACTATCACTGCTCGCATGATAATAAAAATGTGCTAACTTGCTAACTCTGCCTGAGGGTCCATGGGATGTGAAATCAGGACGGAAGTAAGAGATAAGGGCTGCGTTAAGAAAACTTTTGCAACTGCTCCTGTCCTCCATCTCTCTTCCCTCTGCTCTTCTAACCCAGAAGAACATGGAGGAATCAAGGAGAGGAAAGGAGCAGAAGGAATGAGCAGAACAAGCAATTATTGGAGAAATGAGACAGCTGATTCCATTGGTTTTCTGGTATTTTTTGTTGATTTTCTAAGCTAAAACATCCTCTTTAGAAAACAAGCTTACATATTTTTTCTTCAAATGTTAGTGCAGGCTTTCTGTTTATTTTCTTTTAATGTGAGTTTAACATAATGAAAAAAAAACAACATAAAATATAAAATGTGCCATAACATTATTGTCATTTAGAAAATCAACAAAACATGTCATTCAACCAGGGGCGCCCAAACTTTTGCATACAACTGAGTGTATTGTTCTTGATAAGACAGTGTGCAGAAGAATATTATATGTAACTTAAGAAGTAATCAGATTATCTTAAATTGAACCATTCATTCTGATGGCCGAAGCTGAATCATTACAGAGCCTAACATTTTAACTTTGAACTCAAATGGCGCTAATTATTAATAACCAAGACTTTCGATATGAAACCCTGAACTTTGAAGCGCCGAATGAAAGGGTGTGAGAGAGAGACTGTAATGTACAGTGTGAGAGCTGGCGAGTGAGTCATCTGTCACACAGCCAGTGCTGCTTGAGACTGAGGCATAAGCAGAAGAAGCTGTGCAGTGCCACAAAAAGCTAATGAAGGAAAATGTGTCTCTCCATTAGCACCCTAGTGCTAGTGCACCGCTAAAATTAGAGCAGAGGGCATAACACCAAACAAGTGGAGGAGAGTGGTCTTTACTAGGGAGCCTTCCATCAGCTCACTCTCTTCACGTTCTACACTTCAGCTCATGCTGTGTTTAAAGAGAGTGCCTACCTAAACAATTTCCAGTATACTTGATGGAGGCTTGTGATGTTTTGATCTTTCAGAATTCTATATGCAAAAGAAAAAGCCTTGAAAGGACCTGATATACTGCAAAAATGGTATCTTGCCAGGTAAAATGATCTTAAATCTAGGCCGTATATGTAATATTTCTCATGTTGATATTGTTGTAAGCTTATTATAAGAGTATTTAACTTATTTCTATTTTTTATATTATATTTTTATTGTTTTAAGTCATTTTATCAGGTACATTTATCTCAGTATAGTGGCAGATAATTTAGCTTGTTTCATGCACATTAGAGCAAGCAAAAGTGACACTTGAGCGATTTGGGGAACTTAAATACAACCTACATAGTGATGATTACATAGTGATGGTTTATTTATTTATTACTTAAGACTGAAGTTTCTGCTGCTTATTTGAGTTTATGAAAGGACTACCAGTCATATTTCAAACCTGACAACTGACATTGTATTAGTCAGTAAAGTGCAGTTTAAATAAAATTATTGAAGTATAAAACTCACAGATAAGATGTGAACATTTAAACTTGAAATTATACTGGTTAATTTTATTGGTTTTCAAACCTTTTAGGCCCCTTAACATCAGTGTTTGGGAAAGGGAATTTACAACACAGACTCACCATTGGTTAACATAAGTAGAGAAGTTAAGCCAGTGTGCTCAGAAAATCAATACAATGTCAGATTATAAATTTGAGGACTACATTTTCTGCACAAATGACTCTTAACTATATATGTTTGAATCTGATTATATGCATAAAGAAATGCAACAGTTGGAGGCTGGACCTCTTAGCATGAAGATGAAGTTAGTTTCTTATTCGCCTGCTTCTTATTCTAATTTTCTGTTTCACCTTAAATAGTGCACCATGTAAGTGCTGGTGAAACTTCTGGTGCGCAACATTCAAGGTGGACTGGAATGAAAAATTCCAGTTAAAAGCTGGCAAATAGGAAGCCAACTACAGGCTTGTCCTCTCAGCTACGTATGGCATGACAGTATATGAGCACATCAAAGATGGAGAAAAGTTCATTTGAAACAAGTACATTAAGATTTTGTAATGCATTTGTGAAAACAGTTTTGGTGACACTTTACTTCCAGTCTTTGTTAGCACTGTTAGCCTAGCAGATACAGATCTAAACTAAACAAGCAAAATTTAGACACCAAACTGGCTGATCCACTGTGTTTGGGGTAAATGAAAAATCATGTCAATTTGAAATAAGGGGTGGGGGGGGGGTCTCTTGAAGAAGCTTGAAGTTTACCAGACATAATCATAAGAAACATGCTGTTTTGCATTCAGCTCAGTAGTACTACACTGTTTTAACAGCCACTGTTGGAGCTGATCAGTGGAGGAGCAGGAGACCTTCGCATGGTAAAGACATAACTACACTTACACAGGAGTTAAGATCTAGTGTTAAAGCATCAATCTCTCCATTACCAGATGTCTTTACCGCAATAATGTCATTATCATCTTTCATTTCAATCTCATTAAGATGCCACTTGATTTTAATAAATGTAAATCCCTTGCATAAATGTTAATGATTGTGCAAATAAAGTTAATCAAGATGGTGCTTCATTACTCTTTATGGGGTATGCATAAATCAGACCAGGAGAGGCCTTGAGAAATGAACAGAATGACTGAGGTAAGTACTAAAAAAACACAATTCACCGATTGTTCAGCATTTCCGCATAATTGAATCGTTAAGATGCAAGTTAAAGTCATTCAGAGTGGTTTGACACGAAATGGTTTGTTGTAGAGAAATTATATCAGTGGTGCTGATGGGAATCAGGAGTCATCATGTCTACAACACAAAAACAGACACTTTATTTACTAATCAAAATGACAAATAAACCTGCACATGAGATTTTTTATATGTAATGTTTATTTGAACAGTAAAAAAGTGATAAAAAATCTTTGCGTATAGTTTTGCCAAAATGTTTTGGGGCACACTTTATCTCAAAACTATCATGAAAAATGTCTCAGACAACATATTCCTAAACACTTCACATAAGAACTGTCTGTGATGTAGCTTTTAGAGGAATTAAAATCTTCAGCTATCTGGTTCCCATCACTACATTTGTGAACAATTCTGACTCTGTAAGTTTCTCTAGAATGAAGCATCTCTCGTTGAACCACTCTAAACAACTGTTTACATCTCAATGATTGGGTTAAAAAATCTATGGAATTTCCCTTTGAAGAGCCATTCACTGAAATACTTCAGGGAACCAAGAGTGTTTCTTCTATGGCATCGCTCCAGAGTCATAGTACCTAGGCCTAAATTTCACAACATTTAATGCACCCACTGTACTTAAACCCTTAAACCGCAGCAGTTCAAATATGGGCTCATATTTTACTCTCCTACTCTCATAGTACATAAATGTGCAAACGTCAGAGCCTGACCTTCATTTATTTCATTTCCAGTCAAAACAGCCATTAAGTACAAGCTACTTATTTTTCGGGAGGTGTTTCTAAAGACAAAGTAAAATGAAAAAAACAGGAGTTTCCAAAACTGGAGTTTAAAATCTATGAAAAGAAATGAGAGAAAATGGAACTCCTAACAGTGCAAGACCTGGTAGACCACTAAAATGTCATGAAAAACAGGGCTTAAAGCTTTTATCTTTGAGAAATATGTGAAAAATCAAGCTCCACTCTTGCTTCAGATCTGAAAAAATCTACAGGTGTTTCTTTCCATCCTTCAACTGTGAGAATAAAACTCAACACTCTGAGTCTGTAAATATGTGTAGGTGTCAAGAAGCCATTACTGAGAAAAGCGAAAGGAAAATTCAAACAAATCAAACAAAGAAGGTGCTGGTGTTCTCAGAACAATAGACTGACCACCTCAGAGTCCAAACCTCAATGCACTGAATGCATTTGGGATTACTTGATTGTGAGAATAAGAAAGTGCAACCAACTTTTAAGACTGAGCTTTGGAGGTGTGGGAAAATATCCTTGCAAATTTCTTTAATAAATTGAAAGCAAGACTCCTGGAAAGAACGGAAACTTTAATAAGGGTGAAGGGTGGGCACACTAAACACTGAAAAAAATATGCTTTTTTTTCATGACAATGAAAAATTAGTCAATTGCACTTAATTTCTGTTTGGACTGGATATTAAATAATTGATGGGTGGTCTGTAGGCCTGGGCAATAGGGTGATATATTCGGATATCGTCCATGATGGAGAACTAACACGATGGCGATACATGAAAGACAATAATCGTCTTTTGGAAACGAGAACCGAGAGAGAATTAGAGAGGACTAATTTACTGTTAAGTGGCTTGTAAATATGTTGGGAAACAGAGTTTTGCGTTAAGAAGTGTGCAGGCATGTGCTTCAATAGTCCATTTTAGTTTATATGTGGTTTTACTAAAGCATATACACTAAAAACGGACGAGAAATTGGGTCAAAGATGCAGCAGACCGTGTGTATTTATTTAGTTTGTGAGGGGGTCATATTATCGATAATCCCATTTTTTTAACTAGAAAATATCACGCTTATTATTTTAATCACCACCAGCCTAGTAGTCTCTGACTTTTGCACAGTACTGCAAATTAATATTAAATTAGTTGTTACTGAGTCATATAGCTACTGAATATTAAGACTTATGACTAACAGCTAAATAGTAAATTCCCATTTTACACGTTTTAACAAGTAAGAAGCTGGACTACATGTTCATAAGCCCTATAAAACATGTTGTAGACTGAGACTATAAAGTGGATGTTCTTTTAAAGCTTGCACTTCTTGCTGTGTCTGTCCCTCCCTGCATTGATTCCATCTCCACAGATAATTCCCAGCTGACCTACCAGGACAGATAACCACAGACAAAACAAGTAAATAAACAACTACATTTATAAATAAATAAGCCCTTGGACGTGCTCAGCGGACTTGGCCTCTTAAGAATGAGTTTGGCCTGAGGGCGAACAACTTGACCCCCACTGTCTCAAAGCCACTCTCCTTGGCCCACTTCCTTCTCGTTCCCTATCTCCTCTCTCCACTTCCTCTCGTTTCCCTTTTACTCTCTTCTCTTTCTCCCTTACTCACTTTTTGTCGTCTTTCATCCCTCTGCCCCACGAATCTCTCTCTTCTCACGCTTACTCTCTCGCCATCCTCATTAAATGTCGATACGGCCCCGCTCCATCCTCTCATCCTCCCCCTCGGCGTTTCTTCACTTCACACCTGAGCGCACCGCCAAGTCTGAACAGACTAATGGAAATTCTGTCACAGCCTTGAGAGACATTACTCCTGCTTCCTGAACACCCCCCACACTCACACTTCAGCACACACCAGCGTGCACACACTACCATGAAGACGTACACAACCATAGACAATGACATTAAGGGAGAGCAGAGCACAACCTAACACAGGGTAAAGCGTAACTGATATTTTATACAGTTAAATATGTTCAAATAGAATGTGTTTTTGGTCATCTTCTCAATCTCCAATAGTAACACCATTGGCCAAGAATCCGAACAATATTTATCAAGACTCATCATGAAGATTTGTGTTTTTTTTCATGTTTTTTATCATAAAAGTAAAAGTTTTTAAAAAGCTGAACATTACAATATGCTACTGAGAGTCTGAGCATGTGCTTTACTGGAAGAGAAGACCTTTTTTGTACAAAGCCTTCAACACATTCAGTCTCACAAATTGCCTTAAATTTGAGTAGTGAAATAGTGCAGAATCTTGAATATTTCATCTTCATTTTACTTGTCATAACCTTTTTAAAAAGTTTAATTTTAAAAGTCTCAATTTTAAATGTTTCAAAATTCTAAAATGTTCTGTTGTTGATTTTTATTTTCAAGTTTAAATGAAAAAAATTCCCAGATTTTCAATGAGGTCTGATTTTTGCACCCTACTATATATATCGTCGCTCCAAAGAAAAAAAGTATCTCCAAAATGATAACTTTAGAGGAAAAGGCAAAAAGACTCCTACCTTTCACTGTAAGCTAATGTAAAGAGATTTTGTTTCAAGAGATTTCAGAGCATTTCTAATGGTCCATTTATCATGAAACACAATGTAAAGGATATATATATATATATATATATATATATATATATATATATATATATATATATAGGCTAACTGGCCACTTCATTGAGTACACCTACCTTGTATCTTAAAAACTCCAGTTTACACACACACCCATACACAGACACACACACACTCTTCCCTCTCATGTAACTGCATCAACATCACTGCTGCCAATCACACTTGTCAAAACATCGCCAGAGAGACAGAGAGAGGAGTGCGACGAGACAAGCTGGCTTCAAAGAGACAAAGCACTACTACAGACTGTGTGTGACTGAGTGAGAGAGAGAGAGAGAGAGAGAGAGAGACATGGAAATACTACTAAGATCAAGGTATTATTTGCACTCACTAAATGAAGCAATGAGACTCAACTATAATGTCAGCATCATCCTCAAACAAACGTGCAGTGCATTTCATGCCATTTTTACAACCAGTCATGTGGACTTAAGTCATGTGACTTGATCTCAAGCCATAAAATGGACTTGACTTAAATTATTGATCATATGATTTGCAGGTGCAGATACAGTTACAAACATCCTGATGTACAACCAGAGCCTTTAAATTTCAGTTAATGTAATCCTAAATTTGACAGAAAACCTTTTCCTAATGAGACTTGGAGGCGTTAAGCTCGAGACATGTGACTAAGCTAGACCTGACTTCAATACACTAAGTTGGCACTTGTCTTAAACCTTGCCCATAATGCTATGAGACTCTAACTGAAACGTGAAAGGGCAGTAAGGCTGTTTCATTCTGCAGAGCACAGACAAGAAAAAAAATCCTTGTTCAAGGGCACAGTGGAAAAAGATTTAATGAATGACTGCACTGGGGAGCAACCTAATGTTCATCCATGTAATTGGCCTAGCTACAGAAAACCACCAGTTCAAATTTTTATATGTAAGTTGAAGCTATTTTAAATGATTTTGTAGCCCACTGCACAAAACAATGTGAAATAGCTACTAACCTCTGTGAGGTGTGGGTTGGGGTTGAAGCCGCACTGATTGCAGACGGTAGTGCGACACTGGGTGCACTTGTTAAAGTTGGGTGCTCCATCAGCACTGGTCAATTCTGTGGTGTTGCAGATTGGGCACAGCTTACTGCTGGGCATGGGGGCTATCTGGGGGACAGAGTAGGGTGAGCTAGGTGCACTGCCCCGGTCAGGAGACACTGATGGGGATCGACCCGATCGTCCTGCACTGCTGCTGCTGAAGTCCACCTGAAGGTTCCGTCTAGAGGCATGCTGACCGGGACCTTGGTCATTTCCAATGCCGTGGCCGGATGCTTGAGTCTGTGATTGAGGGGTCGGTGAAGGTCTGGGGCTTTCATGGGTGGCCAGTCTGTAAGGGTCTCCGCGTCCTGATACGCCTCCCATGCCCCCCATGCCACCCATGCCCAGGCCACCAGCCGTTCCAACACCACTGGTGGGCCCATAGCCTGCTTTGGGGCTTGGAGGCGCTCCAGACAGTCTAAAATAGAGCAAGACAGACAGAGAAAAATAGAGATCATCATTTTGCTGTTTAACTAAATACATCATCAGCATTCAAGTCACGAGTCTGGAACCACTGAAACACAGTGACTGATTTACTGCATTTTTTTCATTAAGAATACATGGTAAGAATACACAGTCTAAGCTTTTCTCTGCAGGATTCTCTACAACCTGTCCTACATCCTGTCAGCAAAGAACATTGAGATGTTAATAAAATTTAACTCCTTTTAAGTCTTCTCTTCTCAGCATACAATACAAAATTGACTTGGCCTTTAAAGTCAGGTCAGGATTTACTGACTATACAGTGTGTGTTTAGAAGGACACAAAAATGACTTCTACATTTTTCACTTGTGTGTGTGCAAAAGGATTTCACTGTGTCTGTTGTGACGATATAAATAACTACAGTTTTTGGCAGTCATTATCCCTGAACCAGCAGGCATAGCTCCAAGAAAGTCTGCTTTGTATTTGTTCAGACCTGTTTGTGCTCTTGACTTCAAGTGTAGTTTTTAAAAGGTTATATAGAGCAAAGGTTCAATACCCCTGCTGGGTAAAATGTAAGGTAGTGCTCCAAATAAACCTAATACACCCAATATACTACTTATATACTACACACAGTGCTCTGCAAAAGTCTTTGGCACCTGGGAGAATTCGATTTCAAAAGCCATTTATTTGAGCAGTAAATGTTTATTTGCACAAAAGAACACTAATATTATAATAAATACAAATAACTGTAATACAATTAATAGTCATTTTATGTTTGTGAATGTTTCCGTTTAACCATATTCAAACCCCTTGTTGCATTTAACACCTTGTTTAGCTAATCAATGTGTTAAAGCTACACTATCTAAGTGTGGAGATCTCTCTGGTAGGAACATGTCATTGCACACACTGTGTGAAAAAACAAGTTTGGAATGTCAGTTGTTCTTCATACCCCTTCCATCTGTTTCTCTGCATACTTTGTTAGCCCCCTTTTACCCTGTTCTTCAGTGGTCAGGATGAATCTGATGATTGCAAGCATGCCAAAAGAGTTTTCAAAGAAAACTAAGTCAAAACTTGGACGTGTCTTCCGAGGTTGTAAGTGAATTATCTACAATTCTCATCATTTCTTTATCAGTATAATGTTGATTTTGCATTTGAGACTTAAACATTGAGCCAGACTCCTATGAAATCCAACCAATATCTTTTAAATTAGCATTTCAGGCTTTACAGGGCAACTCAGAGCAGCACACACACACACACACACATATATATACACACACACACACACACACACACACACACACACACACACACACACACATATCACCTTTTAGCATGTTTTTTTTTTTTCTTCTCCTGACTCAGTAATGCTACTTCTTTCAATTTTAACAACAATTTTAAATAGAGAAACCTGGAACAAACCTGTTTTCTTTAAACTATCAGGACATCAACTTTATTTATGATACTTTTCAAATATCAGAGTTATACAAAATTACAAATTTTCATCTGAACTGCATTTGTATTTACTCTAAATTCCTGTTGTGAGGACAAGTTGAGGCACCCCTGCTAGAAAAAAAAAACAGAATTGCTGGTCACCAGCAAAATCAGCATATGTTCTGTTTTGGATGCTGGTGTGATGGTCAACCAGCATGACTGTGTTACATTAGTTTTTTAAAACTTTGGTAGCTTTGGCAAGTTTCTAATATATCTGAATTCAGTGTGAATATTAGGTTGTTTTAAAGTCCAATTCCAAATACATGTATGGTAAGGACAGGCAGAAAGTATTTAATGTAACAAGATGATGTTTAGTTTGCTCGACTGTGAATCCACGGACCCATAGTTTAGGGTCCCCACACATTTGTCTTGGACTAATTTATGTTTTCATTGAAAGTATTACATCAACAACAGAATTGTTTAAAATGCTTTGATTTAACATTTAAACAACGTAGATTACATTTCAAAGATTAATTCAATAACATTTTATGCATTGTTAGAAGTCGCAGGTGTGGGACATGTGCTTCACGAATTACATTAACTCATTCATTTTAGCAACCATTTTGCTTGTTATGACATTACTAAATGATATATACATGTATATGTATTGGTATAATATTATATGTGTAAATATAATATTATGACCACCTCCTTGTTTCTACGCTCATTGTCCATTTTATCAGCTCCAATTACTATATAGGTGCACTTTGTAGTTCTACAATTACAGACTGTTGTCCATCTGTTTCTCTGCATACTTTGTTAGCCCCCTTTTACCCTGTTCTTCAGTGGTCAGGACCCCCATGGACCCTCACAGAGCAGGTACTGTTTGGGTGGTGGATCATTCTCGGCACTGCAGTAACACTGACGTGGTGGTGGTGTGTTAGTGTGTGTT
This sequence comes from Colossoma macropomum, assembly GCF_904425465.1. Classification (NCBI taxonomy): domain Eukaryota; kingdom Metazoa; phylum Chordata; class Actinopteri; order Characiformes; family Serrasalmidae; genus Colossoma; species Colossoma macropomum. Next base: position 16,702,714 of record NW_023494793.1, on the reverse strand, counting down.
GTGCTGGTACGAGTGGATCAGACACAGCAGTGCTGCTGGAGTTTTTAAACACCTCAGTGTCACTGCTGGACTGAGAATAGTCCATTAACCAAAAATATCCAGTCAACAGCGTCCTGTTCGCAGCATCCTGTGACCACTGATGAAGGACTAGAGGATGATTAGCTCATACTGTACATCAAGAGATGAGCTATCGTCTCTGGCTTCACATCTACAAGGTGGGCCAACAAGGTAGGAGTGTCTAATAGAGTGAACAGTGAGTGGACACAGTGTTTAAAAACTCCAGCAGCACTGCTGTGTCTGATCCACTCGTACCAGCGCAACACACACTAACACACTACCACCACATCAGTGTTACTGAAGTGCTAAGAATGATCCACCACCCAAATAGTATCTGTTCTGTGAGGGTCCATTGGGGTCCTGACCACTGAAGAACAGGGTAAAAGGGGGCTAACAAAATATGCGAAGAAACAGATGGACAACAGTCTGTAATTATAGAACTACAAAGTGCAACTAATATAGTAAGTGGAGCAGATAAAATAGATAATGAGCGTAGAAGCAAGGAGGTGGTCATAATGTTATGCCTGATCAGTGTATGTGTGTATGTGTGAGGTTGTTGGGCTAACAGTGTCGACAGCAATTCAAAGGTCTAAAGACCATAATTCATTATCTGGCTGAAGTTTGAAAAACATAAGCTAACAGCTCTAAATATATCATGAAGTAGGCTACAGCGCTAACTGCACTAGCGTGCCGTTTACTCGCTAACAAGCTAACACTAGTCATGTTATCACACTGATTTGATGTGCTACATTATCACCTTCCGTAAGAGTGTGATTTTGGTGACATGTTCATTATCAAGGAGAATAAGCTGAAGTGACATGGGCAGCTACTTGAGACAAAAATACAAAATGGAGACAAATGCTCTGTGCTAGCTATAATTCACTAACCAAAATAAAGGCTGGAGTCAACAGAAAATGTTGCTGAGAGCTTATATCAAGCAGGATTTTAGCATGTGATGCTAACGCTTCACTGAAGTGAGAGTCAGAGAATGACTCAACATAAAAATGTTCTGAATCTCTGATTCATCTGCAAGTGCCTTAAGAACAAAAACTCTCAGCAGGAGAGATCTGTCAGCTGTACAGGAACCTCACTGAGACTTTTACCTCTCTGTCAGAAGAAAGGGTGGAAAAATTAGCACAAGCTATTAGCTGCACTTAACGTATTTATTCAGCAATTGGTGGGGTTCATTGTGGGCATTTTAAGCATGCCAAAAGTGACTTTTACACATTCACACACACATTATTGCACTGCTATATTGCTTCATTTTTTTTTTTCTGCAGATTAGCTATTCTGCTTTGCCTACACCCCAATAAAACCTTTATCTCAGTAACCAAAAACACATATTTTGTCTTTAGCTTCTCATGTGAAAGCCACATTCAAGAAAATAACAAAGCTGAAGCACCAGGCTTGAGTTTGAGTTTGAGTTCAAAGAATCACCATCACTGCTTGTTAAGTAACTACAACCCCATTTCCAAAAAAGTTGGGACACTGTGAAAAATGTAAATAAAAACAAAATGCAATGATGTACAAATCATTTAAACCCTATATTTCATTAAAAAATGCTTCAAAAACAACAAATTAAGTGTTGAAACTGAGAATTTTAAGTATTGGCCCATTTTGAATTTGATGCCAACAACACGTTCCAAAAAAGTTGGGACGGGGTCAATACAAGGCTGGTAAAGTTGTGTAATGCTTAAAAAAACAGCTGGTGGTGAATTGGCAACAGGTCAGTAACATGATTGGGTGCATCCCAGAGAGGCTGAGTCTTTCAGAAGTAAAGATGAGGAGGGGTTCACCACTCTGTGAAAGACGGCGTGATCAACATTTCTAAACGTAAAGTAGCAAAGAACTTTTGCTTTTCATCATCAATGGTACATAATATCATTAAAAGATTCAGAGAATCTGGAGAAATCTCTGCAAGCGACAAGGCCGAAAACCAGTATTTGCTAGCCATGATTTTTGGGCCCTCAGATGGCACTGCATTAAAAACAGACATAACATGGAAATCACTGCATGGGCTCAGAAACACTTCTGAAAACCACTGTCTATGAAAACAGTTTGTCGCTACATCCACCAATGCAAGTTGAAACTCTAAAACTCAAAGATCCAGGAACGCTGCCACCTTCTCTGGGCCCGAGCTCTTTTAAAATGGACTGAGGGGAAGTGGAAAAGTGTCTTGTGGTCCAACAAATCAACATTTACATTTCTTTTTGGAAATCATGGACACTGTGTCCTCTGAGCTAAAGACCACTCAGCTTGTTATCAGTGCACAGTTCAAAAGCCAGTATTCATGATGGTATAGGGGTGCATTAGTGCACATGGCATGGGTGACGTGCACATCTGTGAAGGCACCATTAATTCTGAATGATATATACATGTTTTGGAAACATATGCTGCTATCCAGATGATGACTTTTAGAGGGATGGCCTTGCAAGACAATGCCAAACCACATTCTGCACATATTACAACAGCATTGCTAAACTGGCCTGCCTGCAGTCCAGACCTGTCACCCACTGATAAAATTTGGCACATTATAAAATGAAAAATATGACAAAGGAGACCCCGAACTGTTGAGCAGCTGAAATCCTAGGTTAAGCAAAAATGCGAAAACACTTCACTTTCCAAACAACAGCAACTGGTCTCCTCAGTTGCCAAATGCTTACAGAGTGCTTTTAAAAGAAGAGGTGATGCAGCACAGTGGTAAACATGCCTCCATTCCTACTGTTTTGGAACATGTTGCTGGTATCAAATGGACATATATTTTTCAAAAAAATGGCAAGTTATATGATACAAGCCTCTGCCTCACATGTACGTCAATGATAATTGATATAAGTGTAAGGCAGAGGCTTGTATCATATCATTTTAATTTGTCCAAAACCGAGCGTATCCTACTTAAAACCCAAATGCTAGGAAGCAAATGTCTATATATCATCCAAACCAGGCAGAAACCCTGAGTATATTTGTGGTACTGGAAAAAATGCAACTATTCTGCTTTGTGCAATAATAAAAACAAGATGACAGAGGGTAAAAAAGCTTCCCAGTACAATAGACTACATTTTGTTTCTAATTGTGGCGTAATGCAGCGCAAGAGTCAGACGAGGCCATTACCACTCTCTCAAGGTAGTTTATTTTATCCAAAACAACAAAAGAAACACAGCAATGTCACCCACTTAGTATACAAACTGTCAAATTGGCAAAAGAAACATGGTCACCAGCTTTAGTGTATTAGCTGCCCTTACCAAAATACACAGACACACGGCAATGACGCCAACTTTTTTACATTCCAGAAGTTCTTATCTCACTTCCCTTCCCTTCTCAAAAGCCCCCCAGCCTTGCCCACAGAACAAAAGTCAGAGAATCAGAAGCATTTCAGCCCACTTAAAGAAACAGTAACACAGACGTGCTCCAATACTACAATATACTAAGTTCTCTTGGCTTTGGCTGGACATCTCAAGTGTAAGTGACTTTGTCTAATTTCTTATTTAAAAATAAAAGCAATTTTTAAATTTTATCATTTAAACATGCAATTACTAAGTGAAGCAAGTGGTGTGACACAAACAAGCTCATACACAATCACATGCACACAGTGACTGTATGGCTCTGTGTGTGTGTGCATTTGTGTGATGCATGTGTTGATGGATGTAGGCGGAGCTGTACAGCCATGTAAACATGCCCTATGACTGAGTGAGAGGGTATGTTTAGGAGTGAACCCCCCATAACAATGTCGTTCCATCAAGTAGGGACAAAGTGTGTCAGACAGCGACCTTCCCATGTCGCCTACAACAGCAATATGAGCAAGCAGAGCAAGCAATATCAACCACACACACACGTGGAGAATCACCCGACCTTCATTCTGCTTTAAGCAACATCAAGCTCTCTTGGCCGCATCACCAGAATATTAGAATGAGTCAGCAAACACAAACACACATGCATACACACACATACAGAGTGCAACATGCAGTCCTTGAATTCAAGCAGAAAGTAAAACTGTGTTGAAATGACTAAGTCATGCATGTTGCCATTCTCTTTCTCTCTCTCTCTCTTCCCTCTCTCTCTCTCTTGCTCTCATTTTTTCATGCCACATTCATTCATCCAAAATTGATTTTCTTCCACAGCTGTTACCTGAATGTGTTTCAGTCACAGTTCTGACTGCAGATGTCATTTGTGTTTCAGTGAGGCAGACGATTCTCTGTCATACATGCACACACAGACAACAGCAGTTCAAATTGTCACTGACACCCACAGATAGAACCTCATATGCACCAATATGGGAATTGTGGGACAATGCCGATGTCCGATATTTTTCACATATATATCTGCTGATGCCAATATAAACATTTATGAAATATATGATAGACTCCGTCTATCTGGATTAGCTTTAGAGAGAAATGCAGCTTTCCATTTTAGAGGGTTACAAATTCATTAAAATAAATAAAATGGAGTCATTTTAGCATAGCAGCCCAGCATCGCCTAAAATTTCAACAAAACCGTGGGCCACCCGTGTTTTTATTTTATTTTCACTTCACATTTTGCCATGACCCCAACTGGCCATTGTTTATTTAAAATACGTCTAAACTACAACAGAAAAAAATAGGCACTGAAGACTTACACGATTCAAAAATAATTTTAAATAAAAACAAGTTGTTTTATTACAAAACGATAGACTACGATAGCTGCAGATAACTGTTAAACCACTGACCCCAATGTACAGTAGGTATATTTAAACTGCCCATTTGACACCTGGCATCTTTTTTTGTTTTGTTTTGTTTTTGTGGTGCTGTTCCATAGATCGTTGTTGGGGTGGAGATGGGAGCACACATTACATTGCAGTACATGCTAGGAACTGTAGTGCAGCTCATGATGAAATAGGCTAATATTAATAGAAAATTAGAAGAATTTTAAGGGCTGAATAGGATTGTGCCATGGGCCTGATTTGGCCTGCAGGCCTTGTGTTTGGCACATGGGGCCTAAACAATCAAAATAAATACATAATCAAACAGTGGTTTGATGAAATGTCAAGCATCAGCCCGATGCAAATATTTTTTAAAGAAAACATCTGCTGATTCTGATTACTATACCATTGATTGTAGTTCATCCCTACAATCAAGCTACATGTCTTAAATGTTTAACACACACATACACACACACACACACACACACACACAATAACATATCTTACAGTCTCTGACACCCACAGGCATAGCTACCTTGGGGCTTGAGAGGGCATTGGTCCCCTCACTTGGCAACCAGGCCCCTCCAGTTTTCTGACTGCTTACAAAATATAATTTGTTGTAAGAAAACCACAACCATTGGCCCACCTCTAAAAGGTAGGCCTGTGGTTATTTAATTGGTTAACTCCTCTTGAATGGCTTGTTGTGATTATATAGGTTGTTATTTGTGCAAAATGTGATGTGGGGCTCTAAATTACGGATTGATTTAGTATGTCACATATTAGCTTAAAGACTTATCACGGTCCAGTATACTAAAATATGCAAATGAGAGGATTACTATGTGGTCACAGGACCCCTGCACTAACTTAGCTAACTTGTTTAACTGTGTCTGGACTGTGTTGTTAGCTGTTGGCTAAAATAGACAACTGGTGGAGGTATTTCAAATAATAACGGTGACAAATTAATGTTCCACATCACAAGTTTGATTTGGGCTCAATGAAACTCTATTAACACAAGCTCAGAGAATAAAGGCTAAAATCTAATGGAACAAACCTATGCTGTTGTTTGTGGAGCCATTAGATGAGCTACATATGCTTCACACACCACAACACAGGTTTAATTCCAGCTCACTGATGATTCACTGATGCATGTTTACAGGATAAAGACTCAAAAGTAAGTAAAGTCAGTTGACTGGTGTGGGGGGGACAGAAAGACAGAATTTAACCTGCTCTGTAATGTGTTAAGCTAAGATAAGAGGAACCTCCGCAGCTGGAACCTCGTATGCAACCAAGGCACACATCTTAACATACACATATATGTGTAATACCCACTGATATTTGCTAAATATAAACAGTCAGCCTTAAATATGAAAAGATAAGAAATTCTCCTTCCCAAACACTCTAATATGCTGTCCTTCTCCTTCATAGATTAATATGACTTTTATTTTCATGCTATCAACCAACTAAGTGTGAAGACTCTACTCTTCCACTGATGGGTAAATGCAAGAAAGCAAGGAACTGTGTAAGGAAGAGATTTTCTTCTTGAGACGCCTTCAGTATTACATTCTCATGCATGCATACAATAGGAAAAACTCGCCTCTCTGCTGGCAAGAACAACTTTCCCAAAGGCCATGTGCCACATCTGTCAATCATTCATGTCTATACACTCAGTAAGCCGAGCACAGCACACAGGCACAGTTTATAGTACAACTTCCTGAATTTAAATACAGTCAGATGGCCATGAGGAGTCAAATTTGATGTGACATCTTGGAAATCTGTCAGTTCCAGGAAGGTTCACTCCAGCCAGACCAGGTGGATGGTCACTTGAACATGACAGACTGCATGGAGGCTGAGATGACAGGTGTGTGCTATGCCTTTTTTCAGCATGGCTGTTACAAATTACCTGTCACAGAAACTGTGAAAAGGTAAATCAGATTTTATGAGTTTAACCTCTTTCTGCAAGCACCCATGTGGCCACACCACGGGTGGAATGGGAATGAACTCATTTTTAATTAAGATAATCAAACAAAATATTTTTTCTCATAATTATGTAATAAGATTAAATAGGACACTATTGGCTGTGAGGGGTGAAAGGGAAGGGGTGAGAACTTCTTGCTGGGAAAACAATTCACACTTCTTCACAAAGACGGTCATGCAATGATAAAATGGATTGCACAACTGAAGCTTTCTTCATATCGAACAATCCTGTACAACCGCGCCAGTAAAAAAGCATTTGAACAAACTTTCATAAATGTTGACTTGTTTGCTCATCTATGAAGATGAAAATCTAGTTTGCTTCCAGTTTTGTAAATCGCACACGTTTCCATATTATATTCCATCAACATCACTGAAGAAAAAAAATGTATAGTGCAGAAACTGAGGGGCCTCTAAAACAGACGGAAATTGCACTTCGAAAGTCTGTCTATTCATCCTCAAAGGATAACACACCCCCAACTCATTCCTTGGGTAGAATTCAGCTGCTTTGTGTAGAACCCAGACTGCTTTCAGAAATTCCCTCTCAGAAATTCTTCGTTGTGTGTTTAAAGAGCAGTTTGAAACTGCCTTGAGTCTTGGGTTAACACTCATTCTGTGTCTGCTAGCACAAATGCTAATAATGCTAGTGTGAACAACCTAACATGCTAACATCACTTTACAAAGTGCTAAGTTTACATTCTGGTTCAATTAGTGTTCATGTAATAATGCTAGGTGATTTTATCCTCACATGAAAGAGTGAAGAATAAGCCAAACTGCCTATTGACTTAAGATTATTACCAAAGGTGCGTCTCTCAAAAAAGTATTAGCATTCTAGCTAGCATTCCAGTTGTAGTAGGTTCAGTTAATATGCCTGGACCTAAAAAAAGGAGGAAAGTATGAAGCGATGATGTCTGGAAACGTATCACTCTCCAAAACATTCAAACAAATCAAGAGTGAACCATATATATTGGACTGGGGAATGTTATGTTGCTGTATTAGCGATATTAGCATCTCCACAAGTGATTTTGCTGTCTCATTCTATAACCTGTAGAAGGCTTTAGCAAATGATTTTACTTTACAATCATATTACAAAAAATGTTCCTATAGGTTGTTACACTAAGAACCTAGGTGAATAAAACAAAACCCTTTAAAACCTTATGATACAAAGGAGTTACTGCAAAGTTAACCAACTAGTCGTTTCAAGGCCAAAGATTGAGGTGGTCCTTGTTTCGTGAATTGGACAATGTTTTTCATCTACTGCAGAGGCTAATGGGGTTCTGTTATTCTTCAGCTCATTTTATGACTCAATTTCTTATCATTACTGCTGTGCCTAGAGAGAGAAATAAACGAGAGCCCACACTCATGCACAAACACATATACACACACACACACATACAAACGAATTATTTTCAATGATTTGTTAACCTGAGGAAATTTCAGAGGAACTGCTTTCCAAGGACATCCTTCCCAAGATGCAATTTTTCATAATGACTCCACTGAATGTAATTATAGTATATCGTTGCTGTCGGGACAAAACCTTGTACACTGTATGGCCAAAAGTATATGGACCCTCCTATTTATTGAGTTCAGGTGTTACAGCCACATCCATTGCTAAAATCAAGCACATGTAACGTAACTCCATTTTTGCTGTTTTTCTTTTTTTATATTTTTTCCACATAATTTGAAATCACCAGCTGCCCTTTACATTGGGTCGAAATTTCCTAATGAATGGACCAGTAGAAATGCTCCAAAATTGGAATAAATAATTTCTCCATTAGCTACTACTACTTTTTTTAAGGTAACTTTTTAGTGATGCAAGGTTTTGTTCTGACAGCGACGACATATTTGCGTGTGTGTGTGTGTGTGTGTGTGTGTGTGTCAGAGATAGAAAGGCAAAATTATGATCTGAGAATTTGTGTTGTTAGTACAAATGTTGACTGACAGTTGACTGATCCAAACTGCTGCCTGGCTTTTTGCTTTGAAACCTAGACAAAGAGAACATTTATGATGTCACTCTGTGAATAGACACATTTGTAATATTTTGATATGGCTAATGTAAAAATGTGCTTGTGTTAGTTTCTTTCACATTAGCAGAATGATGGATAATGTTTGAATTTCCAGTGATATCATGACATATTTTCATAAATGTCTACTCACGTTAATGTTCTCTTGCCAAGAGTACCATAATTTGCTTACTCCTTCATACATTTGGAGTATTCTCAGTCCACAAATGTCAAGTGTGCCTTTTTAACCCTTAGAAGTCAAGAGTTATTTTCCTTTTGCTTTACTTTTTGAACACAGCTATACAAGTACAGCATTATAGAGCAAAATATAGAAAGTAGAGCATTACGTGCTTATTGTATACACCAGTGTTTAAACGGATCACTGGCTTTTTATACAATTTTTGTCATTTTATGTACAATAACACCTTTTCCAGTGTGTATTTAAAGATTACAAATTGTTTGTTCACCAAAAGGTTTTGGATGTTTTATTCAATGTGTCAGGAATTCTGAGAATGAGAATTTGTTTTTATCTATTTACATACATTTTTTGCCATGTTATACTACTGTTCAAAAACTTGGAATCACTATTCAAAAGTTTGAAATCACTGTTTTCCATAATACAGAATTCATTTACTGCGAGACGTATAAAATGACTCTAATATGATGCTAATATTCTACAGGGTTTAAACGATTTGCTGAAGCTGTAAAAATTAAGACATTTTGAATGATAAGCAGAGCCGCTTATGATTCTGATATATCTGAGAAAGCTTTCAGCATCAAGAATGAACTTTTAATAAAATTGATATCCAGAAAGCAGTTATCAAATAGCTATTCTTAGTTATTCTGTGACAAGAAATTGCTATAAATAGATAATTAACACTTATTTACACAATTTAACAATGTTTGCTTTTTTGTATAATGTTATAAGTCCTTGTTGTTCCCAACATACTTTTAATTGTGAACAAACCAAAATCAGTTTACATTTTAGTGACTAGCTTACAACATTTCAACAATTTACTACACTGTATAAGTTAATATTCAATAAAAATGATTAATATACCCCCAAAATGCCTTGAGATTTGGTTTCCCCTTTTGAAATATGTTGAATTTTGGACATTTTATTATCACCATTCCTGATGATAAACAGCTTTATTGGTAATTTTAGAACATTCTACTGCTCTATTCCTCATTCTAGACACATCTAAAATTTAAAAACATTCATTTACAGCTTTCTAGTGTCCTACTAATTATTCGAAACTGTAAAGTTGCATGTTAGAATCATTTCTATTCACTTGTCTGCAGTCAAATTGGCTTTATATTATTGAGAACATTGAATATAAACTTTTAAATGGCAATTCTAAACTTCTGAATGGTAGACTTACACTCGATTTACATCATATTTCAACAGCTTTGAGTCTAAACATTTGGTTGGATGTCAAAAAATGACAAAAAGATGGCAAAAATGGCAAAAAAAATGTATTTTCTTTATTTTTCGCTTTTTATCATAATAAAATTTCATAATAAAATTTCTCCTACTTCAAAAAACAAATGTTGATGAAATTGAAGTTAATCAGAATTACTTTGTTTTAATCTGTGAAACGTTTAAAGTTAAAATTAATGTGAGCTTAAAATGCTCATTAAATTTGTTTCTGTTCTTTCGTAAGAATAACTCTACTGGTTACTTTTCCGCACATTTCTTTCCATAGAGTTTCACGAATGACATGCCTCACAAAATCCTTTTCCATCACAGCAGCGTGCGCACGTCCGCACACTGAGATACACACAGTACAGTTTGAATCCAGAGTGACCGGGGGCAGCGTTCTGTTCTGGGAGATATGCTGTGCTTTTGTCAGACTCTGCCTATCTCACATTAAACACTGCACACTAAACAAAGGGTTCAGTGTGTTGAGTGCTGAGAACATACTGTCAGTAATCAGACGGCACTACAAGCTTTTGCCCACAATCCATCTTTAGCTGAATACACACCACTCCCTCTGTTCCCTGGAGCAGCCTCAATTTTCTTTAAATTTGTTCACATTACTAGCACGGGAATCAAGACCGTTTGTGAATATTTGTAGGCCATAAGCGACATCCTACTTATCCCACCCACCCACCCAGATCATATTACTTTGTATCAAAGATTTAAAAAGAATGTATTTATTTTGATGATGAAAAGTTTAACAAAGGCTATAATAAACACAATAAAATTATGCTTAACTATATATGGATCATTCTACCAAACTGGTTCAAGGTCAGACGTGAAAATCTATTTCGGACTTTTAACAGACTTGGGCCCGATCTCATTTCTTATTTTTACCCCCAGCCCTTGTTTTTTACAGTGTCAACTTGCCCCTTGGAACTGAGTTACAAGGTGGAGTGGCTGAAATCTTCCCCTATGAAATCGGACAACCCTTTATCATCACGTCATCAGAAGTCGTTGAGGACTTTTATGAAAACAGACATGAGAAAAAAAAATGTAAACAGACGGGAAGCGCTTTGTCGGACATTTCCAATATGCCAATATTGGAATCCTTTTGTGGCTTTCTGCAGCAAATCAGAGACGTCTTCAACACCTGGGAAAGCTGGTGGATTAGTTTGTGGTATGTTGGATAGACTGCAAACAAGTTTTGTTGTAGTTAGCCTAGGTACACAACATGCTAGCTAACATATATAACATTAGTGACTTTGGATTCTGTTGACGTTTAATAAATCTGTTTGTGATACACACAAAGTGTTTATTGATCTGTGTGTTGGCTTGTAGCCTTGTAGCCTTAACACTTCACCCTACCCCTCTATTCCAACAAGAATCAAGACACCCTACCCCTAGGCATGAACTCGCAAAACAGAGGGGTAGGGGCAACTGGTAGGGACAAGAGGTGAGATTTTTACCCCTACCCCTTGTTTTCCAGTGTCACCTTGCCCTTTGGAACTGAGTTACAAGGGATAGTGGTTGAAATCTTTCCCTACGAAATGGAACAGCCCTCAAATAAAAAAGAGCATTACTTCATTAACAGGCTACTAGTGGTGCTCTGTAGGTGACCCTGCCAGTCTGCAGTGAGTTCAGCAACCTTGCTGCTCATCTTTAGCTAAATTTAGGGAATCATAAGCCTTCAAAGAGGGGTGATGAGACAATTATCACCCACCCCTAATTTTTCAGTGATATGAAGTTGGAGTCTTCTTATTCGAATTTTCCCATTGCACCTAATGGTTGTGACACCTGAGGCAGAACAGGTGGAACAGGTAATTTTGCTAGCTAGCTACCGAGACACTGCCGTACTACTAGTGATTTGTATGCTTGTTACGAAGAAAAGGACCATAATACATTGAAATGACAAAAAACTAAGATAATACATTGGTATGGAAATATTTTAATGAGAAAATACTCACATTTGTGGGTTTCTTTGGTCGCTTGTGCAGCCATCTTGCCAGTTTTTCTTTTTTTCTCATAAGACTCCATTTGGAGTGTGCCTCTGAAAAACCTCCGTTTGGAGGGCCATGTAGCCCTAACACTTCACCCTACCCCTCTATCTCAACAAAAATTGGGACAGGTTACCCCTAGATGTGAATGCGCAAAACGGAGGGTTAAGGGCTAAGTGGTAGGGGCGAGGGGAGAACTGGGATGGGGCCTTAGATGGGACACTCAGTGCAAAAGGACTAAAATCCTGAGCTTATACCTTAATTATGTTTATTTTGTTAAATTTATTGTTTTTACATAATAAACATAACAATGGTATAAGCACACTCAAAGCAAAAGGATTTTCAAAATTAGTTTAAATTGTCACCAACACAATAATTATGTTCATTGAAACTTAGGGGTTTTGGAACGGACACCTCCCAACAGAAAACACCCTAAAAATGACAATATGACATATAGTTAGTTTAATACTCAATGCCTTGGGTTTAAATAGATCATAACACACCTAATTCTTTCAAAAATATATTACTTTTTTTTTTTTACTGTAGGATCGCAGTTTGAACTAATTTGATAGAATGGCCCAGATATGCTAGCTGACAGTTGCAGTCTTTTACTACTTAGTAACAATAAAAATAAAGAAGCTCTGAACCTGCCCTAGAATCGTTTCCAGCACTTTTTTACTACGATCGTTTGTTAACTTATGTCTTAACACACCTTCCTTTTTCTTAGTAATTATCACTAGATTTATAATTATTAGGGTATTGTGTTAAAATATTTATTGCAACAAGCAGATTAGATTATTATTATTATAATACATAATACACATACACATACATAATGCAAGCTTTAATGTTAGTCTAGTAGGTAGCTCCAGTGTTGGAGTAATTAGTAATCCTCTAAAAATGTAATGGGGTTGTTGTTACTTATCACTTTCTGTAAAGGTAATCCCACAGCTCATTATTTTACTTCTACCTTATTCTGTACCACATTATTTCACTATATTGGCAGAAAATTTTGATTATTTCAAGCTTATTTCTCAAAACAAGCAGAATGATCTGCCAATATAGTGAGTTAATTTTACCCAATAAAACTACTTAAGAAAAAGTTTCTAGAAATAAGTCAAATGATTTTATAGCATTCTTACAGCAATCACAAAATGAGAAACATTGATGAATTTTATTATTAACAAATAATGCATGATTTATCGGCTTGATTTAAGATGATTTCACTGGCCAAGATATACTTTTTTGCAGTGATGGTTATGTCACTAATCTAAAAATGTGCATCCAGGGAGCCTCACTCCTGTCTTTTGCCTATAGAGGCCCAGAATCACTAAATCCATCCCGGCCACTTGTGGCTCATGGGCCCTAAGCAATTGGTTCGAAATGACCCTGCTAGGACCTTTGGTCAAGGTTTACAGTTCAGCTCAGCTTAGATATGCACCATGGACTACATTTACCAGAGACATCTACAAAGCCTCCTTCTGTTACCAATAGAAGCACCCTAAGCCTGTCTGAAGTATCCTCCCCCTGAGACAGCTCCCAAATACTTGCAGAATGGAAACAAGTTGGCTTATTTCATGCTACTTGTGGTAAAAAGGATTAATTTGCAATGCAGAGACTGGCAAAGGGACTAAATGGGACAGCAGATATAAATAGCTTTTTAACCACAGGACCTGCTGCTTTCCTGCCAGATTGAACATTTCACTTGTTTTTTATTCCCTCGTTCCAGTGGACGGGTATGGTCATGCATCTGTTCTCCGTCACAGCCCCTAGAGTAATCTTGGGCAGCTTGTGCCAGGGGAAAAAATAAAATAAAATTTATTTACGAGGGTCCTGTCCTTGACATGTTGGTAGGTGGTTGTTTTTCTCTTTAGTTATATTAAATAGTGTTTACTTGACTTGTTAATAGTATTCTTTCTCAACTGTAAAATTTGGGCCTTAGAGATAAACATAAAGAACATGACTGGAGGCAACGATATGTGGCAGCCAGAAAATCGAATGTGCCTTCCACGCACATGAATGCAAGTGAAGTTTTAATTTAAGTGAATTAAAAGTTTAAAAGGACCCATATGATTTTTTTGTACTTTACTTGTAAGGTCCACTTAGGATTGCGCGGGGCTAAACCACTGAATTCTGATTAGATGGATACATGTAAATGCTTCGGGTTTTTATTACATCATGAAAACTGTGAATTCAGATCAGGCCTTTTTTGCAGCTTACTTTTCATATATGAACTAGAGGGCAAATGGTATGTTTTGAGACTTTAACACTGCTGAAATACTACATAAAATGTTTTTAACCTCGTAAAATCCCAGGCTCACATACTAAGGCTTATTATTTAGTAACTTCAGGAACTTCAATGTAAACTTGTCACACACAGAGATGGGAGACTGGATGCAAGTGCAAAATTAGGCTTTAATTCAGAAAAGTAGAACACAAGCACAGTAGCCTAATAAATCAAAGTGCAGGCAAATAGGGCAAACAGATCTAAAATCACATGGAAGTCCAAAAGGTCAAAAAACAGAGTAGCAAATAAACAATAACTCTATAAGGGTAATCCGGCTCAGTACTCGGCTAACATGCAAGAGACTTCACAACTGAGGTAAGAAAGCAAGTTTAAATAGCAGGAATGAAATGAGGAAGAACAGGTGGAGGGTGGAGCTGGTGATCAGTAGACAGGTGACACCGAGCCTGGGAGAGAGGAAGCAGGCAGAGCCCAGGACCTGACATTAACCCCCTCCACAGGAACAAAGCCGACAACGCTGCCTGCCAGCAGGACGGCCCCGAGGGCGCGGTGCAAGGCGGTCCAGCAGATGGAGATGATACTCCCTCATCAACTTGGGGTCGAGACTGTCCCAGGACCCAACACTGCTCCTCAGGACCATGCTCCTCCCAGTCTATGAGGTACTAAAGACGGTACCTATGCGCCAGGAATCCAGTATAGCACGCACAGAATATGCCAGGGACCCATTAACCTCCAAAGGTGGAGGGAGCATGTTGGTGGGGGTTGCCTCAGCCAAGGGACCAGTGACCTCCCCTCTAAGGAGGGAGACATGAAAGGTAGGTAAAAAAAGGGAAATCTGGAGGCAACTGTAATTTGTAAGTTATAGGATTCACATGCTGGATGACCTTGAAGAGTCCTGTATAATGTGGCAACCTCAATTTAATTTCATGAGTGGACAGCCACACTCTGTCACCAGGTTGAAACTTGAAAGCATCGCTATGGTTGCATCTTCCCAAACGTATTCCATCCTCGAAAATGAGTCATCCTCGGAAGGCACCTCCCCACTGCCTACAGGAAATGATTGCAGTTGATAGCCAAGCATGAACCAAGAAAAGGGGTCATACCTGTTGACGAATGCTCGATGGAGATTTGGACATACTCAGCCCATGGAAGGAATTTAGCACAGTGTCCTTGATGGTCATAACAATAGCTGGGTAGAAAACTAACTAGTTCCTGGTTCATTCTCCCAACTTGTCCATTTCCTTGTGGGTGCTACACGTGAGGGCAGGGTGACAGTAACCCCAAGCCTTTCCTGGAAAGCTTTCCAGACCCAAGATGTAAACTGCAGCCTGTGATCTGATAAGATATCTTCGAGGATCCCGAAGAAGTGTAACACCTGTATCAACAGAGTGCCAACTGTAAGGGCATTAGATATACTGAAGAATGGAATGGAAAGTCCACATGGAAAATCTATTAACTACCACAAGGAGGGTAGCATGACCATCAGAAGTGGGTAAATTACTAATAAAGTTGGTCCTTCCGGTACAGGTATAGGTAGGAACCTACCTGAAGGAGCATGTCTAGGTGATTTGGAAGCACATACTGAACATGAGCACATGTAGAATACAACATCCTGTCGAAGCTCAGGCCACCAGTATTTCTTAGAGAAGAGTTGGACAGTGCAATGAATACGTGGGTGTCCAGTGCCGACTGAAGCATCTGCCCAGATCAATAGATCTCCTCTCTGTCCTTCAGGAACATGCATATGGTCAGGAGGACACTGGGGAGGAACAAGTTCATTTTGCAGTGCCTGTCTAATTTCTTCATTGATGTCCTATAGAATGGGTGCTGTAAAAACAGACATGCTCTGTTTGGTATCCATCCATTTAAAAAATGTGAGACATCAGATTTGGCATTTTTAGACCCATGACCATAAGAAATGAGAAAGTCAAAACGAATAATGAAAGAGGGCCAACCTGACTTGGTTCAGTTGTTTTGCAGTTCAGAGGTATTCCAAGTTTTTATGGTCATTTAATACTAGAAAGGGCTCATTTGCTCCCTCCAACCAGTGACGGCACACCTCCAACACGAGTTTGACCGCAAATAACTCTCTGTTAGCAGAGTCATAACTTCTGTCTGCTGGAGTCATTTTCTTGGAGAAAAAGGCACATGGGTGAAGCTTGGGCAGATCGCTTTGATGTTGAGAGAGTACAGCAACCCACTCCCACTTCAGAGGGATCAACCACAAACTGGAGAGAGGGGTCTGGATGTCATAGTAAGGGGGCTGACGTGAATCTTTCTTTGAGGGTCTGAAATGCACATTTAGCTGATGAAGTCCATTGCAATCTTCTAGGTTTACTCTTAAAAAGCGCAGTGAGGGGAGCTGCCACTGAGCTGAAGTTGCTAATAAAACATCTGTAAAAATTGAAAAAGCCTAGGAAGCATTGCAATTCTTTTGCATTCTGTGATGGGGGCCAGAATTTGACAGCCACCACCTTGTTCTCCTCCATAAGCACACCATCTGAATTTATGCTATAACCCAGGAAATAGACTTTGGTTTGGTGGAAAAAGTACTTCTTAGCTTTAATGTAGAGTTGGGTTTTGGGGAGCCAAAGCAGCACCGTTCTAACATGCTGGACGTGTTTATGCATATTAGGAGAATAAATCAAAATGTCATCTATGAACACCAATGCAAAATGGCCAATAAACTCTTTCAGGGTGTCATTCACAAATAATTGCAAGACAGACAGTGCAACAGACAGCCTGTATAGCATTACCAAATATTCAAAATGGCTGCTAGTTGCACTAAAAGCTGTCTTCCGTTCATCAACCTCTCTGATACATATTAAGTTGTAGGCGCTGCACAAATCAAGTTTTGTGAAGAATTTGGCTCCTCTGAGTTGTTCTATGGCCATGGGAACCAATGGGAGATGGTATTTGTATTTAACCATGACAGAATTAAGTTCCCTGTGATCGATACATGGCCTTCTTTTGCACAAAAAACCTCAGCTGAAACAGGGGAAGTAGAAGGTCTAATGAATCCTTGTTTGAGAGTTTTGTCAATGGTCTCAGTTAAGTATAGAGGGTACACTTAGCTCTAGGTGGAATGGCACTGGCCAACAGTTCAATTGCACAGTCACTGGGGTGATGTGGTGGCAATTTTGTAGCTTGGTTGTACTAAAGAGTTCTACAAGGTCCTGATATGCTGGGGGGATATGAGGTGGTGTGTGAACTAGGGGGCTTTCAATTGATGTGAAAACACATGGAATTTGTGGACCACAAAGTGATTTTGAAAGTCTTTCAGCAGACTACAGGGTTATGTTCTCTCAGCCATGGGAGGCCTAAGATTATTTTGTGGACTGGTGTGCGAGTGACCATGAACGGTGCATTGCCTAAAGAGTGCGGTGAATAGAATCGCAATACTGATGAGGTCGTTAAAAGCCAAATCCTCATCCTGGCATGCTAGTTCCATTTGAATGTTCTCCTTTAGGTCTTTATGGCACAAGGTCATAAGAGCAGGTTCACTGAAACCACTTGATGCTGCAACAGTCTGAAATTTCAGCGCATACTCGGCTGCTGGCCTTGCTCCTTGTTCAGTCCCAGCAGTCGCTCACCTCCTGAACGATGTCCTCTGGATAATCGAATACAGAGTGGAACAGGGAAATTAATCAAGTGTAAGAAGTGGTCTCCATGTGGCCAAAGCTAGAGCCTTACCAGTCTTACCAATCTTGGTAGCATCAGAAATTGGTGTGGTATGATTATGAGAGAAATATAGGGAACAGTGTAACAGGAAGCCCTTACATTTTGTAGGGGAACCATCAAACTTGTAAGGGAGTGCCAATATGCACTCAGAAATGGGAATATATTGCTGGCTAGGAGGAGGAGGACTGGGAGGGATTGTATCATCTGCAGTATTTCTTCTATAGTGGTCCCTAGCTTGTCCAACCCCCTGTGAAGGTCGCCCAGGAGCCTACTTTGCTAAGCTACTGCTGAGAAAGCGTCCTGGGCTCTTGATCTTTTTAGCCACTTAGAATCTGACCCTGCTGCATTCACATGGGCGAAGTCTTCTGTCACACATGAAGATGGGAGACTGGACACAAATGCAAAATGAGGCTAATTCAGAAAAGTAGAACACAAGCATAGTAGCCTAATAAATCAAAGTGCAAGTAAATAGGGCAAATAGGACCTAAAATCACAAGTCCAAAAGGTCAAAAAATAGAGAAGTGTAGCAAATAAACTATAACTCTACAAGGGTAATACATCTCAGTACTTGGCTAACATGCAAGAGACTTCACAACTGAGGTAAGAAAACTGGAGTTTAATAGCTGGAATGAAATGAGGAACAGGTGATCAGTAGGCAGACGAGGCCAAGCAAAGGAGAGAAGAGGTGGGTGGAGCCTGGGACCTGACAAAACTAATTGAGCTATTCTTAGGTTATAGAAGTGTGCAATAGAACTTTGGACCCACCAGTGACCCTTGCCATGGAAGGGATGTATTCAAAAAAGTGAGTTATAAAGTGTCACCATTATGCCACATAACAAAATCTCTTATCTTTGAAAGTTTAAGGAAAGAACATTCTCAATTTCTATGTATGCTTTTAACTAGAAATTATGTCTTTGTAACAAGATTTTATTCCAAGGCCATTTCTATATATCCATTCATCATAAAAAAAGTTCAAGCAGTGTAAAGGGCAATTTGTGTTTTCAAATGTCTATCCAGACACCACTTAAAATTAATGAATTCAGCTACTTTAACATGTACCCACTGCTGAAACAGGCATTCAATTGGGCACACAGAGCTGGTATAATCACCACAGAAAAGCACTGCCAATAGAACAAGACATTTTGGAGCAGCCACACATGAACCTAAGATCCCCATCCCCAATGCCAAGCATTGGCTAGAGGCATATAAAGCCCCCAGCATGGGGCTTTAAAGCAGTGGAGCTGCATTCTCTGGAGGGATGGAGCTCCATCCAATACCTTTGGGATGAGTTGGAGTCATGTTTGCGATCCAGAACTAATCATCCAACATCAATACCTGACCTCACTAATGCTCTTAAAATCATAGCAGTGCTGCAACATCTGGTGCAAATGTTTCCCAGAAGAGTGGAGGCAACGAAGAAGGTACAAGCTCCCTATTAATACCATTGACTTCAGAACAAAACATTAGATAAGCAAGTGTCCACAAACTTTTGGATGTGTAGCGTACAACATCAACTATCAGTACATTTACTCTAATGTGTTTACAGCAATGTGCAAAATACCCCCTGATATCTGGGGGTGTCCCATGTTGGCTGGCTACTCCAGCGTTCACTGGTTGCTAACTCACTAACATAGTGGCACTGATGCTAGCTTCACAGGCAACAAAAGGTTGAGTTTAACAATCCTTCTTTCGGAAATTCTCTTTTCTAGTTTGGTAATGCAGCCTTCCTCACATTTAACTGAGATTATACACATCTCCTCTTCTGTTTACAGTTTGAGAAATAAGTAATAATTCACTCTTTCCATCAAACTCTTGGGAAAAGGGGCAAGTTTTCAGATTTACAAATATGCTGGTGCATATTGCAAAGTTTTTCAGAGGTATTCCAGTCATAGTTACAGCTGCTAGGCTATGAAGGACCAACTGGATGAACCTAGTGCCACCCTGAGGCGAACCAGTGCTACATTTAGTTAAGAATACCAAACACAGTAGTTGGATAATTGTGGGAGAAGCAGGCTAAATAATGACCTTTCCCTGAATTTATATTTGAGCATCTATTTTTCCCTAACAAACACCATAACGTCATAATAGGTTTTTCAGGGAACCCCCAGAATTTTGATTTTGATACATTTAGGGAGTCCAAGAGGTTAATTGTGTGATTCCAGACCCCCCAGGACCCCCAGTATTTCACATCTTGCTCTACAGTGCTTTAGGCAAAGTTGGTGAATTCTCAGTTGTTAATGATCTACAGCATCTTCCAGTCTAGCTTTTTGGCCTGCGAATGTTAATTGTTATGCTTAGATTTGTCTTTCAACTCAAACTGGAAATCAGACACTTTGAGTAAAAGCAATTTTGGATCAACACTCCTAAGAATTATTGGTGGTGGTTCAGATGGATCCTCACTCTGCTGATTCATTGTGTTTGTTTATTCATTTCAAAAGCTAATTTACATATGTAATTATCAGTGACTTTAACTTCAGTATCTACTCTTTTTATATGTGAAGCACCTCATGGGCCTCTACCAGGGGGTGCTATTAGCACTTCAGTGGGTTTTGGTGCTTCATAAAGGTGACACAGTGTGTCCTTGTAAACAAACAAACATGAAACATGCTTTGTTTGTTTTGGAAGAACATTCAGTTGATACGAGAAATGTGCAAATATTAAGATCAATAATAAGAATATATCCCTATAAACACATGTCAGTTACTTGTATTTGAGATAGAACAGCATTATTTTTTATTATCTGTGTATGTTTTGATACTGGCTACTGCAGCCCTTTTATCTACATGGCATTGAACTAATCACTGAGTAATTACAGATGAAGTATTGGTCATTTTGTCTTAAAAAATGAATATACTTTCTCTAAAATGCTGTAAAATTAAACAAGTGAGTACTTATAATCATATAAAGTAGCTTTAGTCTATCCATGCAGCTCTTCAACATCAAAGTGTTACAGTCTGTCTAAATCAATAAACCTGGAAAATTTCATCTGAAACCATGTAACAGGGTGTGTTAAAAAGGCTGCCTTAAAGAGAAATTCCACCAATTTTACAAAACGTCTGTGTAATGCCATTGTTGAGATGGAAACAAAGTTTTTCAGAATGTTTTGATATAAAATGGTTAATTATAGAGAAACTTACTGACCTGGACTTTTTTACAGTGGGTGTTAGGAACCAGACGTAGCTATGTCCACTAAACAAATATAGCCATTTTTTATAAACAGAGGTAAAGCTGAAAAAATATGTGTTCTTTGGGTACTATTTTGCCTTAGTGTGCCCTGTACATCATGAATGGACATTAAAGAGTATGTATTAAAGCTTATTTCTATTGCAAACCATTGTAAACAATAACTCAGGCATCAGGCAGCATAACCATAATCTTTTCATGAAATAGCTTTTTGTAAGCTAGCTTTTGAAAACATTAAAAACGTACAATGTCTGGGTCCCATCACCACCACTGTGAACAATTTTGACTACATAAGCTTCTCTAGAATGGTATATTTTATATCAAACCACTCTGAATGATTATGTTTAAACCTTCTCAATAAATGGAAAAATACAGTGATGTAAAACAAGCACATTCTGAAACTTTTTAATTTTTAATGTTACTTTAAACACTCATTTTGAAAGTGCACTGTTTACTTTGCTTCTTTACTTTGACTCCTCTGTTGTTGTTGATACAACAACTACATGCTGAATTTTTGCATGACAATGTGTGAGGTGCCACGATCATCTTTGACCATCTGGTCAATATGCCTGTGGTGTTTATAACAACAAAAGCATGCTTGTAGCATTTTTATAAATTGCTGTGGGAGACATGAAGGGGGCTTTTAAACTTCTGCTAGAGGCATCAACAGCAGCAGGTTTTGAAACATGTCAAACATGTTGGGTTAGCTGTCAATAACGTATTGTGCTATTATGTCACTGTAACCAATGTATGCTGATCTTTACATAGCCAACTGATGACTTTAAATGAGAAAGCTACATTTAAAAATAAAAATGAATATAAAACAACAGGAATATGTCAAGATATCTATGCATAATTTGTCTTGCTTTGGCTCTCTAGCCTCAGTAGTTTTACAAGGATTAGTTTTAGATTCGTTTCTACTTGTTTAATTTTATCTTATGTAAAGCTACACTATGTAAGTTTTGGGGATTTGGAGACCTCTCTGGTGGAAAAAAATGGTCGAAAGAAATGGTCAAAAGAAAGAATAAAACATGAATTAAACAAAATGTCACTTTTTTGCACCCCTTAAATGGCCAGGAGCTGTCAGCAGGTCCAAACTTTTAATATACACTTCTATAATTTCAGAGTAACTCAGTCAGTTGGCATTGTAGTTCACGTAGATACTGAATGATAAGCTTCAAGAAGCAATAAGCCCAGGATTTTAAGAGCTTAAAGTGTTATAAGCATGTAACTGTAGGCATCTAAGGGTTAACACTAGTGGTGCTGGCCGTTGTCCTGAAACTCTAGTTTTTCCACTGCTTCACTAGATTGGTAGATCTTTGAAGTAGCAATCCCTGAGAACACCATACTGGATATAAATCAGGAGTGATAATTGATCCAATTAGAGTAATCATGGCAGAAGCATTCGTCCTCGCGTTCAATAGTGGGATGTTTGTGCCAGACTTCAACATGAATGATTACAGCACTTTCTTAAAAACAATAGTAGTAAAACAGACGCTGCTCAGCCAGCTTCATATAGTTGGAGGCTAGCTGATCATTAAATACATGCACCTACCATACACATTTACAACTGGTCCATTAATATCTTTTGTCAATATTGTGTTTAATAAGGCACACACACTTTTGGAGTATCAGATTACAATTAATGTACCACCTGGGTATTCAGTCACTAATGAACTAATGTTATAGACTATCCTAAAACCTTAAAGGTGATAAAAAATTATGGAATTGTTTTTTCAAATAGACATAATTACAGTTTCACTTTCCATAGCATCACAGGGTACGCACAGTCATTATCATACGACTGTCCTGAATATTTGTCTTACTTATTTCATTCCTTCAGGTTTTAAAATCTTTCAAAGTCACATGCTGTGATGCAAACTGACCTCTAACATATACCTAATCTTTAAAATAATTATGAATGTTAACAGCAAGTGAGAGTGAATTTCTTTAACTTCTTTTGAAAATCGCCTGGTGCCCAATCATGGTCCTGAAGAGCTACCACCCTGCATAGTGTAGAGGAGTTATCCAGGTAATGAAGACTTACAGGGGTGTATTCTCCAAGGTGGTAGATCTCCAGGACCAGGGTTGGGCACCCCTGACCTAATTAGTTTCTGATATCCAGTCAGAGCCAGTTTAAGGCCTACCCAAAATTCTTTGATTTAGTGCTGGAAAAGAAGTAGTAAAACATACATCCATGTTCTCCATTGATTTCTTTGATAAATATTTGAATAATTCTGACATCTGAATCACTCCTTATTATAGAATAAGTGCACTATATAGTGTATGAGCCATTTTGCAGTGTTGTTCAAAATTGGTATATTTCACTCCCTATACAGTTCACTATCGAAGACCCACGTACAATGCATCACAAATTTTAGCGAACAGGCGATGTAATGTAATGATGTCTTACTAAAATAGAAGAAAATACACTTCAAGTCCAGAGTTAGATGCACATCCTTAGAGCAGGAACACTCACACAGACAGCAGAGGTCGCAAGATTCCAATTTTTTTGTCAATGTCATTTTAACTTAAGACGCTTACATTGGGGAATCACCAATGCATACTTAACATTAAATAGCTTTACTGATAGATTTAAACATTTAGAGGCACAATTTGACTAAATGTGTTACAGTTAGTTAGCTAGTTAATGTGTTTTGCTTGCTCACCCTAATGTTCTACCTTAGTGAGCTGTAAGATTCTTCTAGCTGTCCTTCTGGTCAAAATAGTTGCATCTGTGAGCCAGTCATGATCCTCTATCACTATCTTTGGTGGTATGCCTTCATTAATTATAGCTGTTTGCCATGAGAGCCTCCATTTTCACTGTTTGTTTTTTCATCATTTATTTTCAACTTGGTGTGTTAACATCTTAATTATATCTAGTGTTTTCCAAAACCAATAATATAAGCCTAACAGTTCATAAAGCTATCGCGTTTAGTTAGTTTGTGTAACAGATGCCTCACACAAATATCTGTCACTTTTTTAGGAAAGCAGTGCTTCCAAATGAAGCATTCTAAAAGTCTTTTGTTCCATGCTTATTCCCTAATCAGTTCACTATATAGTAAAGGCCACATAGTAAATAGTGAATGAGCTAATGAGTGAACCATTTTGCAGCTATGGTGTATCCACTGCTATGTCATAAATGAATTCACAATGACATATTCAGCTAGCTCTACAGCCTACATTTGGCCTACATTATAAAAGTTCTTACCATAGTAGTATATGTATCATACTCTAAGATGATTTCTACACTCCCGCAGTATATACAGTTACTCAGAATCATGTGTAGAGTCAAGAAAATACACATTTTCTCTTGAGTGTAAAAATATGAGCAAACACAATTTATTCTTTAGTCACAAGCATACATGCTAATAGCGCTAGCTAGCATTATAGCTTCCGAGCTAGCTAGCTAACATTAATTTGGCGAACTCTTTACAGAGTGATAATTCACAAGGTTGTCTGTAGTACTCAAAATCATGTGTAGAGTCTTGCAAATGTATTTTCTTTTTGAGAGTGTCAAAAACAATGGTAAAAGCAACTCATTTGCTAGCTACTAGCATATACGCTAATATCGTTAGCATTATAGCTAACGATATTAGCAAGCCAGCTTACATTCATGCACTAGTGTTTGGAGTCTGTATCCTCACTTTGAACAGTTAAAAAGAGCCAAATAAGGCAGCAAGATAAAGGAAAAATTCCAGCTGAAGTCAGCAGCAGCTCAAGCTTTAACAAAAGTACTTGCCGATGTGATATTTCACCTGTTATTTTGTCCCTGTTATGGTTAGAACTCTGATGTGTTTCAATGAGAGCCTTCCTGCTTTCTGAAGAAATTAGTTATAGCCTTGTATTGACAGCGCTAGGAGGGTGTGAGGACGATATTTGATGGTGTATAGCGCTACCTGCTGCTTGTCTTAGCGACTTAGTAAGACACATTGGCTGTAGTACTACTTCTATACAAATTACGTGCCACATGTCTACAGTCAAATATTCAGGAAAGAAGTAAAATAAGGTGTCTCAAACATATTTTGGTGGAACATCTTGTAGCACTATGTGATTCTGAACTAGGTCTGTGTGATATTTTTTAAAAAAAAGCACAATTTATCATTTTATTGTAAAAAAAAAAAAAATTAACATTATCAATTATATCCATGGCAAATGTGACCATCGCTCTGCATTACTCATGGCTTGCGGACAGTAATACAGTCAGTGGGACCAGTAGTTAAGCCTTGCTTGGTTTAGCTTAGGTACCAGGGTCTGTTACAAATCCCCTCTCAGCATCCTAAGCCCTGGAGAGATCTCAAGGCTATCAGTCAAAACTCCATAAACAAGCATCCTTCCAGTGGCCTTTCTCTTTTCTCAGTTATAAACCAAAGCCCGTCGTCCTCGTCTACGGTGCACCTTTAACAAGCTCACAGCTCAGAGGCCACA
Source organism: Colossoma macropomum (assembly GCF_904425465.1). Lineage (NCBI taxonomy): Eukaryota > Metazoa > Chordata > Actinopteri > Characiformes > Serrasalmidae > Colossoma > Colossoma macropomum. The sequence goes on along the minus strand of NW_023494793.1, from coordinate 16,677,057 downwards.
CTTTTTTACATAGTCCCACATCCTTCAAAGCAAAACAAACAAGAACTGCTGCAGCTACATCCTTACAAATAAAGGTTGGCTTAGACGTCCAGTTCTAATTAGTATGGAACTTTACATTATATGCAGGGTTGTTAACCTGTAAAAAAAGGTTCTTCCCACTCAGAAAGGTTCCATATCATTTTTTGAAATAGGAGTTTGAAATAGTTTGCAAACATTGTTGAAGTTTCAAAACATTTCACTAACTGCTCAGCGACTACTTAGTCCATACAGTCCATATATGAAAGTATACTGCAAAAACAGCAGGTTTGGAATACGTTGCTTCTGTGATGTCACAAGAACTCATTTACATATATCCACCTATTTAGACTGTAGGTGTTTAGCCCCACCCTTTTATTTTAAAGTGTTTCAGCTTTAAGTGCTTTTAAATGAAGCCTAATACAGGGCAACCAATCAGAACAGAGATAATTTACCTTATATCAGTCTTAAATGCACCACAACAAAACAGCCTGTTTGATTATATGGGATAATGAAAGGTTGGAAAATGGTCATGTAAAATTTAAGTAGGACTGTTTTTTGATAGATAAAAACACACAAATATTATGAGTGGACCTCAGAGATAAAATAAAATGCAATAAAATACAACGTAGAACATCATCACTGTCCAAAGAGAAACAACTTTCTTAACTTTTCTATAAGTTAATGTAAACATATTTTATTTATAGCAGTTTTGGAGCATTTCTATTAGTCCACTGAACATAAAATTTTCACACAATGTAATGAGCATCCATTGAATACCACCCATTCAAAGGTTGTTTATGGAACCAAATATAGTTCTTCTATGTTATCACTCAAAAGAACCTTTTTTGGCCACTATTTTTAGAAATGTAGAGGGCCAGTTTTTGGTCCTGTAACAAAAAACAATCCAAACCTCAAAAAAATGCATGATGTGCACTCTTTTGCTTTCTACAGTTACTAAACACGAAGCAGGCCTGGTCTGTGGCAGGCCCTGGCACCGTTTCAGCAATTCCTGAAAAAGCCATTAAAGAAGTCCGCGGACTGTGATTCAGCGAGGAAGAAATAAAGCATGGCTCCTCGCACAGTAACCAATAACATCTCGCTCGGTTTGTGTTGCTCAGGGCTATGTGGTACATCAGAAAGGGGACGTTTATTATCATCGAAACCTACAAAAGACGACTTTCTTGATGGATGTGTGATAGCTGAATGAGTCAAATTTGTCTTGACTGAATAAAAATAAGAAAGTATTGCTTGTTTTGGACGTAATCAGCAGGAGCCAAACAGTTCTTTACTAATCTAATGTCTGAGCACATATGCTTTCCCTCTTCCATACTCACATACACACACATACACACACACACACCTCTAGCATGATTAACAGGCACGTTCCTCCTCTTGACACAATCACAGGCTGATTACCAAGGGCAGTCAGGAGTCATTACCAGCGTTTGAACACCGTGTCATACTGTTGGGGTTGTTGGAGGGGGCGAGGGGACCTGAATGAACGGACTCGCCACTCGCTTGTGATTTTCTTCCTCTACGGGCATTTTCACACGTGCAATGTCAATTCTCTCAATCTGCCGATCTACAGCGAATTACTTATTCAGTCAGTCTCTCTCTCAGTCGGTACACACAGTGCTGTACAAAAGCCAGAGACCACCTTTCATTTATTTAATTTCTAGTCCTTCATTCAGCACATAAAGTTACTAATTTTTCAGCAGATCTGTCATCATGAGTTTAATCAAAGCTGAATATGGGGAAACTGGGACTCCTAACAACTGTGCAAGACCTGGCAGACCACCAAAACTGTCTACAGTAAAATAGTACTTAATAGCTCTGATCTCGCCTCAGATCTGTTTGTGCCCATCCTTCCACTGTGAGAAGAGAACCTCAACGCTTTGGGTCTGAAAGGATGTCTGGCTGTCAAGAAGCCTTTACTGGGAAAAGGAAATTGACAATGAAGAAACTTTTGCAAACCAAAGAAGCTGCTGGTGCTCTCAGAACAATGGACTGGCCACCTCAGAGCCCAGAACTCAGCATCATTGAATGTGTTTGGGATTACTTGGATTGTGAGAAGGAGAAAGTGCAACCAACTTCTGAGACTGAACTTTGAAGGTGTGGAAAAATATGTGGAATTCTTTGAAAAACTGAAAGTAAGGCCCCAGAAAAGAATGGAGGCTGAAATAAAGACAGAGGGTGGGTAAATTGATAATTGTATTTAGTGGATAAGGTTTTGTATCATTTTCTGTTGATGAAAACTGGATAACTTGTACTTAACCCCTTGTGTTTTAAACCCTTACATGGCCAGGGCTCAACGGCAAGCCCAAAGTTTTATTACACACTTCTGTAACCTAAGAATAAATCAACCAGTTTACATAGACGTCCCTGTAGTTCCTGAATAATAAACCTTAGTATGTAATAAGACTGGGATTTTTAAGGGCTTAATGGGTTAATGGTCATTTTAACTGGAAATGTGAAGAATGAAGGGTGGTCTGCACAGTACTGTATATCACTCCACTGCAAGAGGTGTGTGGTTTGTTCTAATTACCTGAACAAAACAGGGGTGTGTGTGTGGTGTGCACATGTGTTGTAGAAATGTGGGGGTGATGGCAATGTGTGTGTGTGTGTGTGTGTGTGTGTGTGTTTGCCTTTTGGATGCTGAGGTTTAGGTTAGGGATAGGTTTAGATGCTCAGGTTACAGTTAGGTTAAAGTTTAGATACTGAGGTTAGGGCTAGGTTTAGGTTTAGATTCTGAGGTTAAGGTTAGGGTTTGGTGTAGGTTTGGACACTGAGGTTAGGGTTAGGGTTAGTTTCAGATACTGATGTTAGGGTTAGTTTTAGGTTTGGATACCAAGGTACAGCTAATATTACGGTTATGTTTTTGATACTGAGGTTTAGGTTAGGGTTAGGTTTAGGTGTAGATGTAGTATTACTTGTCTACAGTAATACAACAATCAATGAAAATCAATGAAAGTCCCCACATTAACGGAAAACAAACGTGTGTGTGTGTGTGTAACTCTCTCTACCAAAAACAAACACGCTTCGACCCAGTTCTCCGCTTTAAGAACAGAACCAACACGCAAATAGCGCATCTCCTTTAGAAACGCTGCGCGCACCATCCTCTCTCTCCCCTACAGCAGCGGGGAGGAGGGGGAGGAGGGGGGGACGTGACGAGGATGAGGAGCGCGAGCAAACCCAGCTGCACGTGATGCCGTCCGTTCACATGGACTCGTATGACGGCGATATTAATACTTCATACGAGAGCACTTCCGCCTGTGCGCAACATGCGCAAAGTTCTCGGCCTGCGGTTATTATTATTACTGCACAGCGGCGGTTCCGCAAGTTTGGAAACGCGCTCGTTCTGCGAGAGGTCTGTGCACTCGCGGCTCTCCAAAGCCCCTTATGTAACACGTGTGGACTCTCTCAATCACGGCCGTCGCTGATGCATCAATAAAACCTAATCGGTGCAGCTGGACTTGCACGTTTCCCCCCATTCTTAACACTTAGCGTCAGGGCTGCGACTGTGCAGGCTCTGCTTCGCAGTCATTGAAGGGGGGAGGAGCTGAATTACGTTGTGCAAGGGCTGGGATGAAACACAGCTGCCTTAAAATACGCGTTCACATGACTGCGTAGCGATTGTGAAACTGAAAACAATGCAGGACACACCGATGACACGGACAGTTACACCAAAGACGTGCACAGAAGCGTGGGAATCGAGCAGCCTTCCAATCGAATAGCGTTGATGCTACGCATGGCAGCGCGGCTAACAGTCTCTCATTCACACGTACGCTACGCACACACACTCACACGCGCGTACACGCGCGCAGACCGTCAGCATCATCCCTTACATCCATCCTCACGCTGAAATGGTCGTGCTGCGAGCCTGAGCGCCCTTCTAACATGATTTGGGTTCAGTCTTTCCACCCTTGACGACGATGATGGTGATGATAATAGTAATGATGATGATAAACGTATCAGCGCGCGAGGTGTATGAATGACAGCCGTGTTGGGAGCTGGAGGTGTATGGTGCAAGCGTGATTCACTCACATTCGTCCATTGACCACAAACCAACATCACACAGCGTCCCCAAGCGTGGTCAACCATGGGCGATTCGCATGAATTGTCCAAAAACCGTGTTGGGAAAGCAGACGTTCTTTCTACGTCTGGTGGCGCTTGAGGGTGTAGAAGAAGCTCTTACCTGCTCATAGGCGCTCCAGCCGCTGCGCCATTGACGGGCTTGTGGAGCTGTCCAGAGCCCGGTGGTGCTGAAACGGAGCCCGGCGCTCCCGCCATCCCCACCACGTCCCCGCCCTCCAGACTGGCTTCGTTACCCATCACCTCCTTTTCGCAGACCGACCGAGGAGGTCGAGTGTTTTTTAAGTATCGGCGAGGTTAGTATGTGAGTGTGTGTGTGTATGTGTGCGTGTGTATGTGTGTGTGAAATAATAAAAAAAAAGCGCCAGCGGACTCAGCGATGCTCGTCTTCCGCCATCATCGCCCTAAGAGCGTTGAGCGCGCGCACGGAGAGAGAAAGTGAGCGCGTGCGCGCGTCGGGAGGAGGCGGGGCGCGGTGGAGGGGATGGAGGCGGGGGGAGAGGGGGGGCAACGGTGAGCGCGCGCTTTACGTCAAGCACGTGAGAGGAGCGGGAGGCACGAGCGAAGTGGATTCTGTACGTGCTGAGCGGTCAAATGTGAGAGAAAAAAAAGAACATCCATGAGAGGTTGGAGGGGGAGGTGCGTGTCCCTGCCTGCAGAGGCACCACCGGTTAAGAAGAAGCTTTTTTTCTTTATTTATTTTCTCTTTTATTATTATATTTATTATTATTAATGATACCACTACTATTACTACTACTTTATTACTACTACTACTAATAATAATAATAATAATAATAATAATAATAATAGTACAGTAATATAATATTTTTGAATTCATTTTTAATCTGTTTATTTGGGTTATTCTATCTCCTCCCATCCCAATGCAGTTTCAACTATTCTCTGTCTCAACCTGATCTTCACCTGATCTTGTTCATCAGGTAGCGATTAAAGCCCACTGTCACCAGAAAAATAGTGAGCTGATATTTGACTCAGCACCTTTTTTATTTTTGCTGTTTTTCTCAATTTTTTTCCAATTCCAAGTTCAGTTGCACCCACTAGCAAGCCCCCATCATACAATACTACCTACCTAGGAGGATAAAGGCTAGCCCATGCTTTCTTCAAGTAATATAAAGCCAGCCACTGTATCTTTTTGAATTTGAATTTAACGCAACATCATTATACAGGTCAACACACTTGGAGGAGAATGCTATCCAGTTCTGTTACATCAGCTGACAAATGTCTGCACTGGCTATGGGAAGAGAGGGAGGGCCAACCTACCCACCGACCAATTGTGCTCTCTTGGACTCCCTGCCACAAATGGCTGGAGCTTTGTCAGGGATCAATCTCACGATCTACTTATTGATTAATCCAACGCTTAGATGGTTGCACCACTGAGGAACCCACCCAGCGCTTTTTAAAACACTGGGGTGATGCCCCACCACTTTCTGGTTGAGTTCAGACTGCTTATTTTGAAAACGAAAATCTTCAACCCCCAACTGTACAAACCACTGACCTATAGGCACGAACAGATAGTCAATCTCAGCTGCAGAGCCAATTAAAATCTCCATTTCAGCATTTCCCAAAAATAAGACCTGTGCAAGTTTCTCACTGCAACCGTGCTAAACTAGGCTTTAATATTCTTTAGTCATGTTAGCTTGCAAATTTATCTATCTTAGCAGAGAGCTGTCACATGGGCTATATTTAGTGCTGAAAGTAAGTTTTTGTTAGTTAGTTTCTATTGGTTAGGGCATCAGGAGCTGAAATGAAATCCTAAAATGTCAGAATTAACCACTAACATAATTAGAAAATGACAGTGGAATCAACCATTGATTTACACTTTAATTTTGTGAGAAAAACACTTGCTCTAGGCCTTCTGGAAGTCCTATATACATCACTGATTGTGAGTATTAGTGTTAGCCTGACCAAAGTGTTTCAGTCAAAAGCAATAGTTCTAAGCCAGGGCTTTTTACCGAAGGAGTCACTGTGAATCTGCTAAGGTAAAATAGGCTAAATGTTTGTTCCACACCTCACATAAAATATGGAATATCTTTTACTAGCCTCAAATGTCTGTATTTTATCTAGAATGGCCAAAAAATGTTAATGTGAATCAGCATAAGCTTTGCGTTACTGCTAAAACCCCATAGGAATGCTAGCAGAAATGGTGCAATCTGAAGGCCTACCTCTAATAATTACAGTTCATCCAACTGCCTTTTGTCAGTCAGACCATAGAAGAGCAGCTTCTTCTCACACAGTTCCACAAGCATGCTTAAGGCAAGCTTTTTTTGCTTTTTTATAAACAAATACCTTTTGCCTTACTGCCTTTGGAATTCTGGTGCCACCCCTCTCAAACTCTTACTAATAATGTCTTGAAACTTCTCGGGCTGGCTTAAGTGTTGTAAGAGAAAATAATGCAGGGCAGTGACATTAAAGGAATACATGTTTTTTATAATATCAAACCAATTTGGTGAAAAAATCCATGCATAAAATCACTATAATACAATGCTTGTACTACACAGTCTGTCAAATAATTACTTAAAATGATTTGGAATTCTCATAAAATTTTCACAGTCAACAATTCATATAGCTATTATTTTATACAAATGATGTTGAATGATACTGGGGGTTCAGAAAGTTTTCCTTTTAAGTCACTCAGGGTTTCCCTCTAATGAATGCAGCCTCTCCTGGCAGAATCTCATCAGCAGTCAGTCTGCAAACCTCATTTCTCACACATACACAGAAAAACACACACGCCCTGAGGCTAAAAGCAGAGATGAGGAAACACCTTCCTGGTATCTCTGAATTAAACATCATGCCATCACAGCCTCAAATCCAAGGTGAACAGGGGTCTCTGAGAGGGGCAGGAATGAGCAAGGGTTGATCTCAGTACACCCCCGCACCGGAGTATCCGTGTAGAGCTGCACCGGTCCGCCTTTGGCCCAGCACAATCATTCACTCTGACAGGTGTGGCTGGAGCAGCCAGCATTGCGCATACTCAAGGAGATTAAAATTAGGCATCTGCCAACAAGCCACTCCAGCTCACGCTCCGAGAAAGCTGAAGTGGCCATTGGACGAGAAGTGTGTGACTGATTGATGGGCGGGGGTCTGGCATTACTCAGCACTCGAGTCATTCTGATAAGCTGAAGTGAAAAGGATGTGAGGGTGAGGTCCTGGTGAAAGTGGAGGGCGGGAGTAGCCGTGCCTTTCTGAACTCCCCTGTAGTCCAGCAGCAGCAGACATGAGTGGTTGCCTTGTTTTGTTAATGAATCTGAGCATGTTGATTATTAGAGGAGTCACTAGAGATTTATGGACAGGGAGGCTAAGCTTTTACAGAGTGGGAGAGGTGGCATGCTTCCCTAAGAGGATGTTTTTAATGGCTTATGAATGTCTGTTTATGAACTTTTAAAGTATCAGTGGGCAGAAAATGTATTTAAAAATGGCTTTTTAGTCAAGTTGGCACACAGAAGATCTGTTTCTTCACAGAATTACAGATCTTTTATGACTTAAATACTATATTTCTGTCCACCTGCACAGATCATAGATCAAGCAAAGATATTAAAGTCAAGCAGTGCCATCTTCTCTCTCTTAGAAAAGCTGCAGGTCCTAAGTACACAGATTATAGATTGATAGAAAGAAATTCCATTGTAAATCTATATATTCAGAACCATTTGCCTCCTGTGTTTGCACACAGAGGAATTAGACCTCCGCATTTAACCCATCCGTGCAGTGAAACACTCACATACGTGCACACTAGTGAACACACACACTAGGGGGCAGTGAGCACACTTGCCCGGAGCAGTGGGCAGCCCCATCCACAGCGCCTGGGGTGCCTTGCTCAAGGGCACTTCAGTCACATACCGTCAGCTGAGGGGATCGAACCGGCGACCTTCCGGTCACACGGCTGGTTCCCTAACCTCCAGCCCACGACTGCCCAAAATACCTGTTTGCAATATTATTTGTTTTTATGTCAAAACATATCAATTTGATGAAATGCAATAGTAGGCATACAAAGTTTTACTTTTGAATGTCTGTCTGTAGGCTTTAGCTTCCTGATGGTCACCTCTGGATTGCATGTTCTCCCTGTATCTGTGTGGGTTTCCTCCAGTTTACATCCCACAGTCCACTCCCATGCTGCCAGGTGAAATGGAGATGCTAAATTGCCCATGGGGTGAATGTGTGTGTAAATGGATACATCTGTGTGTCTGCCCTGTGATGGACTGGCCAGGGTGTTTCCTGCCTTCCACCCAATGACCACTGGGATATGCCAGGGGGTTAAGTGGCTTAAATAATGTGTGTGTGTGTGTGTGTGAATTTTATATTAAATATAGTAAAAGTTGATCAAGAAATGTTTTGTTTCCAATTCTATCTTCTTTAGGCTTGTACTATAGCTATTTTTTGCTTTTGTTTCATTCAGATTTTGAAAATCATTTCAGTGGGAGTGGAATGATACCGTGCTGTGCATTTTTCTGAAGGCACCCTATGCTGACTTGGGAGTTTTGTGCACAAAACCAGTGATCCACCCCATAAGTAAGACAAGAGACAATTTAAAAGAAAAACATAAGTAAAAATAATGTGAGCAAATGCTTTTAGACAGGTGTACTGCATGATACAAGTAAGCTGCCAAGCTCTGTAGCATGCATTAAAAATTGCTGAGTAGGCCCAGCTGACCTCGATTTTGGATCAAGACAGCAAGAGATCTAAAAGATCTAAGGGTTTTTAAAGAGGGTTCATTATTAGGGCACGGATGGCAGGAGCTTCAGTCACAAAGACTGCTCAATGTTTCAACAGAAACATAAAACTAAAGTGACCCCTGCAATATCAGCAAATAGGGTGGGAAATTGTGGTTGAAAGCATACATGTAATTACCGTGATGCTCATGCATTAGAGCGAAATGTAAGGAAAAACAGTAGAGTAACTGTTCTTTAGGTGACAAAGTATCAGTGCAGGACGTGATCAGACTGTATCAGCAAGAACAGTTCATCCACAACTAAACAGAGAGGGCTGCAGAGTACAGACCCATCATTACAAAGACAAATGCACAGTTGAGAGTTCAGTGGTGTAAAAATTGTAGGCACTGATCTATAGAGATGTGGAAAAAAGTGATATGATCAGATGAGTCATCCTTCACCATATTCTTCACAAGTGGGAGAGTGCATGTGTTTCGTACACCAAGAGAACAGTATAGGCCTAGCTTGACCCCTACAGTGAGGGGTGTCCAGAGGCTCTGTTATGCTGCAGGGTGCATTTTGCTGGCCTGGTTTGGGTCCACTTGTCTCCATAGAGGGAAGAGTCACTGTATATCAATACCAGGTTATTCTGACTGACATCTTTATCCTTTGATGACACATTTCTATCCTGATGGGAGTGGTCTCTTCTTGGATGACAATGCCCCCATCCACATGGTGAGAGGGGTCTCTTAATGGTTTGATCAGCATACAAATAATATAAATCATATGCTATACCCTTCACAGTCATCAGATCTCAACCAAATTAAGCATCTTTGGACTGACATGTTAGATAGTTCTTCAGGTTTTGACATGATTTGAAAGTACCCATTACTTTCAAGAGGAATGGACCAAAAGAAACAGCCCAAAATTCTGGTTCCATTGACTTACATTAAAAGTAAGGTATGTTTTTTCCTTCTCCTGTAAGGTTACCATTTTGAAGGTTTTGTTCCGAAAACAGTGAAATGTATATTTTGTCTAGAAAGTCTAAAACATGCTTAGACCTAAAGTCAATGATCTGGGTTATTACTGAGATAATTTTACTGAAAAAGATGCAATGGTGAATAGGTCTATGTTTGTCTAAAGTTCTGTATATACCAGAAAAACACACAATATATTAAAATTTGAATTTGTATATTTGAATATTTATATCCATATTGGGAATACAATACATATTCAGAATACTCAAATTAAGTATCTGTACCTGTGCACATTACATTTTGTAAAAGCTGTATATACACATGTATATATAAAAGCTGTAGATAAAGTGTGATATTTTTTAAGCTATTGCGGTTTATTATGACCATTTATCAGTTACTATTGTATTCAATCTCGTTACTTAATAATAGGCTTGATTATTTACGTTAAAGGGTACCAACATTACATTGACAGTGGTGGGAAGGAAGGGGTTGAGAGAAGACAGAGTGAAAGTGACTGTAAAACTTTTATGCAAATGAAATACCAAAAAATTGTCCCACCTTTGCAGAGTTTATGAAAGAGGCAGCAGTCAACCAACTGCAGAATGATAAGTTGATTTTTTGTGACATATTACAAAAAGAATTACATGAAAACTTTAATGTATTCTAACTTGGATGTTTTCTAGATGTATTCTGAATATAATACTTTTTCCATATTGTAACGTAATACATTGCTGAATACATTTAGAGCAGTGTATTCTATGTTCGTCTTTAACTAGCTTACTTTTTCAAAGTATTCTGCCCAGCTCGCTCTGTAGATACACTCCTCTACTAAGCAGTTGTTTGGCTGCACTGCTACATTTCTAAGGTGAAGGGCTCCATCTAGTGTCCCATTATATTATAGCAAGTCCCTCAAATACATGTAAATGCGTCCGAGTAAAACGTAATCAAAACACAGTCCCTGATGAATGGTAGTATTTGTTTGTTTGTTCATGCTTGATTGTGATGAGTTTACATCGCAAGTGAGACAACAAAAAGTACATATTGTCAAAAACCAGGTATCTTCATTTTTATTGACTTTTGTTGAATTTTTGAATTACATTTTAATGATGAATGGACTAATAGAAATGTTTCAGACCTGACTGGAATACAATCTCTTCAGATTAACTTACATCGAAAAATAAACGTGTTTTTATTTGCCTTCTCCAGTACTTCTCCTGATTAAAGTTATCATGTCATTTACTTGTTTTTCTTTAGACAGAGACGATATGTAAAGAGATCACAAACATATAAATCATTTCCCATTAAACAATGTAAAAAAAAAAATAAGTAAATAAACCTGACATAACAAAACAAAGGCAGCCTTTTCCAACTTGTTTTACTTCAGAATATCTTTCGGGCAGCCTTATAAACTAACTAGACACGAATCCTGTTATTTGTAGACCTTTAGACAGCTAAAAGTACAAGCGCTGTACAACATAATGCACCATATGAAATACTGACACTCACTGACTATTTGAGTGGGATAAAGGGGTTCAACAAATGATGGAGTGCTATATTATGATTGATACTATATTAGTATTAATGTATACTATATTAGTATCAGTGCTACATTATAATTCATTATGATTACCGTCATTCGGAACGTCCTGCAGCGTCATAATCAACCACATATCTTCAAGAGACCTGCTGTGACTGTTGGGTAAACTCTCGTGCACCTTCCTGTGAAGTGATAAACCGTTGTTCACTACTCCCTGTGCAGTGTGAAGTTCCCTTCCATCTAAACCTTTTCACTCCCTGTGGTTTGGAATCACCTTTAATACGTCTGAATACCCTGTGCAGTACACTTTGCAGAGAACTATGAGGGCGATTGGAATGCATCTAATATCTCAAAATAAAGTCTCATAATTATCACATACAAAGTCAATATGATAAGATACTAAGACATAATTATGAGATTTTATAAGTTACTTTCGTTTTTTAAGTGGCAGAAACAGGCTTCCGTTGCACGCACGTTTTGCATTAAATATCTTTAATATTTGTAGTGTTAGTCCTCTATCAGCCACCAGAGGTCGCCACCTCCAAAAACATCTCTCTCCGCCCATTTTGTGAATGAACTGAAAATTTGGCTGGGTCCAGGTTTTTCTACTATCCTACAGCATCTTCCCTGTTTGGAATTTGGTGTTAATATCATAAGAACTATTCTGATGAATTAAACTATTTATACTATTACTACAACTTGAAGTGTTAACAGGCAGTTTGATAACACAAGAGCTCGAGCTATTAGCTTTAACGACACTTCAGGTCTTGCCTGTGTGGTTTACGGTACTAGCCATTTACGCCCTTGGCTATTGACTATCAGGCTAGATAATTCTGTTTAACGTTATTCCTGAGGAGGAAGGGGCTACTTCACACCCTGTTAGTCTAAAGTGGTCAATGTTCACACGGTTGCTTCATTAAGTGTGTAAAGATTCACCTTGTGACTGTGAACACCTGCCGTGTTTATCCTGCAGTGTTTTGCTTTACACACACACACACACACACACACGCCCCCATCTCCCCCTTTAGTTTTTGGAACGCCGAGGTCCCGGAACTGTCGTGTTAGTTTAGTAGTTCAGGAGGCGGGGACCGCCTTCGCGGTTGCCCTCACAGAAACAAACAGGAGAAGAGTGTTTTGGCAGACTGCGGGGAAAAGTTCGTGTTCGTCTCCGCGCTGCTGGCTGTGAGAGGTGAGTCTCTGCTTTGCTCTGCATGTGTGTCTTTTTTCTCCACAGTGCCTTAAAGCTCTGCTCACTGATGGACTATAGAGGTCTATACGGCTCGGTTTTCACATGTATTAGTCCGTTTAGTTAAGATTCCTGAGGGGAAGCACTGACAGCAAAATCTAACAACTTTAGTCGCACCTGTGAAACATGAACGAAGATGCTTCGCCTTGTCGTCCAGCAAAAAGTCCAAAAAGTCCTCCTGTTCACTTCTAAAAAGGTCGGGTCTTTAGAGCCACGAGTTCTATACAGAACCATTTCTTGCCTAAATGGTTCTTTGCATGGTGAAAATGTATGTTCAGACTGATGGAGAGTGAGTCATGTATGTATTCCCTTCATAAAAAACTTGAAAAAACATATTTTTAAGTGTACTATATGCGTTTGACATGAGCACGATATTCAAATTATAGAGTATAAATATAACAGTGATAACACTTGGACTGCCACAATAAATTAATGTTACCTAAAAGCAGGGAAGCTATGGTTAAGCATCTTAACCGTTGTTTAACCGTTTATCTGTGGCGTTTTGTCACTTTAGCAAATAAGTCAAGAATTTCTTATTGTGAAAAAGCAGGCTGGTTGATATAAGCTAGTTTGAAGAACTAATTGCCTCAGCCATTGCATAGATTTATTAAGTTCCATCACCAGCAGATCTAATTTAACCTAATGAAGTACTGATTAGCCAAACGAGGTACTGGATGACAACTGCAGTTGATACTGGCCTGTGATGAGGAGACGGTGGGAAATGACTTAACAAATACATTGACATACATCCATACTTATAATTGTTGTTATTTATATGTTTTTTAATATTAGTGTTTATCTGAGCAAATATATGCTTAATGCCCAATTAAATAGCTTTTTAAATCTATTAAATGTATAGAAAGTGTATAAAACTTATATATGTAGGTTCACTGGTCGTTTTGGATGGTAAATAAAATAACTAGATTTGTGTTGGTGGTTGGTATTATGTTGTGGCCAACAACTCTGTCCTTTATGCTGTAGACTGGCGGTTAGTCCCCTGACTGGGCAATGCTGTAAGAGTCCTAATGCTACTTTTGAACACCTCTGTAAAAGGATGAAATCGTACATCACCTCAATCGTACATAAATTCCTTAAATGTAAATGTCGTAGACATCATGACTCCTGGTTCCTATCAACACCACTATAGATTTTGTAAAATATGTTTTTTTTCATAATTTACTGGCATTGATGCATGTTTCTCTCCATTAAGTTATGCAGTTCCCTGTATTTCTTCTTTGACTTCAGAAGACTTCAGAGGGTAGTCTTGCAGAAGTCCAGTTGTAGTGTCTCTCTGTTTTGCTTCTCTGTAGCTGACCACTTACTTTGGGATTCATTTCCACATGATGTTAAAATGGCCAAATAAGCTGGAATAAATGCATAAATGAAGGGTATAGAGTGTATATAGCTTTTGTAATGTAGATTTTAGAGGTACATTTATTCACTGTATTTGTAAGTGTTTTGCACCCTAAAAGCCATTACAACTGACATGCATGATGTTAGGCCGATAATGAGCTGATGTTCTGAAGGATTTGACCTTGACTGTGAATACACATAACTGGACTGGACTCCAGGAAAAAAAATGGACCAAAGTGCATATCAAAGTCCCAGAGAACATCCATGTGGTCAGATTCAAAGTGAGTTACCAATATACAGTTCAAAGGCTAAATAGTGTACATAAAGCACATTGTAGTTGACCTAGTTGACCACATTGACCTAATGCACCTTTCCCCTGAAAAACATACACTGGTACATTGGACCCATGTGCACTATTGTAAACCGGTAAAAAAGCTGATCTTTGGGTTTGACCTTTTGTGCCACTGAACTGGTAACTTATAAGTCATGACTTCTCTCGCAACTGCACTTTTTTTTTTCACTGTTTTTGCCCGAGATGATTTTACTCATGGAAAAACAGCGAAAATAGCAAGCATAAGCATTTATGATAAGACGGCCAGAAACAGGACAAGCTTAAAAGGTCATTATGTGACCCTTTAGATCTGACTCACAGTTATATTTGTAAAACATAATTAAAAGTAGTGCAAACTTTTAAGTAATTTTGTGTAGAACGTCTACTGCCTTAAACTTGAAGCGAACACTGGTAATTATATATTAAGGTTTAAATGAGATAAATTCGTTTCTCGAGGTTTGAATTAGACAAATTACTAAGGCCTAAATTTGATAAATTAATAATATTAAATATGAAAAATTTCAGCACTTTACCTTGGGAAATGGGCCAGAATTCACTGGCGTGGAACACCATTCTGGCTCAGATCTGAAAAATCTAGGTACGGGAATCTTACTTACTTGTGCTAAAGTGTGTGCACGAAGCAAAGTGTCTGTTGGATGCACCTCAAGTTAACCCTACAGCCCATTCAGCCAAATTCAGGAAAATCATGGTGCTGCAGGGTCCACCCACCCAGGCTTCATTGTAATGAGCGTGTCAGGAACGTAAAAGCAGCCAAGAAACTCCACAATCAGTGATGAAAGTAGAAGTTTGCGTTTGGACATCTAGTCTACTCAGTGTCTGCTCAATATTATTTGCTGATTAGTGAGTTTATGGTTGGAATTTCAATCAGTGAGCTTAGTTTAAATTGTCCTCAGTAATTTAGCGTGTTTGTTAATGCAACTCAGCTGTGAGATAATGACTGGTACTGAGCTACTAGAAGCCATTCACTGTGATCTAGCTGTTTTTACAAGCGTGTGATGTTTTACTGGCTCTTTGTTTGCCTTATTGGATTCTTGCATGTTATGTTGCTAGTTAACAGTAGTTTCAATAAAATTGTATAAATAAAACGTATAAGAGATGTTTCTATATGATGCTGTTTGTTTAAGTTTTTGAAAATATCTATACCTCTGAGCTTATGAACAAATTCACTGATATTTTTAACATTCACAGTTCCAGATTTTGTTAATTTTCCTGACTGTTCTTAATATATTATTATATATTTTCCTGCTTTCCATAGAAATTTCATCTGTATTTAAGAAAAATAAATAGTTTTAAGGACTGAGATTTAAATGGATGAATTCCTGGTGTTTAATTAAACCGTTACTGATTATAAGGTCTGTAACGAAAATGACTAGGCTGGGTAGAGATCCAGATTAATTTGCAAGAAACAGTCAGAAATGCTGTTGTTGGAAACATGCAGGATTTGAGTGCTTTTGTTCTTGCAGCCTTAACAAAAAATGCTCTTCAAGGAATTATTTTTAATGCAGGAAATGCACTAAATTAAAACATTTGTTGGCTGAGTATAAAGTCAAGAATGGAAAAGGTATATTTCAATATAAAAGTGCATCAGAAACAGGCATTTTGGGTTGTGTTTTAAGTGTGCAAAAAAGAAAAAAGGGAGTTCCTCTAGCAAAACCTGTCCATTTTCACCTTTACATATACTGCACACGTTTACATGAAGATCCAACCACCTGATCCGATTGTGGTGATTGGATCACCATCCAATCAAGACACAGCACATTTACATTTGCCCTTTTCAAATGTAGCTTCTGCATCCAGATATTGATTAGATGTCATATCCCCACACAATATTTACATTTTTTAATCAGGCTGGTGTGGCCCTAGAGCAGAGTAAGCAGAGCCTGTGCAAGCTGTGCTGTGTTTAATGCTTTATAAAACATTTTGCAGTCGGGATGTTGAGCGTTTCAGGCTTTTAAAGTACAGAGAAAGAAACGCGAGTTATATATGTTTACTTAGCAGTCACAACTTAAACACAGTCGAAAGAAAGGTATGAGTTAAAATGGCGGGCAGCTGTGAGGGGAGAACTGTGCAGTGCCGTAAGAGGCAAATTGCTTTTCAACTTTTACGTTCATAAGCCTACGTTTAAATACACTTTCAGATGCCTAAAAATAATCACTCGGTTAACAAGAGAGTCGGGAACCATATTGAAAGCACACATGAACATCATACTATAAATGTAGCCAAGATGGACGCTATGTGTTTATACACACAGGTCTGATTAAAATGCATGCTTGACAGCCTCAAGATCAGGACAGCGAGATCTGAACCCAGACGCAGTTATACTTGTGTTTTAAATTCCATTATGGACATCATTCAGATGCAGGATGCATTTTAATGCCAAGTGGAAATAGGAGTGTTTTCTGGACCATGTCCGCTATTCCATGTTCATTATTGCTTTTCTATTAAACAGCACATTTACACATTACATTTGGGAACTTTTTTAACTTAAAAAAGTAATAATCTAGTAGCCTTAAAATTGAGTTCTTTGAGCTTCTAATAGTTAACAGAACAGTATTGTGTGCTTGAGGCTGACACTAAGCAGGGAAGCTTTCATGTAACTAAATTGCTTTTGAGTGAGCAGTGTCACTCACTTGAAACTTAGCCACAACAGCTACAAGCATCTCAACTTTGTGAGCCAGTTAATGGTAACTGTTAAAGCAGCTGCTTGTGCCACCATTTATTCTTCTTTAGTCCACTGTTATTGTGATATATTTAGCTAGATTATTTTCTCTTCTCCTTGAGATTACATAAAGGGAGATGCAGTCCACAGTGAATTTGTTGTGCCTCTAGGACAGTATGTATCAGGTATCAAGTAGACTATATTTGTATTGGCTATTTAAACATTCATTTTTAAAGGCTTAACATACACACAACAGATAGAAAACATGAACATATTGTAAAGATTCCCAGATAGATAGATAGATAGATAGATAGATAGATAGATAGAACCCAGATATATGTTTAGATATGACAAAAATAAAATATATACAAAGATGATAAAAATGCTGTGAGTAGGTAAATTAAACCTTGCGGATGACTATATAGCGAGAGCAGTATTGTGTTTTAACAATGAGCTACTATGAGTAATGAGTAAATGGATTTTATAATTGCTTTGTGTAACTATCCCATTGCACATAAATTATGTTGCATGCAACTAGTTGCATGAAAGTTTCACTGTGTAAAGCCAGCCTTACATTCTGTTAACATGTTTTTTGAAGTTCAGTGAACTCAAAATTTTAAGGGTACCATGTTACTGACTGTTTTAACATTAAACATTAAATCATTTTTTATAAGGTAGACACATTAAACCTTATATTCATAGCCTCCATACAATATAAATTCACTGACATTATAGTACGTTTCTACCATTAAAATAATTTGCAACAATGACAATTTAACATGGTTTGATTTTGTTTATCATGATATATTCCTTTGGTAGTCTTTCTAATTACTTATTACCGAATCAGAAGTTTTATTTGTACTTTATTTTGAAGGTTAAACAGCCAAGCAGTCTCTTACTCACAGTTAAATACAGTTAAATATATGTACAAACACAATGAAAGGCAGAGAGAGAGAGAGGGACAGAGAGAGCCAGGTGGTGTTGTTCGATGAGCTGACAGAACAAAAAGTCTAGAGGAGTAAATATATCTAATGAAGATCTGATTATTACAGCACAGAACTTTTTTTTTTTTATTCTGGCGAGTGACGCTGTGATGACCAGGCTTGTTTCTTGCATGTGGCGATATGTGTTTTGTTTTGTCTGTGTACAGCTTAAGTGCGATGACAACATTTCACTTAAATCAGTACGCCGCCACCCACAGTCCGTACAGCACAACGCTTAGTAAGTGCAATGAAACAAAAAGGACAAATCTAAATGCAACATAAATAGTGATATTTGTTCTTATAGTTGCCCAAAGAGCATGGACAAAACTATATTAGACTAGATTTCTCATATCCCAGCCTTATACTGCCAAATATCTCCATAACTGTGGGGGGGAAAGCTTGCTTTATGCAGGTAAACCATAGGAGCTGACACGTGTTTATGTAAACATTAACGTGAAATCACACATGGTAGAAAAGAAAATCTGTTTTCAAGAACTTTAGCTGATCTTCCTACTGGGCCTTTTTTTTCCATTTCTTGCTTTTCCAGTGCATAACTCCCATGGTGATCAAACTAACAGAATACTCCCACTATAAAATGTGGCTCTCTGTGATTGACAAGAATATTTTGTTCTGTTTACATTATGTAATAAGTGGGTGTATAGCATTGATTTCTTACTATTTGCTCAGTATATTGCACTTGTTAGAACTGTGTCCCTGCACATCCTAGTGTGATAGCATGTAATTCTGGCAGCACTAGCAGGAACTTGAATTATAGTCTTTCATTAAATCAGTTTACCTGTAGCTACAGAGTAATACAAACAGCGGCATTATATGATTCCAAACAGGGAAATTAATATTTCATGAAAATGGCTAATGCATGAGGAGAATATCACATAACACACAGCTGCCAACATTTGTTATTTTTTATGGGTTGCCATAACTGCACAATTAGTGCAGGGAATGCAGGCTGCACTCAGCGCTTTAGTGTCTTGATTGTCTTTACATGGGACTTAAAACAGCCTGATGTGTGTAATTATTAATCAAGTTAAACAACACGACTTATATCTCTTATATTATTTATCAAGATCACACTTTCAATCACACTTTCTCATGTCTCTTCTTTACTTTTGGGTAACTGAAACCAAAGCATTTAACAAATTTTAATTTTTGACTCTTTATTGTTGGCCATAGATGTGGTCTGTCCTGTGGTTTTTGTCTTTCTGTCTTTCTTCCTCTTCTGTTTGATTGTCTGCATTTTGGCTGAAACCAGAAACAATTAAAATATTTTATAACCTCGTAACAAGCATTCAATTAACGTACCTTACCTAGTATGTCTCCATTTTTAAGTAACGCTTTACTTAAAGGCCTAAACCGTCTTTTATTAAAAAGTCTGTCTTTTATTAATTTAGCGTTAGCCTGATAGCTGTTAAGCTTTCTGCTACCTGTCCAGTCTACTAGTGAGCTGGAACACAGCCAGTTATACAGAGAATATAACACGTAAAAAGTAAAAGCGAGTCTGTTAGGAGCAAACAGTGATGTTGATCTGGCAGCTTTTCTTCTGGTTGCATTTAATGAACACAGATTTCAATGCTAACAAATAGGCTTTTTCTGGAAGTCATTATGAAGCCACCGTCTGAGGTCTGCTGAAATTTTGTGCTATTCATGCTTCATGTTCTTGTCGTAATTTCATCTTTACTTGGCTGTGCTGTCTTATGACACGTCCCTCTTTGTTTTCTGTATTTTCTGTTTTGGACACTGCCCCCTAGTTAGGTCCCTGTAAAATTCCTGGGCACTGGATCAGTGGCTCAGTGTTTTACTAAATTCAGCAGACAGGTAACTATGCAGGCACAATGCATAGTTCTAAGGCAGATACTTGTCAGTTTAGATACAGAACCTGATCTTCTCAGTTATCACGTTGCAGTGCTTCCTAAACATGTCCCCTACAGTGCATCTTTACCAAACTGTTGTCCCTATTTAGAGGGAAATCTGAACTAGTCTATTATTCTTGTATACAGAAGGTTTGATTGTATAACGAGGCAGTTTAAACTTAAAATACGAATGTGAAAATAATTGGATTCCTGGACATTTTGTGTCTAGTACTGAATTTAATCTTTTCCTGGACAGGCAACCAAAAACCTGGACAATCCAGGACAATCTGGACAAGTGGCGTTACATGCAAGTATGTTGTCAGACTCTGAAGGGAACGCCTGTGCACATGTTCACACCTTCCCACATGCAGAAGTATATTTCTCTCTTATAGTTTACTGAAATGCATTACAGTTTAAATTCTTGTAACCACATTCCAGTTACTGACTTCATAGGAATTTTGCTATTTACATTATTCATATGTCCCTAGGAGAGCAATGTTAACTTTGCCCTATGCATTTAAAACATAAATTATAGTTGTATGTATTATCTGTGACTGTCCTTGTACATAAATTGTGTGTGCGTGTGCTATCGGCGCATAACTGGCCATGTCTTGTTCAGAGGAAAGGAAGGGATGGCGACATGCGTTTAAATGATGTTTATTAAGTTTTGCTCTTTTTTTTATTTATTATGTGTTATTTTTGTTTTTAATGACCTGTTTTGCAGTTTTATGACATAAATAACATGAGGCCAGGTAAGTGCACTCACACTTTATGTGAAATCTGTTGCTACCCTGTACAAGAAACCCATAATGCTAAATAGCTGGTTGCCTCGTTAAAGGCAGCATTTATTTGATTCAAGTTACTAGAGCTGCATTCAAAACTGCATACTACTATATTATGCATCCTATACCAATGAATGGACTTCTAATGGTGGCGTACTACTTTTGACATGTTAGTTAGTATGGAACTATGTAGTTTTGGATGCAGCGTAGGTATTGGATTATTTTTAAGGGCCCATCTCTCCTTTGTCTTTCTCATATTTTCTCATCAGTCATTCGTTGGTAGGACAGGCCGCACCTCCGTGATTGGGTCCTGGTGTGGCTAGAATTCTTATATTTATCTGCTTCTGACTTTTCTTTGTGTAGCACTGATGAAAGTCTGTTAACTGTCTTGTTTTTTACATCAGTTGTGCACCTTGCACTTGAGCACCATGTCTTAACATGAACATTAAAGAGTAACTACACCCCTCTATTTTCAGCTAACACCCCACTATTTTCAGCTAACTCCAAATACTGGGAGGGGCACTGCAGTGATCTGTGGGTTTGGAGGTGGGGCTGCGAGGGGAAACTGGGTGGGCTGCTGTGATTTTAGAGCTAGCGTACGTTAGCTACCAGAAAATATGGAGAGTGACAAACTCAAACAGCACTTTTGCAACCGAGAGGTCTTACGAGGTTGACGATTTTTCTCTACTATCATCCGCATGTTTGACGATGGAAGGTGTTTCTGATCAGGCAGTGTGCCATGAGCCTTAACAGTATAAGCCACTGACTCAAGCCGCCGAAGAGTAAACGTAGCACCAGAAAATAAGTAGCAGCGAGCGGCAGAGGTGTCCGAATGGTAGAACATTCCCTGAAGCAGCTAACTTCTAATTATCTGTTCAGCAGGTCCATATTCGATGTAATCCAAGTCTTGAGTTCTTAGATGCACTGAATTCCAAATGAATAAAGTGGATTTCTTTGAACACTGTCTAAGTTTCATTCAGTTTGACATCAAGGTCACAGACTGCGTCACCAGTCAGTCTGGATTATTTACAGTTGGTACAGACAGCTGGCATATCACAGCCTTGTGAGGTGGTGCTGGGGGTTTTAGCTCAGCACGTGAGTGTAGTAATCGCCTCGCTCTAGGCGACTATATCATATTTATGAGTGTGGCATGAGTAGGGCGTCATCAGGGGGCGATAACATTGGTTGACTGATTTGCATGCTGTGACGTTTCATGGTACTTCGGTACCAAGACACGTCATCCGCGCCTATAGCAGAGTTGAACCAGAGGGGCACTGCAGAGGTGGAACTGACCACGATAAAAATGATATTTTTACACTTTGGAAAGAAGTGTTCACATTTTAAGCAAGGCTGGTATATTTTATTATTACGGAGCAATGCATTTCAGCTGTTAGTGAAAAAGAAAGGTCTTAGGGTGTAGTTTCTCTTTAACATGACAATTTGTTACACTTATTAAGATTAATGCTTTTCTAAAAATCGTTTTATGTTGTTTTTAATCTAAGTGCCACAGCACTTAGATTAAAAATATTTGTGCCACAGCACTTGCAACTTTGATAGCATCAGCGCTTAATGCTGAAAAATTTACCTACGGGCCTGGTAAGTCAAAGCATCAAACACAATGTAATTGAGAGCCCTGTTGCGTCTCACTGGGAGTATAGAAACCCTGTTCAAATGGAGGAACAGTTGAGGCAAGTCTTTTTTTTTTTCATCTTTTAATGCTGGATATAGACCTGCTGTCTCTTATCACTGTCTCCTTCTCTTCTATGTCTTTTAATTGTCTTCTCTCAACCTCTAACAGATCCAGGTCCTCCCTGTGTCTTTCTCTCTCTCTCTCTCTCTCTCTCTCTCTCTCTGGGCTACTGGTGCAAGGTTCAGTCTGTTCCTGTTAACAGTCTCAATAGGAGGGCTCGGTGAGTAGGAGGAGGTAGAGATCGAGGGAGAAAGAGGGAGAGAGAGAGTAATGAAAGACACAGGGAGGACATGAGCTGGATTTGTCATCATTTCTGCCAGTTCTACCATCTTTTCAGAGTTTTTTTTTCCTAAGCCTTACATATAATATAGTGTTTTGTTCCTGCTTAATATATGAATTCTTAGACAAGACAGTTATCTCTGGTAATAAAAAGGTTAACGCTTTACGCTTTACAATAAGACTAGGGGTTTTAAATGGTTTAAAATGTGTTTATTGATGGATATCAATTAGGTCATAAACACCTTTAATCATTAATAAGCAGCTTTTACATATAAATTAAAAGGCCATCAGTGACCTGTTACATCTAATGATGAATATCCGCTAAAGCTGACGGGTGTAACGTTGACAGATGGAGGGGACGAAGTAAGATAAATGACCTTTAACAGTATAGAGGAATGTTAGCTCACTATTTGGCAAGCACAGGTCATTAAACTAATTTTAAGGCATTTATATACTTTTTATGAGGGAAGTCTTAGTGTAAAGTAGGACAAAAAATCATGGTATTCAATATTAATTATTTCTCACTCCTAGCTCATCGAAACAAGCAAATTCTGTCAAAAGTGTGGTTTCCAAACTTTCACTCGTTACATTTATGTTTGTAAGTACAAGGGATTTAAATTTAGATGGAAAGTTATTGATGTGCATACTGTCTTTTTCTTGTTGTTGCTTAGCATCAAAATAAACGTGCAGATGAGAAGCTGCTGATACTAAATGGAAATAGTGTAAATGTGCTTCATTGCATACCACTTCAGCCCTTTAAAATTCCTGATCACTTCAACAGTGGGTTGATTTTACTGAATTCACTGGATGAGCGGTTATGCCCACAATGCATAGATGTCAGTTCAACCTGGCTTTCTCAGTTGTCATGTTGCAGTGCAGTCTAGTGCCTAAACATCATCATCAATGTCATCAACAGTGCAGCCTTCCCAAACAGCTGTCCCTGCATTTAGGGTCTTTGTATACAGATGGTTTGATTGGATAAAAAGAAGCTATTTGAACTTTACAAGACATGTTAACTTAGAAAAAATCCTGCATTTCAGGACATTTTTCCTGGACAGACATCCAGGAAAAACCAGTACTGGTGGTCATCCTAAAACCCACTATGTAATTGCGTAATTACATTTGAATAGTGCAGCAAAATGAACGTGATAACTGACTTCTAAGGGTTAATGCACGTTTGCTGAGTCCTGGCACTCTTTCACGAATCCTAAATGGCATTGCTGTGTCAACCAAGAAGAATAATGGCCAATTTTGGAAACCAAAGCCACGTCATTGATTTATGAATTACTGCTATGACAGTTAGAGCCATTCAGAGCCAGTTACAGTCTATTTTTGTTTGTCCCCAAACACTTTCCCTTTTCATTTTCAGTGAAGGTTTGATGGAAGCAGTCACTTCTGAGTGTTGAGATCAGTGTACACCCTGCACTTTGGAATGTCTTTGAGTCTAAAGCTTTCTAGTTGGAAGGTACTTTTTTGCATTCTTTGAGGCTATTTTTGTGCCAAGCTGTGCATTTTACTTGTTAACTTAAGCAGATGTTTCCTTATAAACATTTTTAGCCTTTGTTCTGTACGTGGGCCTGTAGGTTCTAAAGCAATAAAGATTATATAACTCATGAGTTCTCCAACTCTAGGCCCAGGGGCCTGCAATGGGGGTCCTCAGTGTCACTTTCGGGCCTCCTGCACTGTACATAGCATGTCCTCTACTTTATAAAAATATACCTGCTGTGGCAAACAACTTTACCTGTTTCAGCTTCGCTTATCAATCCCTTCAAGTGCTGAATTAAACATGTTGGACTTGGCGTGGGCGATATTAATTCAAATACTTACAGTACTGTGCTGAAATCAGAAACCACCATTTATTTATTTAATGTCCAGTCAAAACATCCATTCTATACAAGTTGCTCATTTTTCAGGAGATATTTCTGAGGAGATTAGATATACATCCAAAACTGGATTTGAAAAAATTAAAACAGATTAACAGCTTAAACAGCTTAAAACTTTTATCTTTAAGAAAATCAAGCTACACTCTTGCTCAGATTTAAAAAAAAAATCCACAGATTTTGAAAAAACAGCTTATCGCTATGGGTCTGAAAGGATGTGTAGCTGTCACGCCATCACCTTTACTGAGAAAAGGAAATAGACAAAAAAGAAGAACTTTTGAAAATCAAACAAAGACATTGCTGGTGGTCTCAGAACAATGGACTGACCACCCCAGAGTCCAAACTGCAGCATCACTGAATGTGTTGGATTGTGAGAAGCAGGGAATATTTCCAACCTCCAGGACTGAACTTTGAAGGTGTGGACAAAATATCTCTGAAGATTTCTCTGAATAACTTAAATAAGAAAGTCATACTAAAGCAGTGGAATCTGTAATAAAGGCAAAGATATACACACTAAATAGTGTAGTTTTCTGTTAGATATGCTTTCTGCTTTTTTAGTCTTTTTGGTGAAAAAAAAAGTTTTATTTATTTTTATTTTATTTAAATATATTTATTATTTATATACACTATATTGCCAAAAGTATTCACTCGTCTGCCTTCACACGCATATGAACTTGAGTGACATCCCATTCTTAATCCATAGGGTTTAATATGATGTCGGCCCACCCTTTGCAGCTATAACAGCTTCAACTCTTCTGGGAAGGCTTTCAACAAGGTTTAGGAGTGTGTTTTTGGGAATTTTTGACGATTCTTCCAGAAGTGCATTTGTGAGGTCAGACACTGATGTTGGACGAGAAGACCTGGCCCACAGTCTCTGCTCTAATTCATCCCAAAGGTGTTCTATCAGGTTGAGGTCAGGACTTTGTGCAGGCCAATCAAGTTCTTCCACACCAAACTCACTCATCCATGTCTTTATGGACCTTGCTTTGTGCACTGGTGTGCAGTCATGTTGGAACAGGATGGGGCCATCCCCAAACTGTTCCCACAAAGTTGGGAGCATGAAATTGTCCAAAATCTCTTGATATGCTAAAGCATTAAGAGTTCCTTTCACTGGAGCTAAGGGGCCAAGCCCATCTCCTGAAAAACAACCCCACACCATAATCCCCCCTCCACCAAACTTTACACTTGGCACAATGTAGTCAGACAAGTATTGTTCTCCTGGCAACCGCCAAACTCAGACTCGTCCATCAGATTGCCAGACGGAGAAGCGTGATTCGTCACTCCAGAGAACACGTCTCCACTGCTCTAGAGTCCAGTGGTGGTGCTTTACACCACTGCATTCGACGCTTTGCATTGCGCTTGGTGATGAAAGGCTTGGATGCAGCTGCTCGGCCGTGGAAACCCATTCCATGAAGCTCTCTACACAGTGTTCTTGAGCTAATCTGAAGGCCACATGAAGTTTGGAGGTCTGTAGCGATTGACTCTGCAGAAAGTTGGCGACCTCTGCACACTATGTGCCTCAGCATCCGCTGACCCCGCTCTGTCATTTTACGTGGCCTACCACTTCGTGGCTGAGTTGCTGTCGTTCCCAATCACTTCCACTTTGCTACAATAACACTGACAGTTGACTGTGGAATATTTAGTAGCGAGGACATTTTGCGACTGGACTTGTTGCACAGGTGGCATCCTATCACGGTACCACGATGGAATTCTCTGAGCTCCTGAGAGCAACCCATTCTTTCACAAATGTTTGTAGAAGCAGTCTGCATGCCTAGGTGCTTGGTTTTATACACCTGTGGCCATGGAAGTGATTGGAACACCTGAATTCAATGATTTGGATGGGTGAGTGAATGGCAATATAGTGTATATCTTACTTTAGTATTATTCAGTATTTACTGTGTCCACCCCCTGAATGCCTCCAGCCATCACATGGAGTTTTTCTGTCAGCAGCACATTTGATTTAACATAATCAAGTTTCAGGTATTGGATGATACCTACAAGTAAGACTGGGCTGCTAAAAGGAAAGGTTTGGAAGAGGTAAACAAACTAATTGACATGTAAAATGATAAATGTTATTTGTATGTATCGTAATATTAGTGTTGTCCTGAGCAAAAAAACACTAACTGCCCAGATAAACTGCCTAAAACTTTGCCACAGTCCTGTATATAGTGGGCCTATGAGGTAGATGAGGCTCATAAAATAGCAAATTAATGTAAACACAAGACAGCTGTTTTTAAAAAAGCACAAGTAGAGTAATGTGTATATCAAATGAACACTATCTTTTTTCAATTGTTTTATTTAGTAGCAGGCCAGTGTAAGCAATCTGAAGCACCTCCAGATAGAAACAGCGCTACACATCAAATAAACCTGTGAATTATAGTAGAGCACAGTCTGTGCTAAATACGCATACGAGTGTTCACACAGCCAGATGTTAATTGCAATTAATACTTGCTTATTCATTGGTAATCATAACTGCTGAAATTTCTCTGGCCAACCCCTAACACACTTAATATCCAGCAGTTTGGGAGAAGCTGGAAAGGTATGCTGTTTTCATTGGCGGGATTATTTGGGTGTCTGTGTGTGTGAGAGAAAGATAGAGAGCGGGGAGGAGGTGTGGAAAACTGAGCACTGTCTGTTGGTTACATAACAATTCAGAAACAGTGTGGTGCCTGTTTCTGTTTGTGTGCTTTTGTGTGTTTTGTGTGTGTGGGTCTCACTTTCTCATGTTCCCTTGTGTTTTTTCTTGTTTTTGTTTTTAATTTGTGTCTTTGGCCCAAGTTGTCTTGTCTCTGTCCTCCCATCTGACACACCTTTTGCCATTAAAAAGTGGCTGTCGTGATTTACTAAGAATGTGCAATGGTCTATTAACACCCATAAAAGACCAAAAAGTCTTTTTTAATGGGTGCTACAAAAAGACCAGGGGTGGTTGCTGCTCTCTTGTGCTTTGTCTCTTTGCGTATTGTGGCTGTCAATGCAAAAACCTTGTATCTCCATTTTTGTTGTTTTTGGCTTTGTCGCATAATTGGAAAAGTCCAGTAATCCTTTGCATTCTTGATAAACAGACAGATAGAAAATAGTAATGTTTTTCTTTCTCTGGTAAAGTTAGCTTTTGGAGATACAAGGTTTTGTTCTGACAGTGATATGTATAGGAGTCTCCCACTCAAACTTATTTCTAGACTTTTTTTTACTTGAGTAACTATATTAAGTGAAATTCTCACTATATTGGTCAAACAGTTTGCTTGTATTAATAAATATGCTTGAAACAAGCAAAATGATCTGCCAATGTAGTGACATAATTTGGTACACAATAAGGTAGGCTGAAGTAAATAGTTGTGAGATTAAGTTAAGTTACCCTTTATTAATCCCACAACGGGGAAATTCACCTTGGCATTTAACCCATTAGTGCAGTGAAACACCCACATACACACTAAAGAATGCACACACACTAGGGGGCAGTGAGCACACTTGCCCAGAGTGGTGGGCAGCCCTATCCACAGTGCCCAGGGAGCAGTTGGGGGTTAGGTGCCTTGCTCAAGGGCACTTCAGTCATGTCTTGTCAGATCAGGGCATGGAACCGGCGACCTTCCAGTCACAGATCTGGTTCCCTAACCTCTAGTTCACGACTGCCCCCAAATAAATGGGTGCGTGATCTTCGGTTTCGCCTTGCCACTTAGTCACCTCTTTTACAGGACGTAATGGACAACATAACTGCAGTCTATTTAGAGGAAAGTAATTAGCTATTCAAGTAACTTGTAATGGATGAATTTCTGTGAGTAATGACCCCAACACTAGAGCTGTCTATATTTATAATAGCAGTAGCATTATATACAGTCCGTACCACTTTAAACTACGACTACCCTTATAAAGCCTTCGTGAATGGTTTAAAATAAGTTTATTAATGCTTGTTAGTTAGGTCTTAAAGACCTAACTAAAAGACTATTTGTTTGCCTAATAGTGAACCCAAATTCATTCATACAGTTAAGCTTTAGATTTTGTTGTTTACTGATCATGCTTTGTCTTCTTAATCAGTTAACATTAAATCTGTCAGCTTTATCACATATTCATATTCATCAGATGTAACAGGTCAATTTTGCCCTTTTTATTAATGTGTTATAACTCCTTATTAAAACTAATAACAATTAACAAACTGTTTCTAAACCGTTCATAAACACTTACAAAGGTAGTCTTATTTTAAAATAGCATCATACAGTCTGCTGAGCCTGTGCAGCCCTCTGTTCTGACTGAACAAGCAAAAGCTGTGTCTGAACCCGCTCAATTCACTATATAGTGCAGTATTTTAGGGTTCCGCCATTTATAGTGGTGTCCAAATATATAGTGCTGAAGATCCAATGCACTCAAACAGTTCCACAATGCATCACAGTAAGTAGTATACAGCTGATGTACCCTGGGGGATAGAGCATACCCATAATGCACTGTGTTGTTTGGTTTGAAGATTCACATGCAATTCCTCTGAGGAAGATTACGGAGCCCAGCTACAATGGCAGCGTCTCTACAGACCCCTTTTCAGATCTGTATTAAAATTACTGAAAATAATTGTTACAATTGCAAATAACAGCTAATTTTAAAATGTGTATATATATTGGAATAGGTTATGTACTATCAACACATATTGTTTTTTTGGTTTGTATTTTTATGGGGGCCCTTAGCAGCTGATTACCTTTGCCTTCGGTAAAGACAGCCCCTATTAGGAGATTATTATAATGAAGCGCCTACTCCCATGTATTAAGACTGACTCTGTGCTGTGTTTGGGTGTCTGTGTGCGCGGCTGTGAAAAGCTTATCTTATTTTTGGCACTAGCATGGCTGTAACTTATTTACTATGGAAAAACTACTTGTAAATGCCTGCCATGTCACATTATTCCTAATGTAATGAATGACATTAAAAACCAACCAAACTTTTTCATTTCTTTTTTCCAAACAACTGTTAAAAGCACATATTGAAATGTTTTGGCTCTGCACTCCTTGCTTTACTAAAGCTACTTTACTAAAGCTAGTTACTTTTTATTCCTGTGTGCTGAAACTTCTGAGCTCTGTGGTTTATGTGTGCACTGAGACTGAAACGTAACACGCGAAAAAATTAACCACAATCCTTTTGCAATGTAATATCACTATGCTGTTATAGTGAACTTGTTATGCCTGAAACCAATAGAACAGAGGGTTAAAACAGAAGTTAGGAGTGGTTGTCCTAAAGTTAAGACAGTGTTTATGAAAGTTGATCTAGGTAGAATGCTTCTTCAAAAATATTTTATTTAATTTCTGGAATTTGGATGAGATTATGATGTTAGGAACTGTTATACTGTCCTAAATTCAGTCCTAACGGGAGTCGTCATGGTGACTACACAGATAAGACTTCAGAAAACTTGTTGACTTGAAACACACTAATAAGAGAAGCCAGTGTGCAGGTGCTAAAACATCTTCCCATTGACTTCTATTATAATTTTGTTCTGATTATAGCACGTTTTTAAAGTACTGTTTTCTGTGCTGGGAACTGTCTGTGGTAATTGATCATATTTTACAGACACCACATATAGAGATTAGGCTGAAAAACACTGGAGTATTTCTTTGACTGAGTCATACCTTGGACCTTTTCACCCCCGTGCCCTTAATGACCCTGTGTCAACACGTTAACCTCAGGACCTCGGTGACTCTGGTGCCTCTTTGTTGGTACGTGTTGCTCAGTTGAGCATGTGAGTTGAGTATCATTATCAAAGAGTTACACAGTGCTTCAGCATGCTTGACCTGCACCAGACACTAACACACAGGGTTAATCCAAGTCACCGCTTTTGGCTTACTGAGGGGGTAAAGATTTTCAGAATCTGCACTGTAAGCCTCTGTGGAGCTCTGAGAGATGTCTACACTCAAAAAAAAAGCAAAATAATGGGGTTATTTGACAACATTTGATGACTTATTAGAGATGGATATGTGCTAATAAGTGTTTTTCAAGCATAAATATATGAAGTCAAAGATCATCATTAACACTATTTGCTTTTTTATTTTTCAATGCGAGTGGAAAAGAGATTTTTTTAAAAATATTTTGTGTGCATAGACAGTCATTGAAGCTCAAATATCACTAAATAAAAGTCACTTTAACTGTTGACACATTAATAGTACCTACAGTCATATGCAAAAGTTTGAGCACCCCAGTCAAATTACACATTTTGTTGATTTTTTAAGTGAAGCAAAGTATACATGCTCTACAGAGAACATTTTCAATGCCCAATTACTGTTTATTTGATGAATTTAACATATTTGAACAAAATAAAACCTCTGGCTTGTGCCGAAGTTATGGCACATTTTTAATTTTATGTTTCATGTTTTTGAATATGTTAAGCTCAGCAAATAAATATAAACTGTGCACTAAAAGTTGCACATATTTAAGCTTGTTCCTTATAAATTGCATTAACTACTTTTCACGTATTTCACATTCAAACTTTTGCATAAAAAAGTATATCATTTCAAGTAAAATTAATGAATTTGTCTGTGTCCTGAAGTTTTGCTTTCTGCTCCATCACACAAACTTATTTAGCCATAAAAATAATGTACTGCCACATTAAGTGACACGTTGAAGAGTAAGTAACATTATTTAAGCCTTCAGAGAAACCATGTTCAAAAGCTGGTAAATTTAGCTTTAATTTAACACTGATATTTTGTTGTTTTCTCCAGCTTTGACTGGATCAGATAAGCATAACCTGGCAAACCCGTCATACAAAGTGTGAAAACGTTCTTTCTATATTACAGAAAAGTGATTAAAAAGTCATGTAATTTTATATTACAAAAAGGTGCATAATTAACTGATGTTAGAGGGTCTAAGCTTGATAACAGATAGCATGGCGATCAGTTTAGCCTGACATATTCCATTTTTCACATTCTCCTCCATCACAGGCTCAGTGTGATAGGGCTACAATTCTCGCTGTCATTTTGCACAAAAATAAAAAAATGGTTCCTGAGGTGGGAAAGTCTGTTTTTGGGTAAAAGCAATACATAATTAAAACTATGGAGAACCAAAAACTGATTTCTTACAAAAAATAAATAGCCTGTCATTTAGGCACCAATCTCATGAAATCAGTTGCATTTTTGGTGAGATAAAAAAGCCTGTATACTTGAAAATAAGCAAAACCTAATCACTAATGTAACTTTTTTTGGTTTACTTTACTAATTTGTTAAAATTACTAATACAGATCTAGTAACACCTATTATTTCGTGTATAATCCTTAGTTACTAAGATCTACTAAGATCAGTTAATTTGAATTAAATGTTACAGCCTGGAGAGTCTTAGATGCCCAAAAAGATTGGGCAGGTCCCCAAAAAGCTTCCCAGGATTTACCAGCTTCGTTGGTTTCTATAAAAGAATGAACTCCTATTTTTTTAATTTCTAAATATAATTTATACTTTACAAAATGTTATTTTTGTGTCATGGCGTACTCTCATGTTAAATAAAAAGTTCAAAGGCATTTTACCTGTTTTTGTTATTCTCACCAGGATGGGATTTTGTGTACAGCTGCTGTTTACCAGTTGCAGCTAGAATGGCAATATGCATTAAGCTATTAGAGTCCTCAGAAATGGGTGAATTTATTAATATCTGAGCCATTAATGCATCGCTGCACAGTCCATTTACTATAATAGTCCATTTACTATAATGGGCTCATTATTATGTACATTACGCAGGACCGAATGTTGGATTCAAGTCTACCTAACTGATTCAAGAGTAAGCAGATCATGAGATAGTAGAGTACTGCCAGCTCAGTGGAAACCAGTATTATTATAATTATTAGAATTCATATAGAACGTTATTTAAGCTTGAACCTGTTAATAATTTCATTATTTGGCAATACGTTTGTGTAATTTTCAAAAGTGAAGTCAACTAATTTAAGTTTACAGCGTATGCTTACTGTATTTTATTGGCAAAATTAAACTCATACAACAAATTATTTTTGAGTGTGGAGAGTGCAAAAATGCAAAAAGTGTGCTACAGAATAAGTCAGCATGTAGACTGAATGTGATACACCTAGATTTCGACAGAGGTGCAGTGTGTACAAACGAGTTTCTGTGAGCCTTAACAAAACCATATAACCTTCTAAATGGAAAAGGGACTGACATTACACTCTTAATAATGTTGTTTATCATGGAATCTCATCCACAACTTTTTTCATTTTTCATTGTTGCAGATGTGTTTACACTGCAGCTGCACCTGTACAAACCACGCCTACAGAGTTTTAATTGGATATCAATATCACTGCAAGGTAACCAGTTTTTATAACAATTGCAGTCTCTGCCCAGAAATACATCCTGATTGGATGTGGTGAACTTGAGTTAGGACAGCACTGTGTCTGTGATTGGTTAGTTGAACACTAAAGTGGGTGGGGATTATGGGAAGGTATTCTCAGGGGACTATGAATAGCTGGCGTTTCTAGGACAACACTGCTCACAGAGGCTAGAAAGTTATTTAAGAAGAATGGCTTTCTTTAAATAGGCTTATTAGTGGAGTTATTTCAGGCCTTGCTCAGTCTGTTTTGTCATAGTGTTGACTGTGAAAAACAGCCAACGTTTACTTTAGGTAGGTTTTTTTTTTTATGTGAAGCATCTGATGCTGATTAAAGATGCAATATATATATATACCTTCAAGAATTGTGTTGTAATGAAAAGTATCATGATTTTATGCATGTGCAACTGTTCAAAACTGTCTTTACAAGTCATGTACTGGCTAGTGTTTTTCAGTTATGCTCATAGTTACCTAAAACTGTCAGTACTGAAGTATTTGGTAAAGCATTATGATTGTTTGGATAGTGACAAAATGAATGTTCAGTCATTTACTTGAAGTAAATAAACATAATTAAGATGTAGGGTCACTCAAAACCAAAGGATTTTCGTCTAAAGTCCAAGTTAATAGCACATAATTTCTATCTATTTGTATTTTAGAAAACAAAGCATAAAATACATTTATGAATTGATATGTCAATTAAAGCATAACCAATAGAGGAACATATGATGCGAAAGGACCTTCTCTCCACAAGAAAGAATGCATTAACAGATGAAAAAGAAGATGAACTGACCGAGCTCTTTGTAGATCATAGCAAATGTTACAATAAAAAGCTGTGCTTTTGAAGCTCTCTAGGTGGTCATCAAAGTGCTCGAGGGAAAAGAGCAGCTGATGGTGACCTATCAGCTACCCAACCCTTCAATGTACCACTGTAATATGATATAATTACTTCATACTTATTTTGTGTGCCTCTTGTTAAAAACTCAAGTGAGGTCTTTCTTTAGTGTTGCTGAGTGAAATTGAACATATTTTTGAGCGAGCAGAACAGAAATAGACCAAAAATACAGGAAAGAAAATGGTTTTCAAAAATTCACTGCTAGGTAATGGCTGTATTAGCCAACTCTTATGTAACTGTGCTCTTATACAAGCTGCTGTCTTCCATTTCCCTGCACTTTTTTGTGTTATTTTTTTCTTGCACTTGTCGGTGAGAAGGTCTCTCGCTTCTCTCAGTCACCTTACCACCTCTCTGCTTCTGTCACGCTTCGTTTTTCTTGTTCTTCATGTTTAATTCTCAGTTAAAAAACTGTTCCCTCTTTTAGGTTGAAAGAGAAAAGTGTAACACTGATCTCTTATCCTCCACCATGCCCCACCCCCAACACGCAGACATTCCCAAGCTTCATTGTAGACCAACATGGACATGGCATGCGTCTCAGGTTGTTATTACCATGTGTGTACTTATTTTGGGTCACCCACCCTTTGTTTAAATACAGTGTATATTGTCACACAGTCATTTCTTAAGGATGTCCATCAAGCTGTGGCTTTATATATTTTGCTGCAAATAATGCGAGTGGGCTTGGGTGTGTGGGGGTGAAAGTTCATGTTGAACACTGTTATGTGCTCTGCTTTAGGATGGGGCCCCACCCCCCCTGCCTCTCCACTGTGTAGCATGAACCCAGTACCCTCCAGCAAGGTCAGCAAGTTCATCCCACTTCCTCCTTGTTGAATGACACATACCTTACGTGTTAGTCCGTTAGCCCCCATTGTGCATTCAGCTGTTTTCCGTAGTTCAGAGTTCAAAGAACATTCCATATCTTTGTTTGAATACTTTCTATGGATAAAATGGCTTTTCAGTGTCCCAATGATTTCTAGAAAATGGTCAGCTTTTATTAGGGCAGTACAATGTTGACATGAAATGCAGTGCTGTGTGATGACATAAAATGCAATGTTCGATGAAGCTGTTAGATATGACGATGACTAAATGAGAAGCAATAAATTATTACTAAAGTAATAAAATAATGTACCCCCAACTGGATGAGAGGCAGAAATACTACCTGATATTTACACCAGAACTGCAAGCACATCTTTTGTACACTGAAAGCTGAGAGCATTACCTCTACAGCTTTTTCTATAAAGGCTACTGAAACAAATATATTTATCCTTTTTATAGGCACACAAGAGCAAATTAATGTTTTTGCTCATTTATTTATTTATTTTTCATTAGTTATTGAATTTGTTTGTTGTGACAGTAGCCACTACAGCCTCACACACCTAAAACACATTACTGGGGGTGAGAACAGGCTTGTAGTTCAGGATTGGTTAAGATACTCTCACCCATGTGGGTTCAGTCCCAGCCCAGAGAAGCACTCATTAAGCTTCTAACGGTTTGTGCTGGTAATGCAGTGATCTCTCTGACACTGCGTGTGTGAGGTCATTTTTACCTGTTCTGTTCACAGCTCTTAGCAGTGTGTTTGTCGTGGAAACTCATGTTGCCTTAATGAAAAACTACGATTTATCGTGCAGCCCTACTTTGAATAGCGTTCTTTCATATTTCTGTCCAACATAGGTTACATTATATATAATAGTTTTTAATTAACAAGCTAAAGGGGAAATGTTTTCCAGTGGATTCTAAAACAGAATCACTAGTTCTGTCATAATTAATTATTCACAAATGATTACTAAACTAAAAGCAATCAATTGTATGTTGTCAATTAATGGGCTTAGTGACTGATGAACATGGTGTCCGCAGATCATTATTGAGTCATGCTTAGCAGTCCAAATGTTCAGATGAGCTATTAGCTCTCAAGTTGCTTTTGACTTGCAGTGCTGAAAAAAGCGTTTGGATATGAAGTGATGATGTGGAATTAAATCTTTGTTTACCCACGTGTTTTCCATAGATAGCTAATTTAGCTGGTTTACTTACCACATAGCTAAGTTCATGCTCTATCTCGAGTTAAATACTTTCAGTAGGTAAACATAAATCTCATTCAGTAGCGATGACTTTGCGAGTTAAGTCGGTCGTTGATACCAAGTTGTATAGATATATAGTGACATTTTATAGCCTAAATGCATCAGCTAAAGCGGTTTGCCTGTTACATCTATGTTTTTCACTTTGTTCTTAGCTCCTTAGCTCCATCGAGGAAATGAGCAAGCGATAATATGTTTTTCAGCAGTGAAACAAATGAACTTGAGGCAATGAATGAAATGAAATGAACTAGAGACAAACAAATTAACTTATATTTTGCTGATACCCTTTGTGTAAACGTTGCTTATCTCCTAATATGTCTCGCTTCAGTCTTTTAAAAGAAATGGGTAGGTTCGCAAAATTGTAGCTGCCTGGGGAGAGTTCTTAGGCTAATAACCCTTTAATTCTGGGCTCACAGCTCTGCATTCATTTCTTTCCCTTGGTGTTGATGTTGGGACACTTACCTTTAAAATAAAATTTTGTTTTCCCCTGGTTTTATTAAAGCCATGATCAGTAAGCCTTTAACTCTGAAAAATGTCACAAAATTTGCTTGACTAATCGTCTAACTATTTTACGTTAGTTTACTCGATTACCTGTATAATTGATAGTGTTGCACTAAGAACCACCAATTCATTGGGTCACTAGGCCAGTTCATTGGGTCAGAGTACTGTTTGTGTTTCGCAAACCTCCCATGCGTGCAGCGGCTTTCAACATAGTCCTTCCATTACGTTAACTTTAGAACACGTTAGCTGGGTTTAATTTGTAACCTGTTGCACCATGTTGCATACTGTTCTATTTCTATACATAGAAAGTGGATGAAGTGCTTGTACAATATAGAATGAATAAATATATGCGTTTCAACAATAACCACTAGGTTGCCTTAAATTGTTAAGTCTGTTTTTCATAACATTGTGTAGTCTGTCTTGATGATTTGTTTCTTGAAGTCCTTTATTATCTTTGCCATTATTTAAAGAGCCAGCCAACTCAGTAGTTAATCACATATTGCTTCATAACATGTCCCTGGCCTGCACTACACTTGATGACAGACAAGGGCCATATTTGGCAGAGTGCACTTTTGAAATTTGACTCTGGTGATGCTTTATGGAGATCAATTTCCTAGATAAGTAATGGTAATTTCAAATTCACCTCAGACTAAACAGGTCAAAGGTGTTTGGTATTCATTGTAAAAAATTAGAAAAAGTGTTTTATCCATGGCCTCATTAAGCCATTCGTGTTCAGCAACTGAAGGAAAATGGCACAGATTGGTCTAAAGTGATGAAATTTTGCATACAGTGATATAAAGTGATGCCACTGTGTAACAGTACCTATTTGAATTTTTTGATTACATTGAATTTTAACACTCTTATTCACAAGCTACATTGTATTTTGTTTTCATCTGGTGTAGAATTACACCAGTAGGAATGTTTTCATTTATTAACACTGCTAATACCTTCATGCCTTCATTAGTGAACTTTCATTTTCTCTCTTATATCGAGCTTCTTGACTGCTCTTCTATTTCACTGCCCTATTAAAACCTTGCACCTCAAATGCACACAGTTTACAGTCCCTTGTGCTGGCTTAATAAGTCAAACTTTAATTTCAGATGATTTCAGTTGCAACAAGGCATACAGCTTTACAGAACAGCATGCAGTAATTGCTGTTTGTGTGTTTGTTTGTGTGTTAGGCAAAGATGCACAGGTGACAATATGGCACTGGAACAGGTCACAGGGCAAGATTTGGATGCTGAGCTCAATGAAGAAGAAGATTTGGAGGAAAAGGAGGACAGTGATGAGGATGATTGTGCTAGTAAGTGAATAAATTCTGATGTTAGCAAATTTGACCTTAGTTGTGATTTTCTGTATCATTGTGTTTGTTTAACCTTTTCCAAACCTCTCCTCTTTTCAGTCCAGTATTATTTGTAGTAAGTTTGCTGGTGATGAAATGTAAATCTTACGATAACTGGGGGCATCAAAGAGACATCTAGAACCAAACTTTGTTCTTGAAATTAGCTCACAAGATATCAACTACTTTTTTCTCAAGAAGCAAAAACACACTTTCTCTCAGTCTAGGTAAAAGGTTTTAATCAGTGTGCTTAGGTGCCTGAGATTTTTGCAAGGTATGCCTTTACGGCAAAACGCTGCTTGTTTTCATCTGTAGCTACAATGTAAATAGCCTGTGGGGATGTCACAAGAAATGATATAAGAGGAAAAGCAGCACAGCTCACATGTCTAGATACTTTCCTCATAGATGACACAGGCAACATTGTCAATGTGCAATAAAACAACCTTTAAAAAAAGTCATTGATCGTTGAAAACTAGGAGTGAAGGAGGTAACTCATCAAATTTATCCACAGAACAAGCTCAGACAGATCACTTTCAATTCACCATGACGATTATCAAGTTTTCTTATCCAGAAACACATATATTACTATTGATTTTTGTCTGAAATGACTGGCAGAACCCTAAGGGTTTTATAGGCCTTCAGAGAAGCAGGCTCTCTGATTGGTTGGGACTTCAGGAGCTAAACAGAAGGCCTTGCATGTTACTACCAACATAATTAGGTAGTGTCAAGGGAATCAACGAATCATGTTTTCAATGAGACCAATGAGTGGAACCAATTTTGTACATCAATATAGCCCCTATGGAACTCACTGACTGTGGCTAGAAGCTGTAGTCTGACAAAGTTTCAGATAGTTTTTAGAAAGACTTGCAGCAGCTCTACTTATTGGCTGTGAATGCAAGTAGTAGTGTAACCAAGTTTCAGTTGGTTTTTAGAAACAACAGCAGCAGCTAGGAGTAGCATGACTTTTCATTTTTAATAGTTGACAAGTCAAAAAAATAATGGACTCGTGCATTTGCTGATCGGGACTCCAAGTTAATTTTTTTTGTGTATGTCGCACTAAACAGTCTCTTAAATGGTCAGTAGTTCTCAAAACCTACCTAGTCTGGCTTACAAGCCTGTATTTCTGCACCGTCTTACACAGATTTCAGTGGAATCCAATTAATTTGGTGTAGTATTTCCACACTAATAAAGTACT
The DNA here is from genome assembly GCF_904425465.1 of Colossoma macropomum. NCBI lineage: Eukaryota > Metazoa > Chordata > Actinopteri > Characiformes > Serrasalmidae > Colossoma > Colossoma macropomum. The sequence goes on along the minus strand of NW_023494793.1, from coordinate 16,638,401 downwards.
TTAGGCTTTGTCTTTAGTCAGAAAACTGGTTCTGATCTCTTTTTATCCCTAATATATTTCAGCCACTGTCTTGCTGCCCACGGCACCAAATTGTGGATTTATTAGATGACTAGTTTACTAGTCTATGCAACTTCTGCAATAATTAGAATCCCAAAGGGTTGTTAGCAGAAATTAGCACTATCATAGAGGTGCTTTTTCCTTGTTTTTTGACATTTATGGCCCATTGCCAGTATACTACCTATGGCTTGGCTGTAAATTACTTTACTAGTTAAAGCGACACCTCATTGTAACCTCATTATCACTGTGTCACATGTGAGCAAACTATAGATTTAGATTTAGGTTGATGACTGCCTATACTCAGTTGTCTGTACAGGTGTGTGCATGTGAATGTGTGCACATGTGCTCCAGCCATGGATCGTGAATTGTTTGTTATCTTAGTTTTCCTTTCACAGTTTTATGCTGCTTTTCCTGGTACACAACTGTTACACAATAATATTACAGCATTTAAGTACTCCATGCAGAAGAATCCAGTGGTTCTATAAAAAAAGGACCGTCATGCCAATTTAATGCAATCCGTAACATGCAACATTTACATAACATGCCAAAACTCAGCCTTGTAAAATCATCTTAAAAATCATCTTTCAGAGAAATAACCTACTCCTTTTTAGAGGAGGTTACATCAGAAGCTTTAAATTAACTAGCCGAGCAATGACGCCACAGCGCTTGATTACTGTAATGAAGAGGAGCATGTAGCAGATGGATGTAGCAGATGATTTTCTATAATCTGAAATCACTGTAATCATTCTTCAGGAAACAGACAGATAGGGCCATTACAGGTGTACCCATTATCAGACAGGAAAACAACTAGATAATATTTTTTAGAACAAGTCACAATGCAAAAAATATGAAATATAGGAGCTATGAAAAATAGACCAAAGTGTACAAAGTGAGGTCCATAAAAACATGATTTGATATGTTTGGAGTGGAGGAACTTCAGTGGCCTGCACAAAGCCCTGACCTCAACCCCAGTGAGCACTTTTAGGTTTAAACAACATAGAAATGTACTGAACGTATTGTATTTTGCATCAGTTTACCAGACTTTTTAGCAACTATTACAGCTAGCCCCCCTACTGCAACAAAGTTTATGTTTCTTGCAGGTGCCTCACTCTCCTACTTGGCTCCAATACCAATTCCTAAACCATATTTTTTTATGTCTTTTTTTTTAAATACAAAAATGAATGAATTAAAGTTATGCAAGTTGGAAGTAAACTCTGCAGGAAAGTACATGTCCAACAGGAGGGCTGGTGACCACTGATCTAGTAGTAATAAGTCAAGGCAACTTCCCTGATAGTTGCAGAGACCAGAGTTTTAACAAGCATGCAAGCAAGCAGCTTTGAATTTCCCCAAATACTCAAAATGTTTGTCTCACTTGGTCTTCCTTGAGCCGTTAGTCAGGCTAAAGAACAAAACTCGTCTTTGCTCTTCTCCCCCTAACAAAACAGTCTATTGTACGTTCAAGTTTATAAAACAAGAACCCATACAAACGATACATTTTTCCTGCCTAAGAATTAGGGGTGGGGGGAAAGCTTGATTCTTAGATGCATCGCGATGCGGATGTGGACGATTCTGAATCGATTCACAAATGTCAAAAATCGATTTTCTAAATTTTAATTTGTAACGTAATGTTGACGGAACGTAAAAGGCGGAACTTGGAAGTGCGGAAGTGCAGCGCCCGGACAGTCTGTGGCGGCACATAACAAAAACACAACTGGATGAGCAAGAAAACCGGCACCCTCTGTATTAAAAGTTATGTTACGTGAAGATTTTACTGACATAACACCCCCCCCCCAACTCTCTTCAACAACACCAAAACTGAAAAATCACTGAATTAAACGGGTAGGATAGCTGTAACGTGATGTGTGGACATCCATTGCCACAGAATTTATGTCACAGTAACTGCTCATTTCATCGCAGATGAGTGGCAGCCTGCATCTCATGTGCTTCAACCAAGAGCAGTGAATGAAAGTCTTCCAGTTTACTTGCCGAACCACTTCCATTTGTTTTATTAATAAAAGATATTGGAAGTAAATTCATTATGTACTATTACAAATACTTTGCTTTAAAAGTACAAAGTTGTCACACAGTGACAAAAAGAAATGCTGTATAGAAAAAAAGATGCGTCAAGATGCATCGATAATCGTTTTATAATCACATCACAGCCCTCTGAATCGTAATTGAATCGAAACGTGAGGTGCCTAGAGATTCCCACCCCTACTAAGAATGTATTTTCACAAGCTAGGACCAGGTGGATCCAACCAATAACTGTTTATGCTTTTAGCCTTTTATGGCCAGGAACATTTCAGTGGAGTGAGCTACTGTCTCCTTCAGTTCTCACAGTACTTCAAAATGTTGGACATTATTGGATTAACACTCACTGTCCACTTTACTTTGAGGTCTATCTTGCTGGTGTACAGTAAAGAGACTGCTGTTGATGGATAATTTGTATTAGCCATCCTCTAGACCAGACATGTTAAACTAAATTCCTTATGAGCCACAGCTCTGCTGATATTAGTGTTTTATTTGCAAAACCTTAAAACACCTTAAAAGCCAAAAAAAAAACAAAAAAAAAAACTTAAGAGCAGGTTTTGTCTATATAATGGTTTGATTTTTTTTCTTTGTAAAACAAAAAGCCAATTACTTATTGTCTTGATTTTATTTATTATATCAAAATAACATCTTATTTTCTTAAAATAATGACCTATTATGTCAAAATATTCACAAACTTTCTCAAAGAGTAATAACTTGTTCTTTAGTTTTTAGTTGTTATTTTGACCTATCAGTCAAATTCTCAAGAAATTAAGTTAATATTTTAAGCAAATGATTTACAGTTTGATTCAGAATCAGATGATAAACATTTTGGGTGCACTTCTGTGCTATACATAGTACATATAAATGCACATTCTAATGGTAGTGCACTATTTTTCATGTACAAGTTAGTGCTGTAGGATGTGGATTGGACCACAGCCTTTTTCTCCTATCTGTCAGAAACAGGCTTCCATACAAAAAGCATGTCAGTCAATCACATGGTTATATGGCACTGCTCATATGCTAATTACGCTACGTATATATACCATGCATAAAACTAAAACTATAAAACCTCAAATATTAATAAACCTTAACAAACCTAAACCTTCATGTCTAAACATTATCTGTTATATGTGTTCATTTGCATGGAAGTTCTTTGTAGATAATCCACTTAATTTGCAGACCTTATCAAACTTTTTCATATGTAAACATTCTATGCCATGTATTATGATTATTATGATACTGATGATAGGAAATAGCAGTGAATAAAGGTGGAGTACACAACAAAAGAACAATAAGGCAAAACAGACAAGAGCTTCTTATGTAATGTACATTTGAACATTCTTTTCACCTTCCCACTATCACTGTCCCCTGTCACCACCGCTCTAAATGATTCACTCTGCTGTGAATCATTCTTCTTTGGCCTGCAGGCCTTTCCAAGCATCCGAGAATGATCCTTAGATTTGATCTTTAGATTTCATGTAAGGAGCTTAAGGGCTTCCCTGTTGCATATGGTAATACAGATCAGATAGCAGGCTGAATCTCTTATGCTTTCTCTGAATCTCTACCAAAATCTTTCTAAAAAGCCTGTTATGCCTCTCTTGTGCAAATGAACTACAGCTAGCCAGCATTAATGTTCAGAGCAGCTGCCAAGCACAGTGTGTGTTCCGTACACCTTTTATGACAGACCAAGTGTTTTATTTATTTATTTTTTTGCCTGATTTGTATTCTTCATATCTGTGCCAGAACAGTGGCCTTGTTTTGTTGGATTAGCGCTTAACATGATGGTTGAGAATAGCACTAAACGTGCAAGCAGGCACTTGTTGTGAGCTGAAAGACATCAGAAGTAGCATAAAGAACTCTAAAGCGTTTGAGGTCTGAAAAGTAATCTTAATACTCTTTGTGTATTACATAACATAGTTATGTTTCTACACTGTTGTTGCTTTCATATGTTCTTTGTATGGTCCTATTTTCCACTTTGTAATTACATAGTCTTTATGTTCATAGTCTTAGTCGTTAGCTTGTTTGCTTTGTTCCTTCCTGACATTTTCTCCCATTCTAACAGTGTACGTAATGCAACCAGTGGCTATGGATTTAAAGCAATGTCTATCTCCTAATTGGTGACTTAAAAATTGAAGTTAGAAATAGATTTAAAGGCTTGACTTAAAGAAAATATTTTTGTAAAAGTAGAATTACCTACCATTTACCAAATGCTCCTTTCCTCCTTAATGCAAAAATGTTATTGCTTTAGGACATTTTTTAAAAAAGATATGTGTATTTAAGAGTATTCATAGGCATAACATAAATGTTCATTAAGCACACTCAGACACATTAAGGAACATTTAGCTATCACAGCTAACATAGTGGAAAATTAACGCCTTGTGGGATTTATAGCTAAATTATGGCCCCACACTCTACAGCTAGAGGCTATGCTATGCCTATACACCGATCAGGCATAACATTATGACCACCTCCTTGTTTCTATGCTCATTGTCCATTTTATCAGCTCCACTTACTATATAGGTGCACTTTGTAGTTCTACAATTACAGTCTGTAGTCCATCTGTTTCTCTGCATACTTTATTAGCCCCCTTTTACCCTGTTCTTCAGTGGTCAGGACCCCCATGGACTCTCACAGAGCAGGTACTATTTGGGTGGAGGATCATTCTCAGCACTTCAGTAACACTGACGTGGTGGTTGCATGTTAGTGTGTGTTGTGCTGGTACGAGTGGATCAGACAGAGCAGTGCTGCTGGAGTTTTTAAACACCTCAGTGTCACTGCTGGACTGAGAAAAGTCCATTAACCCAAAATATCCAGTGAACAGCATCCTGTGGGCAGCGTCCTGTGACCACTGATGAAGGACTAGAGGATGATTAGCTCATACTGTACAAATAGAGATGAGCTGTCGTCTCTGGCTTCACATCTGCAGGGTGGACCAACAAGGTAGGTGCATCTAATAGAATGGATAGTGAGTGGACACAATGTTTAAAAACTCCAGCAACACTGCTGTGTTACTGAAGTGCTAAGAATGATCCACCATAATAATGTTATGCCTGATCGGTGTAGCTAGCTGTTAGAAATTTTGTATGTAGATTTAAATTGTCCGACAAAGTCACAAATGCAGAACTGAATGAATAGATCTGCAAAGAAGATTGTGACAATGTTGAGGCTGGCTTAGATGAGACAGGTGGTAACGAGAAGGTGTCATATGATATGTCACTTCTAGTGTGACTACACTGTTTTTGCAAAGTCACAGCTGTGGAATCTTTCCAGACCCACGACTGAAGAGTTTTTCCGGATGCATAGCTAAGGAGTTTTGTGGGTGTGCTGGCAGAGAAACCTTTCCCGGGCTCTTGGCTGAAGAGTTTTCCTGGGTGCGCTGGCAAAGAAACCTTTCCCAGAGGCTAAGACATTTTCCCAGGCTTCAGTCTGAAGAGTTTTCCAGGGCACACTGGCAGAGAGAGCTTTCCTTGCAGCTTAAGCAGTTTTCCCGAACTCACAGCTGTAGAATTTGTCCAGACCCATGGCCAAGGTGTTTTTCCGGGCACACAGCTGAGGGCTTTTTTCCTTTTTCATGGCTGAGGTGTTTTCCTGGGCTCGTGGCTGTAAGTGTTTCCCGAGGTCGCTTGCAGAGACACCTGACCCTGCCATTCAGGGTTTTTTCCAGCATGCAGCAGAGGAGTTTTCCCTGTCTTGTGCTTGAAGAGTCCCAGGCACACTGTCAGAGAGACCTTTCCCTGCAGTTTTCCAGGGCTTGCAGGTGAAGAGTTTGACCCCTGTCAGCTGGAAAACTGTGTGTGTGATGTATGTTTTGTCTGCTGTTGATTTGTGTGTTCTTATTAATGTTTTAAAGAGACCATGAGTTTACAAGTTAAATTCATTATTATTGTTATTAGCATTGTAGTTATATTCATGTGTAATGTTTAGGTCAGAAACTCATGCTTATGATAGGTTTGATAGCGTATGAGGTGGCAGCATGTTATTACAGTTGTTATAAATCTTTGTACTTTTTTTTTCCAAAGCCCAGTCAATCTGAGGGTACTGACAACTCTTATTGTCGGCTAGTGCACAAATATAGACCATGTCTGTGGCTCTGGAGTGTGTGTGTGTGCACATTTGCATGCTCACACACATGTATTTAGACCTCTCCAAATAAATCACGCTACCCACTGGACAGCCTCTGGGTTCTTTTGTTTTAAGGGGGACTCAGCGGTGTGCCAGCAGGACAGTCTGGAAGATGTGTCGCTGTGTGTGTTCTCTTTTGTTTTCCTCCACAGCTCATCCGTTAATCCTCTTTAATTTCCTCCCAGACTTGATCAACTGGCTTGCAGAGAGCTGCATACTGGCAGGGGGGGGTTGTAAATGGAAGTGATGTGGAGAGAGACAGAGAGAGAGAGAGAGAGAGGATAAGAGTGAGGATGAGAGATGAGAAAATGGATTTTTGTTGGGCTTTTTTTCCCCTGCTGGTCAGGTCCTGATGTGCCCGGTTTGTCAGCCTGACCCATTACACAAGCGTGTTATGAAAAAGACCCCCACCTCTCAGGCCATGATGGGCTTCCCGCAGAGCTTTGTGTGAGAAAAAGAGAAAGAGAGAGACATCTTAGGCTGTGTATGAAGGAGAGTCGTAGAACATTCCTCTTTGGGTGTTTTTCTCTTTCTCTTTCCCTTTGAGCCTGTTTACACCTTGCATTAACATGTGTTTTGTGTCCGGATTGAATCTTTGGCTGGATTCCATTTACACTTTTCACTAAAGATGAAGTCTGATTGTACTTTTCCTGCATAAAAAGCACTTCAGCACATAACGTTGTTTCCATTTTACTTTTGTTTGCTCTTTTCCCTGTAACAGGGAAGTCGATGAATTCAGCTTGGACGCTTTCTGCAGCCTGGAGTGCATGAAGGTTCTTGGTTTGGGGTTAACTTTAGCCTTAAGTGTCCTCCATTTTTAGTTTCTTTGTTTAAAATCTCAACCACTGGTCAGGGCTTGGCATTTCCGCACACATAATTATGTACGAATGACAAAAATACATTCCGTTTACACTTGTTCTAATCGTGGTTGAGATCCGTCTCTGACCACCTACAAATGGTGGTTTGGTTCGATCATGATCCCATCGTAATCCGAACACAGTGCATCTTGGGCACACGGTTCCGCTTTGCCAAGTCAAAACTTGGTAGATGCTGCGACAAACTGTGGAACGAACTACTAGATAAGTGTTTTCTGAAGTATTCCTGAGCCTTTGTGGTTATATTCTTTACAGAAGTGTGTTGGTTTTTGATACATCCATCTGAAGGATTGAAGGTTACAGACCTTCAGTGCTGGTTTTCAGCACCATAGTTGGCGAAATATCTAAAATCCTTGCAAATGGTTGTTGAGGAATGTTGTTCCTAAACAACATTTTTTTTGGTGGCAAGCCTCGACCTGTCCTCACCTAACCTTCCTGGATGCTCCTTGTTTACCCAAATCACCTGTTTAGGATGTTTGTTGAAAAACATGTTTTTGTTTTTTTTTACAACGTTTCTACTCTTAAGTTGACCCGTCCCGATGTTTTTGGAAAAGAATGAGGGTATATTTACAAAAAATAATGCTCAAAAGGTAAAACACTGAACATCTTGTCTTTGTACTTTGCACTGTCAAAGTGAATTTACGAATCACTTCTTTCTATTTTTATTTGCATTTTACCTTCTGTCCTAATTTTTTAACTGGATTTGTACTAAAAATATACACTTCTAAAACACCTTCCTCATTATTCTTTTATATAATGTTAAAATAAAAGAATTCAAAAACATATATATATATATATATATATATATATATATATATATATATATATATATATATATATATATATATATATATGCACATTCACTTCAGCTATGAAGTTGACACAAACTTTAATACAGCTTCTACTTAAAACATCAAAATACAGTGTTTTTTGGCTTGAGGGCAAGACAAAACAATATATAAAACTTTTTTGAAAAGTTTTTGAAAATGTTTTTATAACATTCCACTATTTTTAAATACAAATACATCAAAAATACACATTTAAAAGGAAAATAATTACAACACAAAAGTTGCAAGAGTAGTTATAATGCAAATAAAAACAAAGCAATGATGTCTAAATCTGCTTTGACCTGTATTTGAGGAAACAAAATGGTACAAGTCTTGTGAACTTAAATATATTGTCATTCTGAAATTGATGCCTGCAACAGGTTTAAAAAAAAAAGAAAAGTTGGGACAGGAGCAATTTAAGACTAGGAACATGAGAAAACTTAAACAGGTATTGCAGTCATGCTTGGATGTAAAAATAGCATCCAAGAAAAGCCTTGTCCTCTATGAGCAGGGATAGTTTGAGGCTTTTCACTTCACCAAAAATGCATCAGCCATGGATTGCAAGGATTTTGGATATTTCACCCTCTGAAGTGCATATCATCATCAAAAGATTCAGGGAGTTCGGAGAAATCTCCAAATGAATGCCCATGGCGTTCAACGTTCGTTCCTCAGATAGCACCGAGTTAAAACTGTCAGGTTCTGTGATGAATATCACGCATGAGCTTGGGAATATTTTCAAAAACCACTGTCAGTAAACATTGTCCGTCGCTGCATGTCCGTCACACATGCAAGTTAAGAATGTACTGTGCGCAGAGGAAGTGACATGTAAGCAACATCCAGAAACGCTGCTGACTTCTCTGGACTCAAACTCATCTGAAAAGGTCTGATGCACAGCTGTGGTCTGAGAAGTCAAACTTGCGGATCGTTTATGGAAATAGTGAACGTTGTGTTCTCTGGGCCAAAGAAGAGAAGAACCATTCGGATTGTTACCATCGTAAAGGTCAAAAGCCAAAGTCTGTCGTGGTTTGCAGTGTATTTGTGATTGCAGACCTGCGAAAGTACTTTTAACGCTGAATACATTTTGGAGCAACATATGCTGCCACCTTTTTCAGGGTTAGGGTTAGGGTTAGATTTTTTTTTTAGGTTCTTTATGGATTTGAAAGCTGTACAGTAAACAAGTGAGACAGGAAAAATACTGATGCCTTTGAGCTTTAGTGTTGGCGAAGACTTTTAAGAGTACCTTAGACAGCAAGGAAGACAAACGAATGGATCCTCTAATAAATCAAACCTCACCTCTCACTCGAAGCCCAGATAACCAAACTGAATCTCTCTTATTTTGGCACTTTTTTGAGAAGAACCAAGGGTAAAAGAAGTAAAAGAGGACAAGGACAACCAGCAACAAGACAAGGATGGATACAATCAAAGGAATTATGAACCAGCCATTCAGAAGCCTGAAGACTCCAACAGTTGACAGAACATTCTGAAGGAACACTACCCCTACGGTCACCAGGAATCAGAAACAACTTGATGGCACTTAATAATAAAAAAAAATATTGCTGCAATGAATTTGTTACGATTATGTTCCCTAACTAAAGGTTCTGAAGATATACCCTTTAGGGTACCACCACAGTGACTGCTTAGTGCCATTTTTTTCCAGGAGTGTATGTGAAAATAAACTTGTTAAATAAATGATTCTGAGACTAAGGAGTGCTGACCTTCAGGGCGTCATTAGAGGGTCTGTTTCCCTGCTTTGTGAGCAAGCGAGCTGTCCCTTAGGACTTTCATTTGTTAAATTGGGCTCAAAGGTTACAACACTTTGAAAGAGAGAGTCATGATACTGATTATATTTACCAGACTTTAGAAAAGTATTAAATTGGGACTGATTTAATAAAATGTAACAACTCTGCATTTTAGTCTGTCACATCTGAGAGCTGAGCTGTTCAGCAGGGCGTACTAGTTTTGTCATCTCCCAGTCGTGAGAAACTACAGCTCTGCAGGGTTTCCGTGTTTTTCCCTGTCCAGACAAGTCCGTCATGAGCCAAATCAGAGGTGTTTGAGCAAAGAATACAATGCAGTGGATCAGAAGGTCTTCAGCTAAAACCCTCAATTTGGACCACTTTATAGCTTTCTGACAAACATCCATACGTCCAGCGCTCTCTTCCCCTCTCTCTCTTTCTCTCTCTTTGAAAGAGTTCTTACAAGCATCTGAGTCTGTGCCAACTTTTTATTCCCGACTGTTCCCACCCTCTCCATCTTTTGTCTTTCCTCTCATTTTACCTTTCTTGCTTTCCTTCTCTCTCTCTTGTTCTTCCGTATTCTCTCTCTCTCTTTCTCTCACCCTCGTGATGGGTCTCGGAGCTGCGTCACCGGACCACCCATTGGGTCTTTGTCATGCTGTCACCATAACAACACCTACACACACACACACACACTGCCTCTACACACACACACAAACACAGGACATGTGTTTATCTACTCCTACTTTCTTCCTCCTCCACATCTCCTGTCTTCTCTTGCTGCCTTTTTCACCACCTTCCTCATTTCACTTCTTTGTCTCCTTTTATTTTTTAACCAGTCACAATGAAACCTGCACCTGCTCACCACTTTCTTTCGACTGTGTACCTGTTCTCCATTTCTTCCTCACTGCTACATTTCTCTTCCGCACATTTCAGCCTCCCTTAATTTGTTGCCAATGTGTCAATCATGTTGCATATCTGGCAAGTTTCATTTTCTAACTATCCCAGTTTGGCAGAAGATTGGCCCTCCTGTAATGTTAGTTAGTAAGTGTCATAATGCAGATGGATGCAAGGGATATGACCTTTCAGTGAGCTATCTGTGTTGACTTGGGGTGATGGGACTCCCTGGGACTTTTGGTCAGTCAAATCCCTTATTAATTACATTCTAGGCATTTTGGAATTGAGAGCTGACACAAAGCTTTAGGTCAGAAGCATACTTTGCACCAGTATGCAGATGCTTTGCGCTATGCGCACAAATATGGCATAAAACAAGACGTTATGGCTTTCCTGACATTGTACTGGCTTCTGTTCAGACCGTTCTGTTCTGTTTCAACTCTGGCTTGTGTTTACACTTAGCCCCTTCCTGTTTAATTACATTAAGTTCCCATGTAGAAGTTAATGTGAGCGGTCTGTGTCTTAATTTTTAGAATCATAAATTGAGAAAATTATTGTGTGGTATCAGCTCTTAAAATTTCACATTTGTCTGCAGAATTTCTGAATTTCCGCTAATTTTAGTGCAAAATTTTGCTCGCTTTAGAATACTAGAAAAAATAGTGTGCCATAACTTTTCCACAGGCCACATTTTATGATGTCTTTTTCAATATGTTAACTTTAGCAAATAAACAGTTTTGCATACGACTGTAAGTTGAGTTAGCAATCATTGCAGCGCAGTGCTATAATGAGGTGAGGGATGACAATATACACATATAACTATCAGACCACTGACTCACATCCTCTCCCTGCTCTCTCATTGTGGACGAACTTAATGCAAATGCACTGAGTGGTGACCAGTCACATTGTTGATATGTAGCACGGTAATCAATTGTGTCACACCCACAGTAACACTGAGAGAATTAACAGTGTCACACACTCTGAGTGGGAGATAAAAAAACTCTTATCACGATAGATGCTTATTTTTAAGTTTAAAAGGCAATGTTTGGCTGCTTTTGGGAACTGGCCTATAACTCTGCATAGGCTTTCTCATCTCAATCTCAAACTTCAAAGTTTACAGTTCACTGTAATGAAAATACTTTCACTTAAACAGTGCAAGGCTACTGCAGATTTTTAAAATGTAAAAATACCAACCCCACTTATAAACAAACACACATGGGTCTTTACTACACTCAAAGTTCAGAATATTTTTAATACTATTTTTTATTTTTAACAGTTGCAGTCCTGAAATCAAGGGGTGCTGCAGCTCCCTCAGCACCCACTTTCCGCATCCCGTATTGTAAACGGTTAACAACTCTTACAAGTACACAAGCAAGGACTGATTTACTAAATATGTGCGGTACTCTTCCTCTAGTCCTCCAGGAGAGGCCCATGGAACTTCTGCATGTATGGCTCTACGTTTTGCTGTCCATGTACAGTTAGATCACTTGAGACAGATGTTATTACATGATATGAACAGAGGCTAAGTGACCACATCAGTCATTAGAGTGAACATACTTGTGCCCTAAAACGACTCGTATGTGCACATTCAGATCAATAAATGTGATGTAAATGAACCACGTGCAACATGAACACCTATATCAAATGAATTAACCAGGAGCCCAAGCCTTCGCTGCAAAGATAATTTGCTCTGAACCGCTCTCAGTTGTTCATTATTAGAGTGAGACCAATGTGCTAACAGATCAGTTCCATAGTAGTTTTTCATGAGAACAAGTATGAATGGATCAGACACAGCAGTGCTGCTGGACTTCTGAAACACTGTGTCTACTCACTGTCCACTCTATTAGACAAACCTACCTTGCTGGTCCACCTTGTAGATGTAAAGTCAGAAACAATTGCTCACCTATTGTCTGATCCACTCGTACCAGCGCAACGCACACTAACACTTTAATGCCACTTAGGTCAGCTTTTCTTAAATAATAAGATTTCAAGTTTACAACAGACATTCAAGTGGCACATTCTTTACTTTGTATGCAGTTTTACAGTGAATCGGCCTGTTACGTCTTTGCTTAGTTGTTTACCCTAGGCCTAATTAAACAATTTTTTTACTTTATATTTTTTATTTCATATACATGCAGTTTGAAACAACAAGCATTTTATTTGACATCATATATGTGCAGTTTGTAATTACAGACATATTTGCATTAGTGAGATCCTGCTGGTGTGGGTTTCTTCCCTTTCCGTTCTGCACACAATAGCAACATAGTGCAAGTAGCCCTCTTGTGGAGAATATGCTTTCTAAAGCTTTGTAATGACCTGCAGACATCCTGTTTATTACTCAAATTGCGAACTAATCATTAAGCCAGTTCATCAAGAACGTTCCTTTTTTTTTTTTTCATTGTATTCATTTTTCCAATTAATTATTATTATTAATCAAGGAATCATGACAGGCCTAATTTGTATTGCATGTGAAAATAGTTCTTGTGCCTTGGAGAGCTTTGACCTGCTGGTTTTAAAATTGCCTTTTTGATTTATCCTTCATCAGAATCAGTAAATATACTGGTGTGCAAGTAGCTGGTTCAAAAGAAGTGGGTTAAGTGTGATTACACAAGCAGCAATAGGTTGTCATTTAGTTAATAAGTACACACACACATTCCTGTGTGTTACACAACCTTAATTAGCATGCATCTTTTTGAAAGTAAGTGCTGAAGCAGGTATTATTTTGGTTTGTGTGTCTGTGTATGAGGCCGAATGAGGAGAAGGAGGAGCCGAGGATGAAAAAGGATAAAAAGACAGAGGGAGTGCGTCATAGAATTACAGCAGCAGTCGTTTATCATCCACTGACAGTCATTGTGCCTGAAGTGAGCATAACTCACACATGCAGTAGGTGTTTCAAGTATGCTCACAGGAAGAGCGTGTAAAGCTGCTTTGCAACAATTACTTGTTAAAAGTGCTATGCAAACAAACTCAAACGTGTAACACAAAACCTGAACTGTATACTGATACTGATCAGCTTTCCATGAAGTGAGCAGGACATGTAGTCATAAACAAAAAGGAAGAAAGAAGGAAGGAAAGAGATCTAAAGGAAGTGAGGGATCTTTTAAGGAACTGTGTTTGTTGTAGTGAGGTTGTTCGGGTTGTTTTGAGGGATGTTATTTAATCTGTTACATGTACATGCATTTGCTGTGTCTTTAAATGGTACACTTGCTTTCTCATACTGCGCACTAGAGATCTAGTACCCTCATAAGTCATTACATAATGCTAAGGAATTTTTACATAATAATTCATTACAGCAGTGGTCAACAACCCTGGTCCTGGAGATCTACATTCCTGCAGAGTCTGGCTCCAACCACAATCTGACACACCTGCTTCAGCTAAGTAACTTCTTCAGAAATCTTTGATTGGCTGGAATAGGTGCATTAGCATGAGGTAAAGGGGTGCTGCATGTTAGATGCCGGTTAGAACTAAACTCTGTAGGAACATAGATCTCCAGGAGGAGAGTTGGTGACCACTGCATTAATGCTACTTTTTGTAAGATTTGGGGATTCTGGTGAAATGTGTAACTGCGCACTACATACAGAATAACATTTTGTAGCGTTGGTTCGGATCGTTTCCCTGAGTGGAAAAATCTGATGATTGTGAGCACATTGAAAGAGTATTCAAAGAGAACTCAGTCAGGTGTACGTATTACACCTCCATCTTATATATTATAGCTATAATAACTGCAACAATACAAAAAAAACTGACTTATGTAAATTATTAGGCATACACGTTTCAAAAAGTTGGGATGGGGCAACAAAAGACTGGTAAAGTTGTGTGATAATAAAATAAAAACACCTGGTGGTTAACTGGCAACAGCTCAGTAACATGACTGGGTATAAAAAAAAGCATAACAGAGACGCTCGTCTTTCAGAAGTAAAAAATGATGAAGAGTTCACCACTCTGTGTGGGCAAACAGTGCAACAATTCAAGAATAACCTTTCTCAACGTAAAATAGCAAAGAACTTTGGGATTTCATTATATACAGTACATAATATCATTAAAAGGCTCCAAGGAAATCTCTGTTTGCAAGCAACAAGGCCGAAAACCAATATTGGCTGGCCGTGATCTTCAGGCCCTCCGGTGGCACTGCATTAAAACAGACACTGTTCTGTAGTGAAAATCACTGCATGGACTTTCGAAAAACACTGTCTGTGAATACAGATCATTGCAGCATCCACAAATACAAGTTAAATCTTTACCATGCAAAGAAGAAGCCATATGTAAAAAGGATCCAGAAACGCCACCGCCTTCTCTGGGCCTGAGCTCATTTAAGTTGGATGGAGTGTTCTGTGGTCCGACAAATCAAAATTTGAAAATTTTTTTGGAAATCATAGACACTGCATCCTCTGGGCTAAAGACCACCTGACTTGTTATCAACAGTTTAAAAGCCAGCATCCATGATGGTATGAGGGTGCATTAGTGCACATGACATGGGTGACTTGCACATCTGTGAAGGCACCATTAATTATGAACAATATATACAGGTTTCGGCAACATATGCTGCCATCCAGACGACGTCTTTTTTAGGGAAAGCCTTGATTATTTTAGCAAGACAATGTCAAACCACATTCTGCACATATTACAACAGAATGGCTCTGAAGTAAAAGAGTCCAGGTGCTAAACTGGCCTGCCTGCAGTCCAGACCTGTCCCCCACTGAAAATGTTTGGCATCTTATGAAATGAAAAATATAACAAAGGAGACCTTAAACTGTTGAGCGGAAATCCTGTATCAAGCAAGAGTGGAAAAACATTTCACTTTTAAAACTACAGCAGTTGGTCTCCTCAGTTCCAAAACACTTACAGAGTGTTGTTAAAAGAAGAGGTGATGCAGTGAGAAACATGCTCTGGCCCAACTTTTTTTTTTAAATGTGTTGCTGGCATCAAATTCAAAATGGGCATATATTTGTCATGAAAAGTTCAGATAATGTTAATGGCATGTAGTGTTTTGAAATGGCATAAACAATTGGAGTTTCAAGGTTTAGATATAACAGTGACAAACAACTACAAAAAAAGCAAATACAGGCTTCTTCCTCCCAGCTTGGTAGCGTAATGTGAAAGGGGGAGACCTAACAAGTGGGTGGAACTGGGCATGACTGAACTGGGGAAAAAATTGGGAAAATCCAGGTTACACAAAGTACCAGTATTGGAACTAATGATTGTATTACCTCCCCAACACGCACACACACATCAGACAGACTGTCCTCTCAGTATTCAACGAGGACTGATTCTTCACCTGTATGCTTTGTATATGATAATGTTCATGTCTCTACGCATCTTGAGTCAGACGTGTAACAAGCACTGTTTGATTCACCAATAGGCAACATAGTGCTGGCCTAATTAACTTGAATAGTTGTGTATTAATTTGTTACATTGGCCTTCAATTCTGTATTAAGTATTTTGAAACTTTGTTTTTTTAAGCTGTAAAAATAGTCTAAGCTACAACATATTTCATCAGCAAAGACATTTGAAAAGAACAGTTGTTGCTAATATATGGAAAATGGAACAAATTACTAATTCAAAGCTGGTTTAGTTAAATACATCATGCACTCATCATCTCAATTATGGAAGTATAGTGCTACTAGTCTGTGGTGAGTTGGTGTTTCAAGGGCAGAGCTACATTTTGTAGTAGTTTTATTTCAGACTCTCTCTCTCCCTATTTGTGTGTGTGTGTGTGTGTGTGTGTGTGTGTGTGTGTGTGTGTGTGTGTGTGTGTGTGTGTGTATGTATGTATGTATGTATGTATATATATACTGTCAAATGATTAGGCCATGATTAAAATAATTAATATTAATAATTTAAACAAATATGTATATATTTAGTTGCTCCTGCATCAATATCGAAATACATAGATTCAATTTGGTTATGAGGGGATGTGAAGAAGTACCTCAAAATTGCATATATCCAAAATATGTATATACCATATACTTCTCCCATACATCTCTGTATGTGACTGATACCTTTAATTCCAAAGCATGTCTGTAGGTCTACAATAGAGGTAAATCTTTAGCACTGCACTGTAATATACATCTCCCATCCCCCTCTTTCTTCTGTCCCCAACTCTATCTCTCTCTCTTTCTCTCACACACTATGTCTCTTTCTCTCTCTCTGCTGCTTTTTCTTGTACCCTAGTGAACTCTGTTACCTAAGACAGCCCCACTGGAGGGGGAAGGGATTGGTGACGTTGCAGCAGATGGGAGGAGACTGTGCGTGTGTATGTATATGTGTGTTTGTCACGCTGGCTTCAGCGACTGGTGGATCGAGCGGGTGGTGTACCCAACGGGGATCTTCCTGACAGGCGGAGCTGAAAGGCGCTTTTGCAGCGCCACATTGTTTTGTAAGCATCCGACTAGCCTTTAGGCCATCTGGGCCATTCACCCTCATTGATGCCTCTGTCCTGGAGCTAAGAGCGCAGTCCGTGCATGCTAGGATGTGCGTTTTCTCTTCTGAGAAGAAGAGGAAGAAGGTCCTCCAGAAGAGCGTGTCTAGCCCTGGTCTAGCATTATGAGTGAGTAGAGCTATGTGTGCTTCTTCTGTGCTGAGTCAGAATGAATGAATGACTAGCCTGCTTGTAGCAAACAGTTGAAGTACAAAAGCAAGTTGGAAGAGTGAGTAGAAAGTGGTTTGTTGAATCACTGAAACTTTGCTGTGGGTAGGTTTTTCCTAATGGAGTTTGGAGGAATGCTTGACTTGGTCTGAGTATACTTTTAAAGCAGCTCCTGGAACAAATGGATTGCGAAATAGTTCAACTTTTAGATTTTTTTTATTGCTGTTTTGTTTTTCCATTCAAGTGTAATTATGTAATGTAAATGTAACTGTAACACATTTAATTACATAATAAGTTGCACAATGAATTACATTTACTTTCAGTTTACGCTCAACAGGTTTGAGTCTACACTTCTAAACTTTTTATTTGTCAAGAAATGACAAAACCATGGCCCAGATGTTTTTTCTTTCCCTAAAACAATAGCATGTCGTCAAATTCAAATCATAGTTAAATTTTTCATCTTCATCTTTCAAATTCAAATATAATGTCAATTGAAAGTTTAGAATTTACACTGAAGAGAAGGGAGAATTTCTCCTGTTGATTCAGTGAGCTTTAATATTGAATTACACCATGTGATTTCTGTGACTTTAAAGGGTTAATTATTTGTAGAATCATGTCTGTGGTTGTTTGGTAGCATGTAGTAAGCCTTTGTTCCATGTGACCAAGGACATGGTTTCACTTTTCTCTGTGAGTGTGGTGATATGCAGGTGGAGACTGAGAAGTGTGTCAAAAACAATGGTGCCTTTCATTTCAAAGTTGGGGGGGGGGTCAGTAGGGTCCAAAGGAAGCTGAGGGAAAGTGAATAAAAAGATGAGAAATGGCATGTAGTCAAAAAAAGACTAGAACAAGACTTTATTTGATCTGAGCTATATACATAATACCAAAATAAAGCACATTCCTAAGGTCTTATTACTTGCTGGACCTTGCTGGAAGTGGGGCACAACATTTATGGCACCTGAGTAAGATTGATGAGGCTGAGCTGAAGGAATTATACAAGAATGAGTGTGGTCTGAGGTTCCAAAAATAACAGAAGTCCTCTTTGGTTTGGCTGGAAGTTAAACAGAAGTGCTTTCTGGTTTGACTTTTAGAAAATAAAAGGTTCCTACCTAGTTCTAGGCTTGGATGTGCAGTTCTATAAAAATTTACTCTTTACATTATATGTAGGTTCTCTGAACTTTAAGAAGGATATTCACACTCACACATCCTGTTTACACAGTTGCTTCTTTGTAGAACCATCCATTGAAAGGTTCTTCAGGAAACCACAAGGGGTTCTTCTTTGCCATCACAACTCTTTCAAGCACCTTTATTTTTAAGGCTGTAGCAAACGACGGTCTCATAGACAGAACGTCTGATTGATCAGAAAATCAGAATCAGAAATCCTTGATTTGTGGTAAAATCCATATTTGTCACTTATAGCTGTCCTCATTAACTTCATAGTCCTAATTTTGTAACAACTCACTGACAAGTTCAGCCTCACAGTCACAGTTTCATTTCAAAACCGATATGCTAGAGTGCAGTGACAAGAAAAAGTCTGTTGTTGTTCTGTAACGTACTGACTGCATTGTGTATATTTAGTACATACTTTAAATCTTATATGTTTTGTCTTATAAGAAGATTCATCCAAATCTGGTTACCACTGAACTTTGGATCTAGTTAGTTAAGATGAAATGAATGCACTTGCACATCTACGGAGGTGTTCTGACCAAAGTTATTTGGAAGACGTCAGAAGCATCATAATTTGCTTAAAAGTGCTGGCAAATAAGTCCCTGTGCGTGTGCAAAAGATTAATCACCCAGCTTGGGAGAAACAGGTATTTTATAAATAGTTACATAAGAGCATGTAGAATTTGTTTGTAAAGTTTTCAGTATCAAGTGTTGGGTGTAGAATGCAAGAGAATGCAAGGAATGCAAAAGGAATGCATTTCTTTGTTCATTAAAAACATTGGCACAGTGTATTGAGCGTTTTGCGGGTGAGCACAAACAAGCCAACCTTTCAGTACTGAGGATACACATATAATTACTTTTTAGAACTACTGTTTCCTTGGAAGACATGTGAACATTCATATACAGGCCATTTTATTAGAAACACTTATTTTGCTGGTGTACAGTACATGTATCTGTTCAAGCAGAGTTTGTATTGGCCAATCTCTGTTACTTCATCAGTGGTCAGTTTCTTAATAGAAATGGGTCTTTGGCAGGATGTTTTTAGGTGGTGGACCACTCTCAACTTGGCAATAATGTTTATTTAAAAAATGACAGCATCTAGTAAGCGCCACACTCATGATCATCACACATTATCATGCCTCTCCATTGTCACTGCTGTGCTGAGAATGACCCACCACTCAAATGGTTACCAGTAGTGACATATTGAAAAGAAAATTCAGGACGTTAGACCGAAAATCGAACCCAAAAACCAAAAGAAAAAATGCTTTTATATAAAACTTGCCTTTCTTATGCTTTTGGTTTAATGTAATAATGCTGACAATATTCAATATAATAGGCAATATTCACCATGTTGGGAAAGAGAACTAAAAAAAAAGGAGAAGCAGAGAATTCTTTTTTTTGTTTGTTTTAAACAAATACAATTAAATAATACTAAAATGATTGAATATATTAAACATTTAAATACAATAATTAAAATATTAAATATAATTAAATATTATTATATATTAAAAGTTGTACAATTATAAAAATATAATAGTTAATTTCGGTATTTGAATACTGGCATCTCACAGCAGTTAACCTAGTACTCAGGTACCCATGCACATCCTTAATACAGACAAGAAAGAAATGGCACCAGAACCTCAGTATCAAATAAATTTATCTGTTTATTAATTAAATAATTTAAGTTACACCAACCCCTGTTTTTCTTTCTAGCACACATAAGTGTCACTGCTCCAATTAGAGGAGTCTACAGCATGCAGCTTAACACTCTGAAGGACTCAACCCCAAATTTAAAACTCAAGGACCTCAACAGGACACTTAGCTAACACCTCTGTAATAGTGTCACTGACACACATATGAGCCACATTGCATTTTTTCCTCCTGTCCCCCCTCCTTCCTCTGCTGTGGGCTGTGTTATGAAAGGGTGAGAGAGGAGCATCTGCGGCGACAGTGGACTAGTCGTTAACCCCCTTGAAAGGGCCCCAGTTCCAGCGTGTGAGATTATGTAAGGCAACCCTAGTCCTATTTCCTGGTTTGCGAGTCTGTAATTCACGCTGCCCACTGCAGAACACATGAGAGAGTCCATAGACACACACATCCCACCACACTCTGACGAGGACAGGCGTTTCAGATAAAGAGACAGGAAAACAAGGAAGTGTACAAATACGTAGCAAGACAGTCAGCTTTAACAGGAGGCAAGTGAGGGCAAAGACGAGAAGAAGTTTCTTTGCCCTGAGTGTAGTGTGTTCAGGCTCTTGACCAGCTGAAACAGTGCTGGTGGGAGTCCAGGCAGTAGCTGACGGGTCCGTGCCTGGCTTACTCTGGACAAAAAGAAAGCAAGAAATTCAGACAAACAGAGAAAAAAGAGAGAAACCGGACAATTAAGAGGAACCGGACACCCCCCTGTGCACCCAACAGCAACCATGCTCCTGCTGGACGAGTCCGACTCCCTAACAGGTACGTGTCCTCGCCAGCGCTTCTGTCACCCTGACACTGACCTCCTTTCTCAGCAGCCAAGTGACCCTCTTGGGTTAGAGGTAGATCCACAGGTCAACCGAAGAGCAGTCAATAAGAGTGAAAGAGATCATATAGCTACTAGATCAACAGGAGGACAAGAAAGAATGACATGGACAAGGACTTTTTGAGTAAAACTGAGTACGTTTTGCCATTAAAGGTTTACCCAGTTGCTGAAGTGTGACATTGGAGGCTAAGCTTGTCCTGGGATGCTTCATGCTGCTGCTTCTGTTCAGTGTTTTGAATGTGGAGGTTGTGTAACTTGGGTAAGTAGAGGCAGCTGATTGACTGGGAGGGAACAGGATGACTTATTGGAGCATATGATTAGTAGATCAGCATTTCACACCTTGTTTACTTAATGTAATGGAACATTACTGAAGATGCACCCTGATTTTCAGTCACTGAAAATAGTCAGAATGTTTCCATGGAGAACATTCTGCTCCACCATTTAAGAATAGCTTGTTCATGGGGAATTTATAGTAACTTGGACCTTAGAGACACTTGTTGAAGCTTTAGCATCTCACCACTATTGGAACGGTCTCTCTTTTTGTAATCCTGAAGCCTAGATAAATGTACAAATTTAGAACAGATGCAGTTACTGGTGCTGTTTCAACCTGGCATTGTAGCTGGCCTGGAAGGTGAAAACTTTGGATGATGTCATATGTATTTACATGTGTATTTGAAGCTCAGTCTTTCTTGACTGAAAGAGGACCATCAAATGTCTCTCTATAAGGTTGCACATGCATTTGTGGCCTTACAGTGAAGCCTGAGGTGCTATCAAAGTTTGAATCGCTGCCATAATTTGCTTGGAAACAGCTGCTTTTTCACAGCAACTCCTGTTCCTCAGGCATCCCCTGCCTTCCCCAAGCAAATGACTTCATTCTTTGTCTTCCCTCCTTTACTTCAAGAATCTTTAAAACTGTCGTTGAAGTTTCAGTCTTGAACAAACGCGTACTCCCTTCCTCCAAACTTGAAAGCGTGCTAGAATTTGGACGTCGCAGCAGGGCCATGTGGCTCGAACCTTCCTGCCTTTCCGCCTGCAGCGGACTGAGCAGGTTACACAATGTTTGTGTCAGGTTATGGAAGCGTCACAGGAGTGTTTCAGCAATCACGTCCGCCGGGCTGCTCCACACTCTGGCTTGTCTGTGACACACTGGCCCAGTTCTTAGCCCCAGCGCAGCTGCATGGCACTCGCTTTCGTAACACCTGAGCAGGCCCACAAAACTGAGCGCTGTGTGGGGAAATGTTGAAAATAAATTTAATTTAATGTATTCACAGTCATATATATACATTTCTTTAAATATTAACTCTTTGAACCCTAGCTTTATTTTTGAGTTATTAGTCTGAAGACGTATTATTCACTTACTCTTATGACTTATTTGCCATTATGATGTCATAATATGATTTGGCAGAATGATGTCATAATGCTATAATTGTGACATCAACTACTTTGATGCTAATACATAGTTATTTAGTTACATGCAGGCTAAGGATTTCAAAAACAAAGCTGAGAGACTGGTTGTTTGATCACAGAGAGCTACTTTAAATGGAGCATAATCTTCATAAGAACACCTTCTTTATTACTTAAAGAAGGTGTTCTTATGGAGAACATACAAGGTGCATTTGTATGTCAGAAAAAAAACACAAACATACATACAAGTGCACACTGTCTGTCTTCTGAACTACCTGTTGCATATCAATCTTTTAAAAACAAAAAGACACTTGAGAATCCATCCACAAGCTCTTGAGATTCTTCGCTTGTTTGGGTTTTGTCAGTAGATATCTTCTCAGTGTTCAGTGTGAAGGAGTCAGGTGAGTCACTCTAGGATCTGTGCGTAATAAATCTCTTAAAACAACACTTATCTGAAACATCTGTGGATCTGGTGAGTGCTAGCCTGTGCCCCCACTGTGTGTGGTGTATGTGTGGCGTTTGTCCTTACCAGTGTACACTATATTCCAGTAATAATGTGTGTGTGTAAGTAAGTGGTATGACTGGACAAGCTGTACTGTTGAACACGCACGTTGTGTAACAGCCATTGGTTCAGTTACGTAAGCGTCCCTGCTTCTCCGACCCAGCCCCTGTCAGCCGGTGTGTGTGTGTGTGTGTGTGTGTGTGTGTGTGTGTGTGTGTGTGTGTGTGTTTGTGCACTCCTTCCCAGCAGGGGGTTCAGAGCAAACTGGAAACTAGTTCAGCTTATTGTGAGGCACTTTTTTGGGAAAAGGAAAGGGGGTGAAACAGAGAGAACTGTTCACTCGTCTCATTTTCTATTCTGATGACATCCTTTCCTTTACTCCTCTTGTTCCAGCTGTCACTTCTTTGCTTGACTATTGTGCCATTGAGTTTCCTGGCTCTAATTACTATTGGTTTTATCGTACCATGGAATCTAACCCTCCAGGGACAGACTTTCCTGCTTGTAATCTTTGAAACTGTTCTTCAATCTTTCGTTACCAAATTTTGTGTGTTTTTTGGTAGTTTTGCTAAATATTCTTATGCTAATTACTAGAAAACATACAAAGTACAAGTAGACCCTTAGCTTAATTTTCTGGTGCTAGCTTGATTTTGTTCATTCTTGGCAATTTGGATAGATGTTGTAAGAACTTTCTAGAAAGTTATGTTATCTAGGTCAGCGATGCCCAGTCCTGGTCCTGGAGCTCCAACCCAAATCTAACACACCTGATCCAGGTAATCAAGGCCTCCAGTGACATCTGAATATTGCAGCCAGGTGTGTTGGATGGTGTGGTACATCTGAGCACCCCTGATCTAGGTGTTCCAGTTTAGTGTTGGCTTTAATTCGTTTGTCCTTGGCAAGGTTCATTGTACTAAATTTTGGGAGAGCTTTCTAGAAAGTAAAGTCATCTGGTGCTGGCTTTAAATTTTGTCCCTGGCCAGGTAAATTTTTCTGGATTTTGTGAACTTTCTAAAAAGTTAACTAGTCTTAGCATTGTAGGTTTCAGGTCTTTAATTTTTTAATCCCTGGTCATTCTGATCTAACTAGATTTTGTGAGAACTTTCTAGAAAGCTTCAGTGTTCTTAGCTAGACTACTAGGCCAAGCGGATGAGCCTCACACTTGCTGCTAGCTCGTTCTTATCTATTATATCACATTAGCTTATCCTAATAAATGGATTTGATAAGCTTGTGGCACTGACCTACATTATTTCTTTTCTCTTGGCTCCTAGTGTAACATTTTTGCTGGTTCTTTATTTAACCTACATTGTATTCATTTTATTCATATACACATATGTAATAAATATAAAGACTTATTTTTCTTGAATCTCTTGCATTTCTGGTGTCGACCAGAGGAGGATGCGTTCCCCTTTTGAGTCTGGTTCCTCTCGAGGTTTCTTCCTCCTGTTGAGGGAGTTTTTCCTTGCCACTGTCGCCAAGGCTTGCTCACTGGGGGCGTGGACCCGGATTCTCTGTAAAGCTGCTTTGTGACAACGTCTGTTGTAAAAGGCGCTATATAAATAAATAAATTTGTCTTGACATTTAAAGACCCATATTCTTTAAGTTCTTTACAAACAAGCACAATCTTAGTGCCCTCATTTTCAATCAAAACACAGTTTCTTTCTTCTGCACTGTATGCCATACAAATTAATGCAACATCAGAAATTCAGAATTACTTTTCAGTGCCTCTGAATCCTCTACAGAATTAGCAAAAATGTCTCTAAATCTACACTCGATCAACAGAAAAGACAAGACATTCATTTTGGTAATGTAATAAGACTGTATGACTACAGTCAGCGTTTCAGAAAAAAAAAGAACTTGTTTAGATTAAGACTCCAAATATTAGTTTTACATATTGGTAGTATAAGATATTATAAACTCCCCCTGTGGATGAACAAAGTGGCGATTATCCTGTGTTTCATAATGCGTCCCAGGGTGACTTACATAACGCACAAACTGCCTCTGTCTTTCAGCTTCTCAGACTTTAAGAGGTGTACTCTGAGTGTAGGTTGACCAGGAAGAAATCAGACAGTCATAAAAAGTGAGATGATGGTAAATTTTATTATTCTATTTACTGTGCAAATCTATGAGCTCTCAAATTAACAGTGATAAAGGTGGTTGGCAGCTTGAAATGGACGTTACTTACCAAACACAAAATTGTAAAAAACTTTCCATCATCTTGATAAATTTGCCTCAAAAAGTTCTTGACTTGATCTACTGAGACCCTTTTTAATCAGCTGTCAGCTCTGTATACTTCAGAGGAGTCAGCTCAATGTGTCATTAGTTGGAAATCAAACTCAGCTGGGATGAATTAGCCAAGCTGTATGAATTAGCCAGGACGCCTAGCGTTTTGAAAGCTCAGTTGGCAAGGAGCAAGCCCATTAGTGAGACCCCACACCATGCTGGAAGTGCAGTGCCATGGCTTGGAGGCACTGCGGTAAGATGTGGGTCTCCCACATAGACTGTCAGTTTCATTTCATGGTAGGTGTAGAACATGTAAATCATCAGTCCTGAGAACATCAGTCCTGGTCCCTGAGTATCTATTGAGCATTCTTATCTACTGCTCTGAATTCAGCTCATTAAGGCCTTGCTAATTAGCTGATGAGTTAAATCAGGTGTGGTTATTAAAGCGGACTGCTGAAAGACCTATTCACATGACGATGTAGACAAAACAAAAACCAGGTGTGAATTTGTTAACGCAGCGGAACCCTCACATCAAGTCCAATGCATGGAGCAGACGTAAAAGGAAGAAGAAATGGATTCCTTGAGTAGTAGCAACGATTAATTTGACATTTTCTTTTAACTAAAACACACATGCACTGGGTGCGCCCCATATTAGTTCCACCACTAATACGAGTGCAGAAACTGTTCCAAAAGTATTTTCAGAAGTCAGTGCGGGGAATTTGAAGCATTGCTTGCAGATTTGCTTGGACTGCAACCGTGACAATGGAGCTCCGATTGATCAGCCTGGTTTGAACACATCCACACAATGCAGAGGTATTTGGGGACACAATCCTCCCCAAATACCTCAAAACATTAGCTGCTTCACCCACCAATCGGCGAGCTTCTGTCTCTGGTACTCTTGATTAACTAGAGTTGCAGCACTGGTCTGCCTCAAAGTGGTGCTCTAGCAGTTTGGTGGAAAGGGAGAATTGTTACTAAAACCAAAGACAAAAGAGATCTGTAAGATCTCCACTGATGTGAAGAGAAAAGAGAATTTCCAATAGAAGAATTGTTAAATCAAACGTTTTGTTGGGATTAAAGCTAGCATCAGCGCCACTATGGAGAGCGAGTTAGCAACCAGCGCTGGACTAGACAGCCAATGTGGGACCCCCTGAATAACGGGGTATTTTGAACACTCATTTATACCGTTTGTCTAGGTGTATTTTCTGCCATGCATTGTTGTTGTTTCCTTCATGAGTTTCTGTTGCAGTTTACCTCAGTGAAATCCTGTTTGTAATTGATCCTTTATATATACTTTGTTTGTGTTTGAATGAATACCCCTATGCTCACCTTATCTGCTTGCTCACTGTCACACATTAGAGTTTGAAGCTATTTGCAGTCTCAGTGGGGAAAAAAAGTTAAAATTATCTCAGCTGTGGTGAAAGATAAAGATGCATTTGGGTAAGTAGCTTTGCTGGCAGCGTTTTCAATCCTAGTGAGTGTCTGTGAGTGAGTCTTGTTAATCTTGAATTTCCTAATTAAGCATTACAAAACATGTATCTTGTCACCACATCTTGTTAGTAATGGTACTTCCTCTGGCGCTAATAGACTAGAACTAATACGCAGAATTCCAGATATAGACGTGCCTAGTCATAAATCGTATTTTTATGTCATTATTCATTATTCAGGGTTAGCTGTAAAGACGTTCAGTGTTATTCATCATCATAGTCTAGGGTTGTGCAATATGGGATTTCTTAATCGTTATTGTGATATTGGGCTTAGCAGTGGTGATATTGCAGCAGGATGCAATATGCAGATGAGGCCTCTAACTAATCACAATGTATTTTACTGTATGTATGGATGAAGATATTCATATAAACCAACAAAGAAGAAGTCTCAAACCATGTCACATTATTGATTCACCACTCATACCTTTTTAAATATGTTGCAAGGTGTATTTATATATTTGCAGTATGCAACAATATACTTGCAGTGCTAGTGTTTGGTTCATATTGAAAAGCCCCACACATGCAGTGTTAAGTTTTTCCAAGTGCCCTGCTCTTCTCTGTACAGTAGTTATGCTGACTGGATTGAGCATAATCTATAATCTGCTTACTGACCCGAGACTCTGTGTGTTTGTGATGCTTCAGCCACCCCACCCCCCTCCCCGTCTGTCTTTTTCAGTGGGTCAGTGGTCCACTCACGATTGCCAAACCGGAATCAGAGAGTGCAGTGGAACAGAAAAGAAAGAAAGAGTCTGAAACAAAAGGAAAGCCTTCTTTTCTCCTTTGATAAGCATTCCATTCACTTGATGCTCATTCAGTTGATGCACTAATTGCGCTAATTGAATGCCCATCAGAAGAGGTTCTCTACAACAGCCGTTCTTTCACACACTTCTGTGTCTTCTTATCTGCCACACTAGCTTTTTTCATTTGTTGTCATTTATGACATTTTCTTAAAAAAAACACACACACAAATCCTAAAATGAGTTCTCTCTCAAACAAGAAATATCAGTGCAATATTGTGATTAATATCACCTTTATTAGAGAAATTAAAATGTATTTTCTATTATGCATGAGCTGGTATTCTTTCCAAACTTGTTGCATTCAGAATTGTTACAGCATTTTGGAATGAAGCTCTTCATATGCAAGTTATATCTTAAGCAGTGAAGGGGGTAATGTTAGCATTGGAAAATGTAGGAAAAAATCCCCCATCCTGAGATTTAATGAGTATGTCATGCATTTCTTTGGAGTATTTGGCACATTATATAATCCAGATGTGATTTTCTTTTTCTTTTTCTTTGCATAAAAACAGTTTCTTTAATCAGCCTTGGAAAAGAAGATCATTTTAATCAATAGATCATTAAATTTGCATGCACACATCCACATACTTCCAGATTTTTTTTGTGTATGTTGTTGGGAGTTGATTCTACACATACAAAAAATATCAGTGCTATATTATGATTAATATTATCTTTAGTAATTGTGCACACACACACCGGACACAGTCAGACAGCCTCTGATTTTTGTTATATAATTTGTGTGTGTGTGTTAATGTATGATTGGCCCCTCTCAACCTGTTTTATGTGTTTATTGGTTACAATCATATTTTAAGGGAATCCAATAATGGTGCTGTAACAGATTACGAACAGATTAAAGCCATAAAGAAGAAAATGTATCGATGAAGGTTGCTATGTGTTTGTGTGTGTGTGTGTGTGTGTTTTCATTTGTGCATAGTGATCCAAGAGCACCTTGTTCTCTATGTGTGTGTTCATGTGTGTGGTGCTCAACCACACACAGTCTCCTATGTCACTAGCAGGCCGTGACGCTGAGATACTGTAAATCGTCGTTACATAAACACAGTGCACCATGGTTACATAACCCTCTGGCTTCTGAACAGAACCCCCATACCCCTCCCCTCACCTCTCTATCCAGATCCCCCTCCCCTCACCTCTCTATCCAGATCCCCCTCTTTCTCTCTCTCTCTCTCTCTCTCTCTCTCTCTTTCTCTCTCTCAATCCCTCTCTCTCTGCCTCTCTCTCTCTCTCTCTTTCTCTGTCTCTGCCTCTGCCCTCTCTTTGTTGTTCTCTTTCTCTCTCTTTCCCATTTGCTCTCTTTTGTCTCTCATTCTTTCTCTCTCTCAGACTCTGTTTCTCTCCCTCTTTCTCCTCTTCCCCTTTCTCTCGCTTTCTCTCTCTCTTTCTTTCTCCCTCCCCATTATCTCTCTTCTGTCTCTCTAGTTTGTCATTTTCTCTGTCTGTTTCTCTCTCGCTTTCTCTTTTTTATTCTTTCTCTCGCACACATTCTCTCTCTTTCTGTATTTCTCTCCTTTTTGTTTTCACTCACTCACTCCCTCACTCAAGGGGCTTTGCTTATATAAAAGTGATAAACTGTATTTGTATGTGTGTACTCTATATAATAATGTGGGAAGCCTCCTTAAGACTACATTAACTAAAAAAACTACAAAAGCCTGTAGCTGTGTGCGTGTGTGTGTGTGTATGTGTGTCTTCAGAGCTCTTATCCTCAGATGTCTTTGGCCTGTACCCTGTTTGAACCCCTCACCTCAAAAGCCCTTGCCAAATACAGGCAACCAAAAACTCTAAGTGTACTGTTTTTGGGCTGAATGCTGAAAGCTGAGAGTTTCAGATGAATTGTGAATGGAAAGTGTACATGTGTGTGTATGTGTGTGATTTCCTTTTACATTTGCACCTACATAATGCTTATACTTCAAACCAGCAGACTGCAAACAGACCAGAACTACTTTACAGTGTTAAGGACCTTTGGCACTTTTCTTGTGTTGAGTAATACAATAATACAATGTAAAAACACTGATTAGATTCATTCCTTGATATGATCTGCTGTTAGACTTGGTTCTAGGTAATGCTTTGAGCTAACCTGACCAGCAGCGGCTTACACAGTACTGTGCAACAGTCAGGATACCTTTCGTTTATTTAATTTCCAGCCAAAGCTGCCATTAATACAGTTTATTAGTTTTTCAGAGGATATTTTTGAGCATATTAAATATAAGATAATCCACTTAATAAGGAGGGGGAAGTCAAAGGAAAATAAGTGGAAGAAACAGGAGCTTCCAAAAATTGAGTTATAAAAATATTAAACGATTTATAGAAAATGAGACTCCCAACAACCATGCGGGACCTGGTAGACCACCAAATTGTCACCCTCAGATAAGCAGTACTTCTGTGAGATCTGCTGCTGGTGATCTTAGAACAAAGGACTGACCACTCTAGGGTCCAAACCCTTTACATTATTCAGTGTGATTACTTGGATTATCAGAAACAGAAAATGCAACCAACTTCTAAGATGGAACGGGGAAGATGGCGATAGAGGTGCGGGGAAAAAAGATCCATGCAAACTGGGAGCAAGACATGTAAAAATAAAAGTAAAAGACACACTAAATACTGAAATATACTGTTATTATATTTTGATTTCTGTTTTTTTCCAAGCACTGAACAATGAATAACTTGTACTGGACTACAAATTAAATAAATGGTGGTCTCTGACCTTTACGCAGTCCCCCTCTAACTCCTAGACATAGTGACACACTCACCCAGTCACTGGTCTATGTAGGTTAGCAGGCTGCCGTGTGTGTTAGTATGTGCACCTATATACGTGTGTGTGTGTGTGTGTGTGTGTGTATATAAATATGCATATGTTTATATATGTATGTATGTATGTATGTATATGTGTGTGTGTGTGTGTGTGTGTGTGTGTGTGTGTGTATATGTGTGTGTGTTTCTGGGTTCCCTACCTCAGTCCAGTTGTTTACAAGCCCTTTATATAACATCTCCCACTCTCTCCATGCTGTTCTCTCAGTCGCCATGGCGTCACACAGCCGTCACCTCCCCTTTCATCTCCCTCCGATTATTATTGGACGGTGGCCATGTTTTTGTTTGAGTATGGTTGCTCTGGTGAGGCTTTGCCAGAATATAACTGTGGAGGGGGCAGAGTTAAGAAATGAGGAAAACAGAGGAGAGTGATTGAGATTGACATGTATTTTTTGGAACATGTTTGGGCTGTGGGGTTTTTGAGATGCCCCAAATGTCTATTAGTAGGGTGATTTGTTGGGATATTTGTGTTGATAGGTGTGTGTGTGTGAGAGAGAGAGAGTGTGAAAAACAGAGAGAAAGAAAGTGAGAGCGAGAGTGTGAGAGAGTCAAAGGTTTTGAGGGGTTTTTAGTTTCCAGTCTCTGTGGTACTGAATAGATCTCTGTCCATTATGTAATGCATTGTTGCGTAACTGTGTCTCCTATCTCTCTGATGAAACGGTGAGGACTTGTCCACCTTCAATCATCAACAGAGGTCTAAACCTGTACTCACTTCTGTGAAATAATTACTGAAATAAAAGCATCTTTCCACAAAATAGCGTTAGTAGTAACACCAATGTGGCAGCTCAAAAATCCGCTTAAAGAGGAATTCAGATTTTTCAAAATTTGCCCAGAATTTCACTGTTAAGATGTAAACAAAGTCATTCAGAGTGGTTTAATGTGAAATGTGACAAATTTAGAGTCAAAATTGTTTACAGTGGTGGTGAAAGGAACCAGACATCCAAAATGTTGATGCTTTTTAAAGCTACCTTACAGAAAATGATTACATTAAATGGTTATGAAGATGCTGAATGATGCCTGAGACATTGTTTTACATCAATTTTAACACTTTTGAGATAATGTTTTTTTAAATAAATGGATTCATGGCAGAGGGGTATGTGAAAAGTGGTGTGAGGTAACAAAGTCTCCAAAAAATATTTTTTTCAGATTTGCCACCATTTTATCATCATTAACATATAAACTCAGAAGACACATCTAGGCTCATGGGTCAGTTTACATAGTAAATAAAATGACAAAATTTGTATTGTAGACATCACAACCTCTGGTTGCACAACTGTAAAGAAATCACTCGGTAAGTTTCTCTACAATAAACTATTTCAAATGAACTACTGAGAACTTTTGAAACACTGGTATAATTCCCCCTTCAGGTACTGAGTAACTTACAGAACTATAGCAAAACCCAGCAAAATTCTTCTTAGGTACATATAACAGAGTAAATGTAAAGTACCCACCTCAGGTCATCAATTCTTTGTTTCAAGCACCACAAACAAACACATATGTCCAATGAAATAAACTAATTTCTCATCAAATAATTAATCATTATGGCAGTTTTTGTTATGCACGTCTGCCTAAATATACAATTTTCATCCATTTCATTTTCATAAAGTCATTTAATTTTCAAAAAAAAGGTCTCGTTTTATGTAAGTTCTTATGAACGCGGCAGTCGTCCTTCAGAATGACCTGTGGCTTGTAGCCACGGTCAGCGTGATCTTTTACAGCTACGTTACATAAATTGGCCGAGGTTACGCTCGTAATTTATTCACATCAATAAAAAAAATCCTCCATGAAAATCTGGGAATCAAATTCTAATCATCTGATGACTTAACATGATTCATAATTTTGTTATGTAATGCTTGTCATCGTAAGAAAAATCATATCTGTCTGTGGCATTATGACCCATTCTCTGAGACAAATGAATGTAATCATTAACAACACGTCAGGATTATATCATGCTTGAGGCAGCAGGTCAGGATTATATCATGCTTAGGGCAGGATAAACAAGAAGAGACCGAAAAAAATAACTTTTCTAAACGTACTTAGCTTTAGTGACCGCTGGTGATTTGATGCTCTCCTGTGTTCCAAAAAAAGCAACAGGGGGAGAGAGAACGATATTCATTAGAAAAAAAAGAAGAGGTGGAGGAATGGGGATGGACAGATGGTGGAAAGCGAATCGGAGAGGTGGAGGAGCAAGAGATGGAGGGGTAGAGGAGGAGAAGTTGGGTCAGCACCGTGTTTGAGCGTGAACGGCTGGTTGCATAAGGGTCACGTCTTCATACTGAGGCTGAAAGATATTTCTGGATCGGAAGGAGGGAGGGGGAGAGGAGGAGAGAAGAATAAAGGAAGGAGGAAGGAGTAGGGGGTCATTTTCACCCATCTCACCCATTTTAGACAGCAAGTATGTGTGTGTGTGTGTGTCTGGGTTTCAGGAATCGTTATGCAAGCATTTTTTTTTCTTTAAGTTGGCTGGGGAGGTGAAAGGAGTGATAGGTGGATCGTAACCCTGTTCATTTCTTTCTTCTTCATCCTTCGAACTTTTATTCATTCCAGACTATCAGTACATCTCAGATTACTCCATACAGGCGCAGTTCAGACTGGCTGGAGTTTTGGGGAGATGACTCAGGACTAAGTGGAATTGTAGGTCTAGTCCCAACACACAGACATGTACACACACACACAAGTTTAATTTTCTGCCATATCAGTGTGTGAGGTCTTTACCCCAGCCCTAACCCTAACCTTAACCTCACTGACAAAAAAATGAAACCTGTAACTTTTGTAAAGATCATGAAAGGATATCAAGGAGAAACTGTGCAAATCGAACAAAGAAGCTGCTGGTGCTCACTCCAGAGTCCAAACCTCAACATTAAAAGTGCTTGAGATTAGTTTAATTGTGTAACCAGCTTCTAAGACTGAACTCTGGAATATCCTTGCAGATATCTTTGAGAAAATTTCCCAAAAAAGAATGCAAAATGTAATAAAGGCAAAGGGTTGACACTCTGAATAATGAAAAACTGTATATATTATACTTAGTTGTTGGGGCTTCTGGGTGATTTTCTGTTAAATATATGTTTTATGTATTAAATAAATGAAGGTCAAGCTCTGATTTCTGAGCAGTACTGTCTATATATGATATTGCTGACCCATCAAACATTATTTGAAATTCCCTTTACATAGTTTGAACATTTACTGATTGAGGTAGTCCACAAATGACTTTGGAATACAATGTAATTACATCAACTTACATTAAAGTAATTTCTGATTATATAACTAGGCTCTAGTATATAGCGTACTTATATACTTGTAGCATATAAACTATATCTAATCCTCTTTACAGTATATAATGCATCTCTTTCTCTCCCTCTGTTTGTCTCTGTCTCACACACACATTCACACTCACAGATACACACTGAGGATGAGAACTAGAAAGTCATGTCAGAGAGAGTAGGGCAGTCATTAGCAGATTGCTTCAGAGGGGCGGTTTATGTAATTTGTTTTCAGACTTGTGGATCATCAACCCCCGTGCATTATATAAATAATTCATCTTCCCACTCTGTGTTTGTGTGTGTGCGTGTGTGCTGAACCTGATGTTCAGAAAAGACAGCTTTTAACATGTTGAGAACAGAGTGGAAAGGGTTGAAAACAAGAGAGAAAGAGTGAGAACAGAGAAGAGAACAGGTGGATTTGAGTGGATTGAAAAAAAGCAGAGAGGGAATAAGTAGAAGGGCGAGTTTGTGTTTTGCCCCATGTTTCAATTTTGAAACAAGTGTTTGTCTCTATCAGTGGTGCAGCTTCCATGTTTTTCCGGCCAGTGCCTGTGTGTGTTTGGCTTCATGACTGTGTGCTGGTCAGTTTCATAAGCATTGGATATTTATGAGTGCTTGCATAACATGCTGATTGGGTTCAGTGTGTCTCAGCTGTGTCCTGGCGGAGGCCGGATCCGTGTCTAGAAGACTGTGCACTGATGCTCTGCCAGTCTTTCAGTACATACTCATGCTCTTGTGGACCACTCACATTCTTATACATTGTACTGTCTGTCTCCTGCTTTCTGGTGCTGTGTGTTTATAGTATTGAGTTTATTGCTGTTACTTGTTGCTTGGCTGTGTATGTATTGTATTGTGTTATATAATAGCAAAGCACAGTGATGCAGTAACAGCAGTTAAGTGAAAATAAAGACCAGAAGCTTTATCTTGTGAATTCTTGGTTCAGCTGCCTGTTTCAAAGAAAACAGTGTGTGAAAATTGCACTTACCCATACTGAAATCAAGGCCCTTGAATATCATCGCTGTCGAAAAAAAATCTCCAAAATGGCAACTTTACAGGAGAAGGTAAAAACCTTCTTTAATTTAAATGCAAGGTAACATAAAGTGATTTTATCCCAAGCAATTATGGAGGATTTCCATTGGTCCATTCATCATGAAATGTCCACACAATGTAAAGAGCAGCTGCCATGTTCAGTTGATGTTGAAAGATATTTAAATTTTTTTCAAGTAGTTGATATGTATTCAGATGTTTAATAATCGACTGATATATGTGGGGGGTGTTTCGCTCAGTTACATTGGTTTTGAAAACAATGAAGGAGAAACTAATTACTGCTGTCAACTCACATCCAGAGTTTAAAATAAGTAAAGAAAATACTTTAAATTCTTCACATTAAAAATCCAGCACCTAAAAATTGCTATGCCATTATTTTGTGATATTAAGTCATTATTTTGTGATAATAAATCAATATTATTTTGTGTATAATATAAAATATTTTGTGAAAGTAAGTCATTATTTTTGAGATACTGTTTCATTATGTTGAGATACATAACTATTACTTTGAGATACTAAGTCTTGTTTTTTTATCTTCACCGATCAGCCATTAAAAAATATTAAAACCATCTCCTTGTTTCTACACTCATTACCCATTTTATCAGCTTTACTTACCATATAGAAGCATTCTGTGGTTTTACAGTTACAAACTGTAGTCCATCTGTTTCTCTAAATACTTTGTTAGCCCCCTTTTACCCTGTTCTTCAATGGTCAGGACCCCCACAGGACCAATACAGAGCAGGTATTATTTAGGCGGTGGATCATTCTCAGCACGGCAGTGGCACTGACAAAGTGGAGGCATGTTATTGTGTGTTGCGCTGGTATGAGTGGATCAGACAGAGCAGTGTTTCCCCTGCTCCCAGCTAGCCTGATCCAACTAAATAGCTCATTAATAACCTCTTACGGAATTGAAGTGGGTAGGTGAAAGCAGGGAAAGCACTACAATGTGCAGAGCAGTGAGCCTCCAAGACCAGGGTTGGCACAGTCGATGTGTTTATGAGGTCCTGGAGTTTCATTCCACTGTACACTTTGAAATGGGATTGGATGCCAATAAAGATTTTCTTGATTCTCTTGACTCTTGATTGGCTGCTAATCCAGCTGATCTGTATCTTGAATGTAGTGTGTCAAGGCCTCAGCCTGCTTTGTATGTGGTCTTTGAAGAGTCATACTGTACTACTGTACTTGCCTCCCCCCTGCAGATCAGGGCCAGAGTGCTTCCTTTAGCTCTGAGAACGAGGCTCAAGGCGGTGACTCTTCAGGATGGCCCTGTGCGCTCCCCTCTACCTCTCCCTCAGGCGAGACCCCGGGCCGCCCGCCCGCTCACCCCCTGTCCCGCCCGGACAACCGCAGCCCCGCTCTGGCCCTCAGCGCCACCAAGAAGAGGAGCTCCAAACCCGCTTACATGAGGAGGAACATCAGGTACGTCTACATATACTCTAAAGGAAGACTTCATCCCAAAAAGGCTAAAAATCAGTTAAAGCTACCTAGCACTCTTTAAAAAAGATGGTTCTTCAAGGGTATTTTAGTAAAGAAAATAGTTCTATATACAAACATAAATACCCTCAAGGGGTATTTTGTTGTTTCTCTTGATAAAAGCTTGTATCGTAACAGTCTCCCCTTCACATTCATACACGTCTCAGGAACATGTGAATGCTAGATTATGTATTGTTACTATTAATAAACATATCTTAAGATGGAGAATTCAGGATTAACAGTTATTTTTATACAAAGAAACAATAGAAATTGTAATCTGTGGCATCCTTATGCCTGTGTCTGCAAAAACTAGTCAGAATCATAGTTATCATGCCAGAGATAACAAAAGCATGTTGTAGTTTCTGCTCATAATGTCTCATGCGTAGCTCATTGAAACAACTGGAGATATTCTGACAAAAGTACAAACTTTCAACCAATACTCAACAACACTTTCATGTTTGTACCTATTTCATCATAATTTGAATATGATGAAGGCTATCGTTATGCATGCAGTCTTCATTGTTATTGTTGTGCGTATAAATGGAAAAATGTCTCGAACGTGTGGAAACATGAATGTATGGATTAGTCTTTCATCATTGCTGAAGTGACAGTGGGAGTCAGCCACATCACCAATTAGCATGGAAACAATTGCCTTTCATGACTTAACATAAAATAGAGTTGCAAGGAACAGACCTCTTTCCAGGAAGACTTTAGTGGCTGTTTAATGTGAGTGTGTGTGTGTGTTTATGTGTTTGATACATTAATGAGTCAGACCCAGAAGTCCACACAGGGCAGTGTTTCTGACTGGCTGCCAAATAGGTTAGAACCTCTCTTACTCCCCCACCTTCCCTGTCTCTCACCCTCCCTTTCTTTTTCTCTCTCTCTCTCTCTCTCTCTTTCTCCCTCTCTCTCTGTAGGAAACTGTTGAAAGAGCACCAGTTGGATGCAGTGACCAAAGTGGCCCAACTGGAGGAGGTGGAGAGACGCAAGCGCCTGGAGCATCAGAGGAAAGACTTCACTGTAGCCCCTCAGCCCGAGTACACACACACAGCAGGTTACTAATAAGCACACACAGTGCACACAACCAGTGAGAAACACACAGATACACTAGAAAGTTATGTGTTGCCCAAAAAGAAATGAAATATATTATTATGTATTATTAGCATATTCCACAATATAACTAGATTTTCCAATGTATTTTTAATATATTTGTTTATTGTATGTCTCTGAAGTAGGTTGGAGGTATTCTGTTATACACATGAAGATCTCTATGTTGTCTCATGGTGCAGATTTTACCATATTGTGGATACCATTATAAGTCCAAAAATGCTGATCCACAAATAGTCAAAAAATAGGAATATTGCATGTAATGTGTTTATATTCTAGTTTTTTTATAATATTTTATACTCCAAGCAGTTCTATTGGTCCATTTATCAATAGAAATTAGCTTTATACTCCCCTAGCTGACGCTTGGTGTTGGGAATTGAGCATCCTATTGCATTGGCAATGCTTGCAGACTGCTGTGCAAGCTGTGTCAGCAGCGGGTGCCCATTAAAGTAACTGAATGCACTAATTAGAAGGGGTGTCTGGATATTTTTAGAAATATGTTCATTTTCTTTATCGTGAAATGGTATCGTTATTGTCTGCAGATTGGACATTTTTGAGATGTAAATTTGGGTTCATATCACCTACACTGAAATCATGTAATACTGTACCTGTTGTGGTAAAAGTCATGAAAGTAATGAATCACGTTTAATGTTTCTCCAGCTAATGTGTGTGTGAGTGCGGCTCAGTGCGAGGCCAAGCACAGCGCAGTATGTGTGGAGACAAGCACCAGCAGTGCCACAGACAGCACTAAAGCAACAGCTGCCCTTAAAAGAGGTGAGACCCACACTCACATACACACCCATTTATGGATCATTCTACCGAATTGGTACCCAAGTTTTTCTATGATCAAAGGCCCTTTATTTGAAGCCATGCTGAACCTGACAGGTTTTAGTAGGTGTTTACTTTTGTACAGTCCCTGCAGCCTAGAACAAGAATACGACAAGAACCTTGTTATAGAGTGTTATAATGCATTACAACTTTTGTGTTTACAATAGTCTCATGAACAGATATTATAATGCTTTATGAAACTTGACATTATAATGTCATATGATCATATGATCGACTCACTTTTGTAATAAGTGACTTGTGAATATCTCTGATGTGAGGGTTTAGCTAGGAGGATTAAAATCAAAGACATTAACATTTGAGTCAGCTGATTTATATAAAAGACTGCTGTAAGACCCTGACACACACACACACACACACACACACACACAGATTAAAGTTGGACAGAAATTGAGGTGCCGTGGTGACTAAGTCATGGAAGGTACTGGA
Organism: Colossoma macropomum; assembly: GCF_904425465.1. Classification (NCBI taxonomy): domain Eukaryota; kingdom Metazoa; phylum Chordata; class Actinopteri; order Characiformes; family Serrasalmidae; genus Colossoma; species Colossoma macropomum. Next base: position 16,600,203 of record NW_023494793.1, on the reverse strand, counting down.
CGTGCTGTTCCCTGAACACACACACACTCGAACATTCTCTCTCTCTCTCTCTCTTTCATACACACACACACACACACACACACACACACACACACACACACACTCTCGAACATTCTCTCTCTCTCTCTCTCTCTTTCATACACACACACACACACACACTCTCGAACATTCTCCCTCTCTCTTTCACACACACAAATACACACACACACACACACACACACACTCTCGAACATTCTCCCTCTCTCTTTCACACACACAAATACACAAACACACACACACACAATGAACGGCATACTTGGCAAAGTCAGATTTCAGATCAGATTAGATATTTGACAGTGTGTGTGTGTGTGTGTGTGTTCGTTCAAAACTGGGTCTGTGGAGCAGAGGTGTGTCTGCCGCTGGTTGTGCGCCAGCCTTCAGCATTGACATCTCTGCCTAGGTTACATAAGCCTCTCCTCACTGTTAAATCCAGCTTGTGTAAGCACCATTCACCCACTTACACAACACACACACACATTTATCTCTCTCCACTTCCCCCTCTCCATCTCAACAAATGCACACTTGTGTAACTTATTATTCCTTGGGTATATATTTATATCTGACATCCTGAATGACTGGGCAGTAAGCATTTATTTTCTCATGAAAACACTATTATTAGAATAAATACCAATAATACAATAAATAGTGATTTTACATAATGTCAGTGTGTTCATTTAACCTTTTCCACACCTGTCTTCAAGGTAACTCATAAGTGTGTGTATGTGTGTGTATATATATATATATATATATAGAGAGAGAGAGAGAGAGAGCAACAGTGGCTGCATGTTTCAACTCGTTTGCAGTTGTAGCCTCTAGCTCAAATACCGCCATGTTACGTCTTGTTGTTTTATTCATAGATCTCCCTTGAGCACTGTCCATCATTGTCTCCTGAAGGTAGTGCTAGTGTTCAGCACTGTGTTTTACTTACTTTAGACTTTAGCATCCTTCTGTGTTAAATAAGTTAACCATGGCACAAGCTGGAAATTTCATTCTTATCAAGCGAGATAGCAATGAAACTTGCCAATTAAAAGCTGTATTTGAATGTGAGAGCTACAGCCTTGGATTCACAGCAACAGCACCCAGGCTGCTGGGTTCTATGCTGGAACTATGGATTGTTCAAAATGTCAAACTTGAAAAATGTATACTTGAGAAATGCTACATAAAAACACTGTATAACACTTCATAAAAACACATAGTATTAGAATAAATCCAAATAAACATTAATGCTTTAAAAAGTAACAAGAATGACTTGTTTTGAAAAAGTAATTGATATTTTTTGAGTAGTTAGAAAAACAGAAGTTTTAATTCTGATTTCTCCTGGATGCCCCCAGCCGTGGCGTAGATTGATTACATTACACATCACCAGCACATCTGATTTTAATTCATGAAGCACTGATTATCCCAAATATTGGATGATAACCACAAGAAATACATTAGAAATGGTTAAGTAAACACATTAACATACATTAAATTACTACATATTGTAGTAATACTATTTGTATTTCTTGTAATTTTAGTGTTTTTTCTGAGCAAACACTTACTGTCTAAATAAATAGTTTTTTAAATTTAATTTTCCCAGCTGCTAAAACCTTTGCACAGTTCTGTGCATATACACTCATATTTAGACCAAATACAATCACAGTTACTGAAAAACACACACAAACTTGATTTGCCTGTTTTTCTAAGTCATTTACTGTAGATATATAGAGGATGATGAAGGAATATAAGAACTTTACCATTTCTGTGTGTGTGTGTGTGCGCGTGTGCGTGTGTGTCACAGACCAAAGCTCAGGTGAAAACACCGCCTCATACATCATTAGTGAAGCGACCAATGAGGATACGGAGTCAGCGGCCACTGGGGAAAGCAGTGGAGCACATGTTAACGATGCTCTCAACCAACCAGATGCTCAGGGGCGTGTCCTCATCAACGTCAATCACCCGGCAGATGAAAATGACCTCTACCTCTCCCCTCAGCTCTCCCACGCTGTCAAACCTCACCAGGTGATCCATCAACCTGTCAGTCAACCTGTCAGTCAGTCTGTCAGTCAGTCAATTAGTCAACCTGTTAAACACCACATCATCAGTATCTATAGAATCATTCTTAAAATGTTTTGGAGTAAAATCTTTTTTTTAAGTATTTCAGTTTAGCTCTGTTTAAAGGGTCTAAAATAATAACAAATGAAAAATGGAGTTTTGAGGTTTTCTTACTACAACAAAGATAATCTTATCAACAAACATTGGTCAACAGACACTAAGGTTCTATTCAATAAATACTGCAAACTTATGGTTTCTCTCTCTCTCTCTCTCCACCCACCCTCAAATTCTCACGTTATATCCCTCATTCTTTCTCCTTCCTTTCTAAAACTTCTTCTACTCTAACTTTTCTTTCATGCTGTCTCTCTACTGTCTTCCTCTCTGTCTCTTTCTCTCCATCTCTCTGTTTCTCTCTTTCTTTATCTCTGTCTTTACATTTTTCTCTCTGTCTGTCATCTGTCTGTCTGTCTTTCTCTTTCTGCCCCTTCTCTCTCTTTCTTTCCCTCCCTTTGTCTCTTGCTCCTGTCTTTCCCACCCTTCTTTTTCTCCTTCTCTCTTTCTCTCTCCCTCTCCATCTGTCACTCTCCCTCTCCATCTCTCTCTCTCTCTCTCTCTCTCTCTCTCTCTCTTAGATTGGAGGAATAAGGTTTCTGTATGATAATCTGGTGGAGACTCTGGAGCGGTTTCAGAGTGGTTCTGGGTCCGGCTGTATCCTGGCTCACAGCATGGGCCTGGGTAAAACTCTACAGGTCATCTCCTTCATCGACATCCTCCTGCGCCACACCGGAGCGCACACCGTGCTCGCCATCGTCCCTGTGAGTGTGTGTGTGTGTACCTGTTTGTGTGTGTGTGTGTACCAGCGTGTCTATATGATTGTGTGTGTATATGTAGCATTTTACATAATCGCATATACATATACATGGCCTGACCTCTGTCCATCTCTCACCCTCTCCCTCTCTCATTTCTTTCTTTCTCCTTCTTTTCTTCTGTCACTCTGTCGATCCTCTTTTTTGGTCATTTGTTCCCCTTTCTCCCTCTCTCCCTTATTCTTGCTTCGCATTGCTCGCTGCAGGTAAACACGCTGCAGAACTGGCTGGCAGAGTTTAACCTGTGGGTCCCACCCCCTGAAGCCCTGCCCCCTGACACTGACCCCGCCTACATCACGCCTCGCACCTTTAAGGTGCACATCCTCAATGACGAGCACAAGTGAGTGAAATTAACATCCCTCAGCACACACATACATGCATAGACCCATAGACATGTACGCTTAAGCTGTAAAGATCATTAAAGGGCCCATATTCTATATTTTTCTTGTATTTGATGAATATAATTTTTTTTTTGTCCACTTACAATGTTTGCCTTGGTATACATACTCAAACAGTTAGAATTCATTTTTGACCTCCTCCATTCTTTGTCTCTTAGGATGAAACAAGCTATTTTTGTTACTGTGCCTTTAAGATGCATAAATGTAAATAATACCTTATTCTGATTGGCTGCCTTGTGTTGTACTGCATGTAAAAAGCTGTCTTGGCTGAAATACTCCTTGTGACCTTAACTTGAAAGCCAACCTAAACTGCTGTACATCACAAAAACAATTTAAATCACACTGTTTTTGCAGCGTAGTTGCCATTTATATTTGCAAATATAATTCCTACAGTGTTTATATACTGTATAATGCATACAGTATATAAACCTTTTAATTCACTTTACTGGTAGACATTGAACTGGATTAAAGTTCAATACTACATGCTTAATATATACTAAGCTCATCAAGCATTGGAAATCGAACTGCATATCCTCATTGAGGAACACAAGTGAAACATCCTTCAGCACATACATATATTCAAAACCCCATCAACACCCACATAAGCTGCAAAGATCATATTGACACCTTTAATTTACTTTACCCTCAGACAGATTGAAGTTTATTAGCACAGACTTATATATAACTTAACTAATTAAGCTAATTATACTGGAAATTTAGCTGTGATGTTATATATTTGTAGGTAAATGCATCTATTACATATTAACACCATTAACCCCTTAAACTATAGGCTTATTATCCCATTATTAATCTTAAAACTCATTTTTTGTAATTATTATAAATGACTTAGTAGACTTAATAGAAATCATGTTATGTATTAATAAGAGTGAGTAATTAAACTGTGGGCTATCATGCAGGCCCTTGCAGATCAACTAATTTTACTATCAGGCAATAAAATTAAATAAATAAAATAAAATAATTAAAGATATAGTTTGGCAGCAAATCAAATTTGCACCAATTTCATCTTACCCCAGATGTTGTCAATCAGCTCAGACATGTTTGGTGTCCAAATTTTGCTTCTTTAGTTTAGCACTGAGGTCAATAGTCACCCACATTTTTCTTCTGTAAATACATATCGAAAACTTTTCTCAATCCACTCAAACCGCGTCCGTTACATAAGATTGCACAGGCTTGTCGATGTGCTTTAGAACACAGCATCATTTACTACGAGCTGTAAAAATGGATAAAGCTTCACTGTGTAGCTGAACACTGCGGTCAATGTTGTGCCGCCTTCTCCGCAGAATATGACTCCTGTTCATGTGCATGCATGGCAAGCAGTCCTGGATTCTGTATAACATTAGAAATTTTTGTTGGTTCTATTGTTAAACCTATATCTTCAATTCAAGAGTTTAGGATTAAACTTTTAATTAGTGTCCATATTCCTGCATGATATGAATGCACACGAAGAGTAGGTGGAATTTGGCACAGTTTCCCTGTAGTCTAAAACAGCTGCCAGCAACGTCCATCTATATGTGCAATTTTACAGTTCACAGTAAGTCATATTGTGCTGTAAAGCAACCATTTTTATACCAGTCAAGGGAGGCAATAAATAGACAGAGCTGATCTGTATGCTGTTGTCACAAGTCTTGTGTTAATATTGTTTACCATTTAAAAATATTTTATATTTCTTTCTTATTATTAAATATTTTTTTCCTGATTTTTATTATATAAAGAGCCATCTCCAGACCATTTAGGACTGCTTGCTCCTCCTCAGTGTAGACCCAAGGACCATCAGAGGGTGATTCACAGCCCACTTGTGGTCCACGGCTCAATGGTTCAGAAATCCTGATGTAAATCACATTGACAAGTCTGCACAACCTTAATGAAGATGTGGATCTGGTCTGAGCCTGTTGAGGGAAGTTTTGGGCATGTATTCAGATTTGGGTAACTCTTGACTTCTAGTGCTTGTTTGCAATGTTAGTCTTGTAGGTCCAGCTCTAAACTAAAGGGCCAGAATTTGAATGGCAAAATATCTTAAGCCCTATTCGAGCTAGATTAGTTTTACCTGGGGAAGTGCTGTAATTTGAGTGATTTACTGAGGAGATCTGTGACTTAAATCCAGTACTAATCTTAGCTGTAGCGTTTACAAGTCTGCTAAGTAATAACTCCGGAGTGAATTACCTTCTGTAATTAGCCAAACTCTGAGTTCCCTAAGTAATAGTAGGTTAGAATCGACATAACAGTAATGAAATAACAAAACCGGGTAATAGAAAATGGCGCTCATTTTATTTTCTTTTTATTTGCAAACTGAAGACAAGGCTGACAGCTTCATTTGACCTAACTCGTTAATCCTTATGTTCATGACAAGACTACTGAAATTTTTGATGATGGTTGAATTACAAGGAGAAGGATAAGTCAGTATCTGTACCTCTCTCAAAGCAGTGCATTTTCTGTCTTCTTGGGCCTCATTTGAAAGTTGAATAAACCCACTTAACTCGCCTAATGCAAGTCTATTTGCCATTTAGCCCCAAAGTGTGCTGTTATTGTTCAGAAGTATGGCACAAAATGCTGACAAAAATCTGGGCTATCTGGGGGTAATATGGGGAAATTGCACAGATCCTTTACACCTTACGAATCAGCCAGTCAAATTACCCACGAGTTACCGGACCTCCTCTGGTAAAGCTAATCCAGCTCAAATAGGGTGTTAGCTGAACAACTACATCTGGAAAACCAGATACATTCTTTTGAGCCAATCACTTGTTGTAAACTTAGCTTTAATACAAAGTATTTGTAGGCCCGAACAGCTACTACTGTTTGTCTGTGAGTGTTTACATAATGGTCCTCTGAAAGCAAAGCAAGATTGAACTGTTACGTTGAGTTCAAAAACTCATCTCAACAAAGTAACACCCAAAATGGAGCTGCTCTCATTGCCCACAGCCTGTGCAGCATTTCGTATTGCTCCTTGTGGGCTAATAATCGCTCTCCTGAGACCATAGCTCAGAACTTGATAAATTTGTACACTCTAATGTACTCCCAGCGGATTCTCTGCTAACATATGGGCCTCCCTGAAAAGAGCGATGACTAACTTTGTCCCTTAAAAAAATGAAAAGTTGGGCACAGTTTTCAAAACAGAGCAGAGATGGCTCACTGTACCTCTGTTTAAAAAAAAATGTCTACAGCGAAGAGCATAAGGGCTCTCTCTGGGTTGATTAATGTTTGATGATTCACTTTTCACAGTTTGATATCTCTGAGCGAGCTATCCTGCCCACTCACATCTGCTCTGTGGCCCACTTCTTTCCCTCGATCTCACTCCCTCTTTATCCACCATGTTGTCTCTTTAAAAGCACCGCGTTTTATTTTGCTACACTCCAACATGCTCCCCTCTTATTACAAGAGACGAGCAAGCAAGGTGTTGCACTTAAACTAGTGACCTCTCCTGCATGTACACACAAACAAATGTTCATTCACTCACATTAGAGCACACTGACCAAAATGTTTCATTAAGGCCTTGCTGTAACCAGCTATAGCATGCAGAAGTTTGAACACCCCAGATCGAATGACTTGATTTGTTGATTTTCTAAGTGAAAATAAGAGCAAACTTAAATATGGCATTTTCCGCAAGGTTTACTGTACAACTTCTGTTTATTTGCTGAGTTTAACATATTGAGGGAAAAACATACAATATAATATGTGCTGAACTTAAGCTCAGGCCACATTTTACGTTTATTTTTTTCCCGACGTTAATGATATAATAATTCAATGATTGAGATGTAAACAAAGACATTCACAGTGTTTTGAAATGCTCTGCTTTAGTTAAACCTACAGACTCAGATTTCTTTACAGTGGTGGTGATAGGAACCAGGAGTCATGAACTACAATACAAATATCACCATTTTTTTCCCAGTGAACCTCAGTGAGTAAAATACTGGTAAATCTGACAATCATACGTTTTTATTTGGGAACTATTTTGCCTTATAACATCCTGCAAGTACCTCTCCACCATGAACTGTTTGTTGCTGAATTTGACATATGGGGAAGAAAATAAAACATAAAATGTTGCCAGTGCAAGTTATGATTATATATTTTATGTTTTATTTTAAATAGAAATTGTGCACTAAAACTTACAGAATAAATGCCATATTTAAGTTTGGTCCCTGTAGAGAATGTATACTTTCACTTAGAAAATCAACAAAATATGTCATTTGACTGGAGTTGTTCAAAACTTTTCCCTGAATGGAAATATCACAGTTTCTGTCCATATTTAAAAGTGTTGTTGGTATGCAATTATTAAATATAACTTTAATAACTTGAAATGTTTTAATATGTTAACTTTATTATTATTATTATTATTATTATTATTATTATTATTATTATTATTATGTTTAGTCAGCTATGATATAGCTAGGATAATTAACACAGTGCTGGATTGCAGTGTAGTTACTGGAGCGCAATATATAAAGACAGTCATTATATAAAAACAGATACATCTATATTGCTACACATTTTTTGAGTAAAAGCTATATGTCCTTGGTAATTTGTCCCCCCCTTGCTTGATTAATTTTGCAGCCAGATTAGCTCTGTGTGTAGTGTGGTGTTAGTCAGTCAGTCAGTCAGTCATTCAGTCAAACAGTTTTTCAGTCAATCAGTCATTCAATCAGTCAGTTAACCTGATAACAAGCCCTGTTTTTATGTGTCATAAATCAATAAGCCTGTCAACAAACACCATATTGTCATTGTGACAAGTCAAAAGAAAACCTTTTAGCTAAAAAATGGCAACAGAAAAAGGAAATATGTATATTTTGTCCCTGTGTCTGTGAAGAACCACATCCACTCGTGCTAAGGTGGTTGAAGACTGGTACAGAGACGGCGGTGTGCTGCTAATGGGTTACGAAATGTACCGCCTGCTCTCACTCAAGAAAAGCTTTGTCGCCGGGCGAAAAAAGAAGAACAAGAAGCCGAGTGGGCCAGCCATCATCGACCTGGATGAGGAGGACCGCCAACAAGAGCTGCTGAAAGGTCAGTGATGACTGTCAATTGTTACTTGAGGAACCCTGGAATTTGAATGCTTGTAAAGTTTCCTGGTTATTGGACACATATACTTTTATTTTCAAAGTATAGAAAAAAAATAATTTATTCCATAGAAAATTCTTTCACTTTTTCTCTCTTTCTCTCTTATCTTTCTTCTGGTGAATCACACCAGAGTCAAGGCTACTAGCAATGTACTTAAGTTTTAAAAATGTAATATTCACTTGCCAGTCAGTACATAGATGAACGAAATTAACTTGTTTTGAATTCTTCATGGTTGTGATGTCATTTTACATATTCTCAGGTTATGACAGGTTAGTCCACCCTTTCTAGCTGAAGTGATAAGTAGTGTTGTTACTGCAGACAGTCTGTTGGTGAATTGTTACAGTGGAAGATGCGGGGAAAACAAACAATGGGCTGTTCCTGGCTGCTGGGCAGCAACTTTTGGAATGAGGCACAATACAAAGCAGCCATTCAGAAAGAGGTCATGTAGGTTTAAGCAATAAGCACCTAGAGGCCATCTGTTACAGTGATTTTATCACAGGTAAGGGCCTTAAAACTCCCTTATCCTTGATAAAATCACAGTAAGACACAGCCTTGTGTGGCTTACTGCTTTAATAAAACGACAGACAACATAAAATATGACAAAATACACAATTATCAATAAATAATTGAATTGCAATACATAATTCTTCCACTAAGAACTGTAGTTTATTCGGCGCATGTTATTGTTGCAACCATAACTGCTAAAGGAGGACAAGAACATTCAGTCGCCAAGCATTTTATATATGTTTTTAACTCTGTCATATAATGAGGGAAATATCATAATATAGCAAATGTTTAATTAACACTGTGATGACAATGCTTATTTCCACTTGCACTTCTGTGCAATTTCCTTTCTTCAATAAACACCAAGCTAACGATGTTGTGCACTCCTTTTCCCCACACTAGAGTTCCCAGTCCTTACTCTCTACATAGTAGACTAGGTAGCAATTAAAGGTGGGAACTTCTGCACCCAAAAAGTGAATAATTTGTCTAACAAATAGTCATTTGGTGTTCAGCCGGACATGCACAGTTCCCTTCTGGACAAACTCTGCACTATTTGGGTGTAGAAGCCAGAATTTCGTAACTTGGTGCTCTATCTATTAAGCTATTTTAGAATGGCTTCGAAAGCAGCTCAGATTTTTGGAACAGAACTATAAATTTTATAAATATCAGTTTTAAAGGCACATTAAATAAAACAGCCAATTTAATACTAAAGGATTAAGAGAGAATTCAATCTCTCTCTCTCTCTCTCTCTCTCTCTCTCTCTCTCTCTGTCAAACATCTCCAGGAATCGAGACAGCCCTTTCTCAGCCTGGTCCAGATGTGGTCATCTGCGACGAGGGCCACCGAATTAAGAACTGCCATGCCAGCATTTCCCAGGCACTGAAGGGCATCCGCACACGCCGCAGGGTGGTGCTGACTGGCTACCCGCTGCAGAACAACTTGTTGGAGTACTGGTGCATGGTGGACTTTGTGCGGCCTGACTTCCTGGGCACACGCCAGGAGTTCAGCAACATGTTCGAGAGGCCCATCCTGAACGGCCAGTGTGTGGACAGCACGGAACAGGACATCCAGCTCATGCGCTACCGCAGCCACGTGCTGCACAGCCTGCTGGAAGGCTTTGTTCAGAGGTGAGTTTGAGAGAGAGAGGCAGTGAAGGCAGTGAGAAAGGATGGCAGTGAAGGATTTTTACACTGAATTGTAGAGAATCGTATTGAAGCATATTTCAGTCATTTCATTAAGCTGGTCACCTTTATATTGATCTAATACTAAAAATATTATAGTAATATTATAATAGCCCTGGCACATTCATTAGACCATGATAACACATTACATTCATCATAATTTTCAGTGAATTACACAGCCATAACAAAGTCACCACTTAAATTTAATTTCCGTAACCCCTTAAACTGCATATTATTCACATTTTGAATGTAAGGCTTTGTTCAGTAACTATTAAAATTATAATATAAAAACTACAGAATTACCACTGTAATATAAGAATAAGGGTCATTAGATGAGACAGCTAATGCTAATGTTATTTATTTGTAAAACTAATGTGGATAAAAGCATTTGTGGAATTTGTAATGAAAAGTCATATTTCTAATGTTGTTTATTTCACAAAAAAAATCCAAATGATAAAAATGTAGATTATAATCACATTGTTGCACAACTTGACACTAATGACACTAGAGCAGGGAGGTGGAGGACTGCTTGAATGAGTTGTTGATTGGTGCTGATTGTTTGCAAGCTATGCAATTGCATTAGATTGCATAAATAATAGAATTACACAAAAATACAAGAGAAATATTAGCAATGGTGTGCTGCGGTTATAGGCACCTGTTCCAATATCTCTCAGGGATTACTGTGTAATATCTATAGCACAACCTGGAGTATATTATTACTGTTATACCACCAATTATACCAATTATTGATTTTTTTTTTTTTAGACAAGTTTGACAAAAAACCCATTAACAAGTAAATGTATTTAAACCTTGTGAGGAAAAATAGCTTTGCATTTACATTGCAATTGTGAAGTTTTCTTTTTGTAAATATTGTAAATATATCAGCTAATAGTTTGAGCGAACTGGCAACACACTTTACATGTGTGTAACACATTTAAAAGCAATATCAATAGCTCACATCAGAAAGCATGGTACTACTAACTGAAATGTCCAGCAGGCTTGCAATGTCCATATGAAACTGATGAAATATCCTTATGAAGCTAATTTTTCTCCACCTCATAAAGTCGTTTCTCTTCATCTGTTTTGGCTTGTTTATCCTAAAGGCATCCGGCCTAACAACTTTGTTGATGACTTGTTACTTGGAATAAAGTCGTGGCTGTGGTTGTCATTGCTACATTACAGGCAAATAAGATGGAGTGATACTTTTGAAATGTGGGCCCATATATAGGCCAGTCAGGTCTAAGGCGTTAAATAACCCTTATGAGATGTCATGTAGAGAAAGACTGTTGTTTTGGAGTTATATGCTAACACAGGGTTTCTATATGTGTCTCTGTTCATACTGTTTTGAAGGCGTGGACATGACGTTCTGCGCTCTCAGCTGCCGGAGAAGCAGGAGCATGTTATCCTGGTGCGTCTGTCGGCTCTGCAGAGGGCTTTATACACCGAGTTCATGAACCGCTTCAGAGAGGCTGGCAATACTGGCTGGCTTAGCCTTAACCCACTCAAAGCCTTCTGCATCTGCTGCAAGGTGAGTTTTATGCAAGGAGATGGGAGATAATGTTGCTGACTATGAGCATGTTAGCTCGAAGATGTCATTGATGCTTATTTGTTGTTGCAACTTGCATGTGTAGATCTGGAATCATCCTGATGTCCTGTATGAGGCACTTCAGAAGGAGAATCTGGCCAATGAGCAGGATCTGGACCTGGATGACATCACCACTAGCAGTGCCCGCTGCTCAACTACTAATCCGAGGGGCAAGCCCTGCGATTCGGCCAATAGCGAGGGAGGACTGAGTCTGAGTCAGCTACAGGAGAAAGCCAATCAAGTTATTACATATGAGTGGGTAAGTTTCATGCATCTAACTTCTGTATTTTACAGGGTTATGTTATTGTATATATGAGGGATAATACACACTGAGTGTCCTTGCCTGATCACGTAAACCCAGGATAAATAAAAGCTTTTGATACTAGTTGCATTCTGACTAATTTTGATATCTGAATAAATAACAACCAAAAAAAAAGCTGAAAACAGAGAAAATAGATATTTAATGCTGTCATTCTAAATGGAGATGATTTTTAAATATTTTTCTCAGGCAAAAGACATTATGGCAGGCTATAGGACTGGCATCTTGGAGAACTCAGCCAAAATGGTGCTGCTGTTTCACATTATTGATGAAAGCGTGAGGAAGGGAGACAAAGTCTTGGTTTTCAGGTACACACACACACGCATGTACACACACCTATATCACAAAAAGGAACATAAAAAGCGAGATTGTAATCTCTGTGCTTCATGTGTTGTGTTATCATTTTCCTGTTTCATATCTCTCTCTCTCTCTCTTTCTCTCCCACCCACACACACACACACACACACACACCCACACATGCTCTGCAGCCAGAGTTTGTCCACTCTAACAGTTATCGAAGAGTTCCTGGCCAAGAGGCCGATGCCTGACCAGAGTGGATGTGGACTCAAACAGACCTGGGTCCGCAATGTCAACTACTACAGTAAGCATTCTTTATATTGCCATTATTTTTGCACTGTAAAAACACTATTCAATGTTTTAACTCATCAAAGTAAGTAACCTGGCTTCCTTAAAATTTTGAGTTCAGTGAACTTTAAATAAGTTAACAGAATGTAAAGCACAGATTGTTGTTCTTTAACTTACCATTAGAAGTTCAATTAACTCAAAATTTTAAGGCAACCAGGTTACTTTTTTAAGTTAAACTCAGTGTATGTTATTCTCACTATCGCCATCTGCTGGTCTTTAAGACGCACAGGCTTTGTAGTTGGAAGCACCTGAGAAGTCTCATTTGTAGCTCACTCATTCACTTACACACATCTCTGGCATTTCCGTTTGGTTCCTAAGTAGGGTAGGGTGTGTTTAAAGTGCAGCAGAATTTAGCTGTTATACTGTAAATATTTTAATGTCAGTGAAAGTGACATTAACACTGCTGCTGTTGGCTGGATTATTTTGGGTGGTGAACTATTTCCAGCCCAGCAGTTTAAAAACTCCAGCATCACTGCTGTGTGTGATCCTCACACACGATAACATGCCAGTACCATGTAACAAAAGGATGTAACAAATTACACTGAGAAACAGAAGGACTATAATCTGTAATTGTAGAGCTACAAAGTTCACCTTTATGGCAAGTGGGCCTGATAAAGTGACTGTAGATGACACTTGTACATTATACATAAAGTACTGTGCAAAAACTTGAGGTACATATAGAACTATCAGTTAAAAAGCTGTTGGCATTTATTTGAAAAGTAGTGATTTTATATACATCACTGTGTTTTTTTTTTAACCCTTTCCAAACCTCTCATCGTTACAGCTTTGTAAATTTGTGGTTATTATCCAATACCTGTTTTGGCTAATTAATGCTTCATTGTACAAAATCAAGTGTGTTGGTGAGGGAATTTAACAAATCCAAAGTCTGGAAACAAACTTTTTCTACTATCTAGCTCACAAGATGTCAACTACTATTTCAAAGATAAGAAAATCTTGTTCATTTGTACTGCATTTATGTTTATTTGCATATATTCTAATAATATGTATTCCAGGCAAAAACACACGACCAAATTCTCTATAAACAATGTCCTCAGGTGCCATAGACTTTTACACAGTACCGCATCTACAGTACCACAACCTTGTGTAATTGTTGTTTGGGTGTGTGGGCTGTGTAGTGACCCTGTCTAACCCTCCTTTCAGGGCTGGATGGGAGCACTTCAGCTTCAGAGCGAGAGAGGCTCATCAACCAGTTTAACGACCCAACAAACAGCTCGGCTTGGGTTTTCCTGCTGTCCACAAGGTATGACATATGTGGACTATTCTATATGTGGCCCAGCTTTTTTTAATGATTAAAACAGATTTGCGCCATGCTTTTGTCACTTACGACGCTGTATTTGTATGAATATGTCACCAGGGCCGGCTGTCTGGGTGTGAACTTGATCGGTGCAAATCGCGTTGTGGTGTTTGACGCCTCATGGAACCCATGTCATGACGCCCAGGCTGTGTGCCGTGTGTATCGCTATGGACAGCGCAAGCAGTGCCACATCTACAGACTAGTGTGCGACTTCACCTTGGAGAAGAAGATCTACGACAGACAGATCTCCAAACAAGGAATGTCTGGTAAGACCCCAGTCTCTTTCAAACTTATAATTAAAGGTGTGAGGTTGTGAGAATCACAACTCGGGGATAATGTAGTCTCCCATTCTAAGCTGTGATTGGTTTACAGGATTTGCATGTTTGTTTGTAAACAATGGAATCTGTAACGCTGATGTTTTGGCTGTCTGTGGAGAAATCAGTGACGGCTGTGACGATGATGCATTAAAATGCCTTATGTGAAGGAATCAGTGGGTGTATGCCATACAGTTGATGTACACTGCTTTGCAGATTACTGCATGTAGGTGTTATATGGACGTTTTCAGTCTTCATGTATTTTTTGGACTGTTGTGTCTGTTATGTTGTTGTTTTTTAATCCTTTAAAGGGGATTTTTCCACATTGCTGAAGAATTCAATTATTGCAGTATAAACATAGTCATTCTGGCTGTTTTGAGGTGAAATTATTTACTGTAGAGAAACCAACTCTGTTGTTATCATGTTGATGGTAAAATAGCAGTAAATCAGAAAAAAGGGGTTTCTTTGTGGACTACTTTGCCTCACAACACCGTGCATTTACCTCCTCGCCATGAACAGATTTTTTCAAAATACATTTTAGGCCAAAAGCTTATTGCAAAACTAACATTAAACAATGTCTCAGACATCAGGCAGCAAATTCATAACTGTTTCATGTAATAACTTTCTGTTTGGTAGCTTTTAGGGGCATTAAACTCTTGAGATGTCTGGTTCCACCAACATGTTCCTGCAGTTTAAGGGGTTAGGGGGCTAATGCATGGCACACTATTTGTTGGGTGCCTACATATTTATTTGTTCCTTGCATAAATAGATGTAGCCTTTTAATCTTGCATACACATATTTCATTCTGCATATTCCTTTGTTTCCTTTTCTCACTCCTCTCCTCCTGCTGTTCATGCTTAATTTGAATCCCCTATAGAGACAAAATGTGCAGAGAATCTTATTTCAGGTTCATTTTCCCAAGAAATGTCGTTAACTCTGTGTGTCGCCCCCTCTATATCATTACCTCCAATAGGGTGCAGTCAGGTGCAGATTCCCTTCTATGGAGATGTTCCATTTACCCCCACTGCCTTGTTTCGAATGAGCTTACCTCTTGTAATGAATGAGGATGTGAGGAACTTCCACTTGCTTCTCCAGAACTCAGCATTACTGATAGGCAGAGTAGGCCACTTGGAGAGAACCAGTAGCTGCTCCTATATCTACATGAGAGTACAGAACGACAGAACTCATAAACACACAAGGTCTATAATTACTATATCGCTGCTGTCGGAAGAAAACCTTGTATCTCCGTTTTTCAGTTTTTGATATAATGTGAAAATGTCTGTTGCCCTTTACATTGTGTGTAAATTTCATGTTGAATTGACCAAAAGAAACGGGACAAAATGACTTGGGGGGGAAAAAGTCTGGTTCCATTGACTTACATTAAAAGTAAAGTATGTTTTTTCCTACTCCTGTAAAGTTGCCATTTTGGAGATAGGTTATCTTCCAACAACAGCAATATGTTATTATAATTAAGTAATAATAAAGTAATTACTGTAATTGCTATACATATCCGACATTTCTTCTGAAATGAAGGGTATTCATAGGGAGTTTATCCCTCCTTTGCTGCAGTAACAGTCTCTACTCTTCTGGGAATGCTTTACACTAGATGTTGGAACACTGCTGTGAGGATTTGATTGTGTTCAACCACAAGAGCATTAATGAGGTCAGGTACTGATGTGGGATGATTAGTTCTTGATCACAAAATCCACTCAAACTTATGCGAACACATTGAATCGAGCTCTATCCCTCCAGAGAATGCAGTTCCACTGCTCCACAGCCTAGTGCTTTATACCCCTCAGCATTGGGCATGGTAACCTTAGACTCGTGTGGCTGCTTCAGAGCATTTAATTCTATGTGCAGTGCTTTTCTATGGAGATTATACAAGCTATGTATGCCTGGACTAGCAATGGGTGCACTTTCAAGTAGCTGAATTCACTGATACGAATGGCTGTCTGGATACTTACATATACAAACCAACTAAATAAGGCACAGAAGAAAAATAATAGTATAAAAGTATAAGGAGTCAAGGTCAGTGCAATTTAAAAATCATATAGCATCTACCTCTTAGAATGGGAGTCGGGAGTGAAAAAAGAAAAGTGAGCTTACACTGTTACCAGTCAGCACAGCAGCATATATATTAACCCATCTCATTTTCTCTCTTATTCTGTCAGACCGAGTGATAGATGACCTGAACCCCGTTCTAACTTTCACTCGTCGTGAGGTAGAGTCTCTGTTGCACTTTGTGGAGGAGGAGCCAGACCCTGCGGAGTCTGCCTACTTGCTCTGCCCACAGGAAGACATGGAGGCAGTCATCAGGAAAGCCTGCCTGAGATACCCCCACCTCATCACTAAGGTAACGCTCTAATGCTCCTGCATGCACATCTAACACTAACTGTCATAACTATCTAAATATTTTTTTTTCGTAAAGCAGTTACCAAGTACTTTGTACCCTTTGAACACTAGGTTTATTCTTTATTCAGTAACTACTACAAATTATTTAGGATATATTTGTAATTTATGATTATCTGTGCTTCCCCATATGAAACTGATAATCTGAAGTGTGGATGCGCACATATAGGTTGTTGGAGCTTAAGGAATTAAAGTATATGCTGTATTAAGAAAAACAAAAGATTTGACAGTATTGAGAACCATACTAATGAACACACACAATTCATTTTACTTTGAGTATCATAAGCTCATTTTGTCCCTTTTATTCCTCTTGCCCTCAGCAACCTTTCCACCATGAGTCCTTACTGATGGACCGCCGGGACCTCAAGCTGACCAGCGAGGAGAAGCAAGCGGCCAAGAAGAGCTACGAGGAGGAGAAGAGAGCATCAGTGCCCTACACACGTCCATCATACGCGCATTACTACCCAGCCAGTGACCAAAGCCTTACCAACATCCCTGCATTCAGCCAGAGGAACTGGTAAGGGTTAATTCTGTTGTTATTACTGCCTGATTCTAAAGCTAAATTAATGAGTATTTTAACAGTTTATTCAATATATTGCTATTTCAGCAGGTAGCACCAGGTACTTTTCTAATTAGGTGGGCAATATGGCAAAATGTAATATCAAGATACTTCAAGATGTACTACAATACATGATACATCACAGTATTTATTTTTTCTGGTATCTAATAGATTACAACAGAAAAAGTAGTGCCCAATTTAAAAAATACTATCAAAAACTATGAATCCAATTACCTGTATTCAACATTCAAATTAAATAGGATTAATCATGCTCTCTTTTTAATCAAATATGCATTTGGGTATTGATTTTTCAGTACAATTTCCACAATATGCTTAGAAAAGCATCTTGTGACATATTGTGATATAATTTATCATGCTAATGATAAACATTGTCATATTGCCCAGCTCTTTTTCTGATACATTATAAAATTAGTCTACCATACAGACTGAGTCACAATATTCTCAGTAAAACCAATTGAAGAGCTTTAAACACAGTGTTTAATGATCCAAATGCACAATGTGAGAAATCCATGAGAATAGATTTTCGTTTTATTGCACAAAGGTTAGAGTATTTCAGTCATAAAATGGCTCAATAACTGCTTCCACAACTCCTGATTACAGCTTCAAATCAGAAAAATAATAGCAAACAAAAGCACAGGCTCAGGGGCATAATAGTCATCACATCACATCCATAGTATTATAAACATATTTTACATATGCTTTAAGCAAAGGTCTAATCCTTATCGTTTTGGAAGAACAATAATTCTCATGTTGTTAGTGAAGCAGCACAGCTTTTGTTAAGATTTCTTTCATTTTTTCCCCACATCAGGCGGCCTCCTCCACAACAAGAAGATAAGCCAGTGGCCAGCGTTCATTCAGCACAAGCAACTCCAGCACCCACAATCCCTCAACAGGCAGAGCAGGGCCCCGCCCCCTCCTCCACAGCCTCAAGCTCCAAATCTGCAGTCAACTTCCCCGTCACCTACCTGCAGAAAGCAGGGGTGTTTGTACAGAAGATCGTCATCACCACAGGTGCTTACATTCACAAATACGCAACTGAAATACCTGCAGTAATTGCAACACTAAGGCTCCTCAACATATTGCTTGCTGATCAATTGCTCAGCAGTTTTGTTCTTTGCTGTGCTGATATTGCAGGCTGCAATATGCAAACTGCAAGCGAGCCCTAAAGCTAGGGCTGGGCATTATGACAATATTTATCATTATCATGATAAATTACATCACAATACTTCACAATATGCTTTTCTGAGTACTTACAAAAAACTTCCCAACTGCATGGTTAATGCAGGCTATATAACTATTATTAGCTTACAAATGAGTTTTAACATATTGCCAGGCATATCACAGTTGGAGTATGTAGCAGTATAACAGCTCTCCCAACACCCCTTGATCCATTTGTTCATAATAACCACTTACTTTGTATGTGTTGTGTCAGATTTAGACTTTTTCTTGGTGTTGGTTAATTACTTACAGTCATTGGCACCCCTGAAATTTTATTTCTCCCAGAAAAGTTATTTCTCCCAGAAAATTGTTTACACATGTTTATTTCCTTTATGTGTATTGGAACAACACAAAAAACAGAGAAAAAAAAAGCCAAAAACGATATAATTTCACGCAAAACTCCAAAAATGGGCCGGACAAAATTATTGGCACCTTTTCAAAATTGTGGGTAAATAACTTTGTTTCAAGCATGTGATGCTCGTTCAAACTACCAGGTGTGGGCAATATAAAAATCACACCTGAAACCAGATAAAAAGGAGAGAAGTTGACTCAATCTTTGCATTGTGTGTCTGTGTGTGCCACACTAAGCATGGAGAACAGAAAGAGGAGAAGAGAACTGTCTGAGGACTTGAGAACCAAAATTGTGGAAAAATATCAACAATGTCAAGGTTACAAGTCCATCTCCAGAGATCTTGATGTTCCTTTGTCCACGGTGCGCAACATAATCAAGAAGTTTACAACCCATGGCACTGTAGCTAATCTCCCTGGACGTGGACGGAAGAGAATAATTGAAAGTTTGCAACGCAGGATAGTCCGGATGGTGGATAAGTAGCCCCAATCAAGTTCCAAAGAAATTCAAGCTGTCCTGCAGGCTCAGGGTGCATCAGTGTCAGCGTGAACGATATGTCGCCGTTTGAATGAAATGAAACGCTATGGCAGGAGACCCAGGAGGACCCCACTGCTGACACAGAGACATAAAAAAGCAAGACTGCAGTTTGCCAAAATGTACGTAAGCCAAAATCCTTCTGGGAAAATGTCTTGTGGACAGATGAGACCAAGATAGAGCTTTTTGGTAAAGCACATCATTCTACTGTTTACCGAAAATGGAATGAGACCTACAAAGAAAAGAACACAGTACCTACAGTCAAATATGGTGGAGGTTCAAAGATGTTTTGGGGTTGTTTTGCTGCCTCTGGCACTGGGTGCCTTGACTGTGTGCAAGGCATTGTGAAATCCGAAGATTACCAGAGGATTTTGGGTCGCAATGTAGGGCCCAGTGTCAGAAAGCTGGGTTTGCGTCCTAGGACATGGGTCTTCCAGCAGGACAATGACCCCAAACATACTTCAAAAAGCACCCAGAAATGGATAGAAACAAAGCGCTGGAGAGTTCTGAAGTGGCCAGCAAGTCAGGATCTAAATCCCATTGAACACCTGTGGAGAGATCTTAAAATTGCTGTTAGGAGTAGGCACCCTTCAAACATGAGAGACCTGGAGCAGTTTGCAAAAGAAGAGTGGTCCAAATTTCCAGCTGAGACGTGTAAGAAGCTCGTTGATGGTTATAGGAAGTGATTGATTTCAGTTATTTTTTCCAAAGGGTGTGCAACCAAAAATTAAGTTGAGGGTGCCAATAATTTTGTCCGGCCCATTTTTGGAGTTTTGCGTGAAATTATATCATTTTTGGCTTTTTTTTCTCTGTTCGTGTTGTTCCAATACACACAAAGGAAATAAACATGTGTATAACAAAATGTGAAATTGCAATAATTTTCTGGGAGAAATACAGAATTTCAGGGGTGCCAACTCTTTTGGCCATGACTGTATATTCTATATCACAGGTGTTCAAATCTGGACCTTTAATCCATTTTCTGGTTCTGTATTCAGTGGTACTTAATTGAACTGTTAATTTAACTAACTAAAATTAACCAACTAGCATCATAACTGCCAGTGACTGTAAAATCCTGGACCGGAAACTGGACTCAAGGACCGTGGAGTACAGTATTTTGTAGTGTTGACTAGACTGAGAAGTCTGTTTAAGTATTAACACACCAGTTACTTAAAGCCGAAATGAAGGTAGTTCAAAACTAAAAATCAGGCTCTCTCTCTTTCTCAGATATCGTGATTCCTGGTACTAACAGTTCCTCAGACATGCAGGCCAGGATCAGTGCAGGCGAGAGCATCCATGTCATCAGAGGAACTAAAGGTGATGACTGTCCCTCCCTCCCTCTCATTAGCTCATCCATTCTTAGTTTGTCTCCATTTTTCTTATTTTCTCACATATTTGACTAACAGAATATTACTGTATGAGTGAACATGGGTCTCTTTGTGCCTCGTTTTTAGGAACCTATATTCGGACGAGTGATGGAAGGATCTTTGCCATCCGTGCTGCTGGAAAAACCAAACAAGCTGAGGAGAGCTCCACCACAAAGAAAGGTATTAACTATCTCATCTTAGTCTCTGTTGATTGTCTGTTTGTTTCATTTTTTACTTATGCAATTACAAGGCAGACAACAGTATTGCAACCTTAAAGGTTGTAAATCAGTGATAACTCTAGGGTTTACTTAAGGGTTAATTGCGGAAGAATTACAGCAGAGAATACAAATAAAGAAAAACTGTCCCATGTTCACTTTTTCTTACAGTTATGTCACCCTCACTGGAGAACTCCATCAATAAAAGCACAAATGACAGTGTGTCGCCTGACCATAATGTGCCAAAGGTTATTACCCCTGAGGCCGTGGCCCGACCTCTCTCACCAGACAGTCCAGAGATTTTGAGCGAGCTTCAGCGCTACACCAAAGCCCAGTCACCAAGCCCCCCGCCCTCAGAAATGGCCAATCTAGAGAAGGCCTCAGAGAATGGTGTTATCAAAGTTCTGCCTCAAAATGATATTACCTCACCTGGCATGGAGGTGCCCCTTGACCTACGGGGCACCAAGCGCAAATCCACATCACCTTCTAGCAGCGAACCCTCCCCTAAGCAACCAGCTGGGGAGATAAGGGGTTCTGCTCAACATCCTCCACAGAATTACCCATTCTCTGGTGGATATAGCCTAAATCCTGCCCTCAACCCAGCCATAAACCCCACCCTCCTAAGCTCCCTCAGCTCCATGTGGTCATCCTACTATCGACACCATGCCCCTATGGGCGATCCCCGCCTCATGTTTCCCATCTCTCCAGATGCCTACGGTTTAGGAGGCGGGGCTCTGCCCAGCTCCTCCCCTCCATCCTCCAGCAGCACCACCTCTAGTGCCACAGCTCCCTCTTCCTCTTCCTCTTCCACTTCCAATGTTGCTCCCTCATTCCTGATGAGGCCTGGGGTATCCGCAATGCTGCCTCCGAGGTTCACGCTGCCATACAGGCAGCCCATGGGCATGTACCCCCCACTGCTGCTGCCCGGAGGGTTGCCAGCCACAACGCCAGGGCCTGCCGGCTCCAGCTTCCTGCCTCACTATGCTTCCTCCAGCCCACGAGGCAGTGCTCATGATTCCCACCTGGCCGTAGAGAACGGAGCAGTAAGCTCAAAGGGTGACAAGAACGCTTGCAATAACGATGATGATGTCATTGAAGTGGTGAGCCAATAAGAGGAGAACAGTTTGGGAGGCCCATGTAAAAGGATGTGGAGAAAAGAGACTAGAACCAAGACTGTGATTGGTCAAGCTGAGCCAGCCAAAATATTACTGGTTGCAACTGGTTACAAATTAAAGGTTTGTAGAGGATGCTGACTGACTGAAAAACTGGACAAAGTGAAAAATCCTAATGCTGAATATTTTATTTATAAAGACAAGCGAGAAGAACGTCAAAAGAGCGAAGTTGTGGCTTGGTGGGGGGTGGGGTGGGAGGGAGTTTGAAGAAGGACGACTAAGGGCTTCTTTTAGGCAGCGGTTTAGGACTGGACCTGCAGTGCTTCTTCCCATCCTGTAGGAGGAGCCAAGTGGATTCTTCTGAAACAGTTTGCAGTTTTGTAGAGTTCATAAACCTGGTTAGTAAAGTTAGTGAGTTAGTAAGCAGATATTAAAATATCTCTGATTGTTTAATAGATATTTATTAGTGATTTGATTGGTCATAATCATGACAGTGAAAAAAGTTACAGATTTCACACTTACATTAACTAAGAGAACAGGACAACTGAGCCTGGAGCGTTTGAATAAATGGGAACACGGCGTGAAGATTGTATGCTCACAACAGACGGACATTAAAAAAAGAGGAGGAAATATAAACAGAAGACCTTAAAAACATAAGAATGTATATTTACTTCCCGCCTTTACCACAATGTTGCCAGCACAGGCCTTAGAGACAGACTTTAGACTGATGACTATGTTCATTCATGTGTGTGAATATACTTACCACTCCCTTTTTGAAACGTTAATGTTGATGAATGGTGTTTTGTGTTTCGTGAACATTTTAATGTTTCTTGACACTGGTCATAAGCAGGTGAACTCTATTTCAGCCTACTACGATACAGGACAAAGGGAATTAGTCCCATTCAGAAACGTTTTAAAGTATTTTCTAAATCACTTCAAAACAGAGTGGCGACGAAACGTGATACTGATACAACAAAGGTATGCTAAAACTCGGATGCCTTGTGCTGCTGTCTCACTGAATGTAATGGTAAGGGTGCAGGGTTCAGGAGCACTGCTCCTAATGCCTACCTCTCACCCTGTAGTCTTACTCGAGCCTGCGCTAAGACATGCTAACATTGCCTAGTCTCTTTATATGGGTCGCTGTGTCCTGTCATACATTTTTCACCCCCACCCTGCCTGACACGGTTGCTGAAACGTCCCATTGCTTCTTGCATAATGTGCACAAATTAAAACCAAAATCAAATCATTTCATGTAAAGGTGTGCCAAAATAGGACATTTCCTCTCCCCAAAGAGGGTACACTCTTAAAAATAAAGGTTTCCTTGGATTCTAGGAAAACCCTTCAATTGGTGTAAAACCTTTACGTTATTCTTTAAACTTTTAAAAAGGTTCTTCACACTAAAACATCCAGTTTACAAAAAGCATTCTTTAAAGAACCATCCGTTGAATTTTTTTTAACGGAACCAAAAGTGGTTCTTCTATGGAATCGCTCCAAAGAACCCTTTTTTAACAGTGTATCATTGTCTTTGAACCAAATCCACCAAATTCCATTCCATTTTTTATGAACAAGGACACTGAAACTGCTCATTTAAAGGGGAATTCCACCAATTTTCCCACATCTCTGCATAATTCAATCATTGATATATAAACAAAGTCCGTTGGCTTGATGTGAAATGGTGCACTGTAGAGAAATTATTTCTTTTCAGTGGTGGTAATAGGAACCAGGGGTCACAATGTCTATACCACAGAAATATCCTTTTTATTTAGATTCCAAAATAGCCAGCCAACCTACACCTGTCTTTTGAGTTCTTAGTATGTGATGTTGGTAATGGTAAAATATTGCTAAATCTAAAAAAGCAAGTTTTCCTTTGGGACTATTTTGCCTTTCAGTGCCCTGTATGCATCTCTCCACCACAAATTTATAACCACTTCATGTAATAATGTTCTGTGAGGTAACTTTTTGAGGCATTAAACTCCGGTTCCTGTCACCACCACTGTAAACAATTCTGACTCGCATGAAAATACTCCAAATAACTTTCTTTACATCATCATGAAGTAAAGTTTGTAAGAAATGTTGGAATTCCCCTTTATCTTGTTGTGAATTGGGAGATTTCCACTCCAGTCAAATTTATGCTGTAAGTGATGTAACATTTGACACCAAATATGAACACTGCTACTACGTGAAAGGTACAGTATACTGAATAATGCTGGAACCTCACCTCCTGTCTGTATTTGTACATGGCATTGCTCCGCTTTGTTTTCAGACAATGTCCCAGTCAGGCCCACACTGTTCCCCACACTGCCCTGCTCCCCCATTCAAAACATTCACCTCCTGTGTGCTTGAATCTGATTGGACAACTGTTCAGGAAACGCCTGAATTGTACCTTATCGTGTGACTTATCGTCGTTCTATTCTCGATTTGTTTCTCTTTTTTTCTTTTGTATCCATTTTTTGCAGTTAAATTTACCTGTGTTTTTCTTTTTCTTTGACAGTTTACCAAATTAATTTATTTATAATGATGCATATTTATTTGTTTGTATTTTTTTATTTTTGTACATTTTGTTTTTATGAGGGGCTCGCGTTCTCACAGTAAAATGCCTCAGCTGTAACTGATGGAAGGGATGTGCGTGTGTGTGTGTGTGTTTGTGTGTGTGTTTGTGTGTGTGTGTGTGTGTGTGTGTGTGTGAGATTGCCACCTGGCAGAAGCATGTGAAAGCCTTTGGACCAATGAACCAGGGTCAGTTGTGGTCAGTGGCTTAATGAATTTCTAGAGCGAGGCAGTGACTTTCACAGAGAGCTTGACCATGTTCCAAGAACGTTATGGCCTAGACAAGCAAGACGCCCCAGTGTTCCATGTCCTTTGCTTACTACTCTTTACTTGAATGGAGGTATTTATTGTTTATTAGAGGAAGAGTTGGGTGTAGGAGCAGATCTCTGTCCTGTTCAGCAAGGAAAGACCTAGGCGTACTGGTCAGACATACAACACAGTCTGAAAGCACTCGAATCAAACTGACCTGTGCGTCTAAAGTGAACGTTTGTTCAATCTGTTCTCTCTGATTCTTTTTTGTTTGTTTGTTTGTTTTTATATTTTTTTCCTGAAGTTTGTAAATAAAAGCGAATCATGATAATTACATCATTGTTTACTTGTGTTTCCTTGTCCAAATCAGCAAATCAGGGAGACCACAATACTAGCTTCGAGTTAACCAACAGAAAATATTTGGTAAGGGGGAAAAAGTGGTAAACGCCCTCTTAAGAGCAACTCTCACTTACTGTAAAGCTAAATCATAATTGTGCACAAGTTTAGCACGTACAGGATGCATAGCCCAACACACAGTTAGGGATGTAAACTGTAAAAGCGTTACTTTTTTTTCATAAAAGAAGGAAATCTTGTGTTGTAAAGGGCCACCTTGCCCCACTATCCCATAACTAGGGGAAGACACCCCCTTTTAAATTTTGCATCAATTCACCATCTAAGTTTTACACAAAAGTATAACTTGTATGACGAGTCAGACAAAAACCTTTGCTTTTTTTGAAAAATTGTTACTAATTGAAGAACACTAAAAATATTAAAATTATCTGAGGCCTCTATCAATCCATGCCTTGTGATTCCAATTCATTTTAATGAGCTGTGATACAATATATTATTATTATTATTATTATTATTATTTACAAAAATAACAGCTTAAATAAAACAATAGCCAATAGCATTCAACACTTGTTTAGTAAGTAAAAATAATAATTGTAAGTAAATAAATAAGTAAGTAAGTAATTAGTGGCTGTAACTCTGAACTCCTCTCCAGCAGGATGGCTAAAATGTAGCCTAATTCTGGCTAACAATCAAAAAGTGGGCCTTTTGTGGGGGATTCTTCATATTCTTTTTTTCATTTTTACTCCAAAACAAAGAAAGTAAAAACATTTGTTTTCCTATCAAAACCAAATGTACTTCTCCATCCACCCCCCAACACACACACACACTAAATGTAGTTAAAAACGTAAGCATAAATCACTCTTACCCAAATTCAAAAAATGGAGGGGAATGAATTTCAGGAATGCAGTGATCTAGATGAAATTTTCCAAATTAATTAGATCATAACTTTTCAATAAATATGTCAAGAGTAGTTTTGGCCCCATCTCTTGATCAGGGAAGAAAATAAGGGTGGGAGGAGCATATTATTCTTGGGGGATTCTTACCTATAAACGATTAACCTATTCATGTTCAACAACTAGATTTAGCGTGATAAGTAAAATGCCACAGTAGTGATTGGTCTGATTGGTCTAGACTTTAATTTTTATATAGTCTTGTGTAGACTATGTATCTTACAGTGCACATTCATATAATTTTTATTCACAATGAAATTAGGATTGTCTGTTGTTTTGTTAAAACGCTGTAGTCCTATGTGACCAAAAAATAGAACTGAATATGACGATAATAAGTAAGTAATAGAAATTCTTCTTTTTTATTCAGACTAGCTCAGAGAACATACGAACCCAAAAAATTTAAAAATTCAGCTAAGGACATTATTGGGATAAACATGAATTTAAGCCAATTTATATTCTATTTAAATAGAACATACTGTAACAGTGTTACAGTGATATCATTTCTTTCAGCTCCACGTCTTACTTATATAGTAGAAAAGAGTAATATTTTGTTATATGGAGCCTATAAATAAGTCAAAAGTAAAAAGAAATTGGTGCATTGGATTTTTGGGGGAACTACATCTATACAGATCTATGCCACTGCAGGTGACAATCCAAAAGACTGTTCCCCTCTTTCTAACACTATTTAGTTCTCATGCACAGCGGTAATCGGACATTCGTGCCATACTTAAAAATGTATACAGTTTATTGTCTTAGGAAATTATTTTAAACACACCATTCTAAAAGTAACTTTTGAAAGTATTCCTACAAAAGGCGGCTGGTGTGTTGTTTGTCATTTGCGGTATTTCTTTGCAGACTTTTACAGGTTTCCACTCAAAATGTCTTCGTAAACTTTTGAGTTCAGGATTTTGTCAATGAACACAAGCTCACCAATAGCACTGTAAGAAAAATATTTGATGTTTTTACATCAGTGCTTTACAGCACTCTGGTTGCAATTCTTCTTCAGGCTTTCTCCACACAAAGAGTCTACCCTAAGACTGATGTTGTGCTAAAAGTGTTTTTCTCTGAAACAAATATCATTTTAGAAATTTTATGAAGTGATCTAAAGAAGATCATTCAAGTTTACCAACGGTTAAATTGTTAGCATGTCCAAATACTTAGGGTATAGTCTTAAGGCTAGTCCTTGATTCTCCATTGTAAAAGCAAAATGTAGTCCAGGACTAGGCCTAATCCTCATCTGGGAAACCAACCCTTAGAGAGAGAGTGTTGAAAGGGATACCCGCTGTACCTTCTCTGAATGATCTTCGTGCTACAGCATTTTTGGGAAACTCACTGATGAGTTATGATGGTGTATAAATGATTCAAACCTTCAGATGATCCATTATAATCGAGATGGAAATCAAAGCTTTTGGTAGTCAGAGTTTATTAAGGCTTATATATCTGAGAGCATTAATGAATATATTTTATTATTATTCTATTACTGAAACAGCCAAACAGACTTTCTTATCTGTCGCTGCTTATTTCCTTTTTTCTGGTTAAACAAAAGGCTTTCATTTTTATCAAATCATGTTTGTTTGCTTTTGTTTGCAGAAGTCAGTTATATAATATACAGAAAATCAAGTGTGTAGACTTTATACTGTGTTTCAAAATGGCCTTCCATTATCACATAAATAAACCTCACTCAATAAAGCAATAAATCATTCTGTCATCAGTTAACAAAATGTGTTTTCCATGTATATTGGGTATATAGTTTACTTTAAATAAAGCGTCACTAAAAAATCAGACATACAAAGTAAAGAATGTTACTTACCTACCGAAAATGTTACGGGCCGAAAATGTCTGTATTTAAACTAAAGCTGACCTAAAAATCCCCTATATCTCTGAGTTAGTCCCACTAGCTTGACGCTAACGTAGCTAGCTAGCTAGCTACCATGGTGAAAATACAGGGAGCATTATTGAAGCACTAGTTTAAAAAAACTTATTTCTACACTGAACACTGCTGTGAAAAGGTATTGCTTTATGTTTTCTGCCTGTAAAGACTGTACAATAGTACTACTATTAATCTTTTTGGACAACTTTAATGCATCTATTGAAATACATATTTAGACATTTCTAAAACATTTACAACACAAGCTCTAGTCTATTCTATTAGTATATTAACCTTTTATTTCTCTGTTATGGTAGAAGACTGGACTTTACAGGCTTGTTTCAGTATTTTAAGTTTAAGTTAAAAAGTCCCTGTCAGTGTGAGTTGAAGCAGTTATATTAGACGTGGTTATTTCCACACCCTTTCCCACGCCTGCCTCAGCTCAGTGATTAAGTTTATCTCAACACGGCAGCTGTCAGAAGTCAACAATGTCCGGCTTTACGCTGCCAGGCTCACCTCGTTCGGACTCAAGCTGTCAAGACAAACTTCAGGATTATTACCAAGTACGAATAAATTCAGAAAATGATACTACGCCTACGACTCGTGACTTCGAGACTAGGTGAGTTCAGTGCACCTGCTTACGTGCGCTTCTTTCATCATCAACCAGTCACAGGAACCGGTTCTTCTCAGTAAATCATCTGAACCGATTCATACTGAATCGAACTGTTTGTAGCGTCCAGCGCAGGGGTGCACAATCTAATCAAAAAGTGCACTATTTGGAGGAAAAAGCCAACATTTCAAAACACAGTGCACCGTTTTAAGACTAACATAGTGTGCTACTTAGGGGGTTGTGAGGCTTTTGGGATCGAGCATTTGATTAGTTATATGAGGTTTCTCCTGATTGGTTAGTTAGGGCTGTACGATGTTGTGTAAACCGCAAAATGTTCAATAAAGCTGTCGGATATCACAATGACGATATGAGAAGCAATAAATTGTGTGCCTCTGATTGGATGTGACACAAGTTCAGACTTTTTTGAGAGATGTAAACAGAAATCTAACTAACCTCTCGTTTAAGCAAATAACAAAATATAAAATTACAAAAGCACCATTTACTATTGTGCTATCAAAAATGAAAAGAAGTACTAATAGCTACTTCTATCAGTACTGCAAGCACATTTTTTGTGCATAAACGCTACAAAACATTATTTTCTATATAGGCACACAAGAACAAATATATTTTGTTGTTTATTTATTTATTTTGTTTCATTTTTAAACGATTGTTGTGACAGTCGTGACTACTACCTTGCACGCTCAAACAGAAACTCATCATGATATCAAAAAAAAATGTGATTTCTCGTGCAACCCTATTGGTTAGAATGAAAACCTGCAGCCGTGTTGCTGACTGATGGCTTGTAATAAAATAATTATAATCTTTATCAGTTTAACCTCATACCATACAATATTACATTGTTACAATAGTAAAAGCATTACAACATTACAATATTACATTGTAAAAAATTAAGACCAATCTCTTTGATGTTGCTTACATTCTTGCTTTCTTTCTGTAGACTGTAGCTGGTTATACAGTCTACTACAGTTATAAGTAGTAGTAGCGCCCATCAGACTGACTGACATCTCATTGTAATATCTCATTGTACTCTTTTTCAAAACTCTTCACACAGTGCAGCAACACTCTTTGCACCAACATTTTGCAACATTTGTCCCCTTGATTGAATACAAAATTCACTTAACCTTTAGCAAAACTCTATTTCTAGAGCTCAGTTTGCTAATGCTTGCGTACACTATTTCAAAACTGTTATGCGTATTTGATGATTCTGGGCCTCTATTGCAAAAAAATATATTTTGGCAAGTAAAATCATCTTAAGTCTACTTGTTATATCCAATATTTCTTATTTTAAGATTGCTCTAAAAATGTTATAAGATTATTTAACTTAATTCTAGACATTTTTTACTTAAGTAAATATATTTAGTGAGATTATCACACTATATTGGCAGATCATTTTGCCAATATAAATGTATCTGCCAATATAATGAGATAATTTGATACAGAGTAACACAGAAGTAAAATAATGAACAGGAACTTGTAATGGATCAATTTTTTTGAATAGTGACCCCAACACTGGAGCTATCTATACTGCTCTAGCACTGTGTACGGCGTGCTGATCTGTGCAGGGTTCTGTTCTGACAGCAAAAACATTTCTCTCTCCACTTAAGTTCAACATATTTGCTACGGCACAATTACATGTATGTAAAAAGGCCACAGCTGATTTCTTTCTGAGCTGTAGTCCAACTTAAGTGTTGACCATCTATAAAAAGGGTCACTTCTAGAGTCACTTATAAAAAATGTAAATCAAACTGTCCATTCATTGATTCATGAAACGGGCGCTTCGAAAGGCTCGGTTCGGTAAACTGAACCAAATCTCTGTTTTCTAAATCGCTGTGAGCACTGACCAATCAGCGGCCCGCATTCGCAGCCCAAACGAAAACATGCCCTGCATCATTAAAACACGACCGCGGTCGCACAGACGTGACGCTCGGAACGTGGTCGCCATGATCAGCTTCATGCACACGGCAGTCTGGACCTGAATGATCTCACAAAGACGCGTTCTGGAACAGAGCGAGCCTTGATAGCGCTGTAGTGTCGAGTAGAGCAGCTTGTCTTACTCCGTTCGCTCAGTTGTAGAGGGAGTGGAGTGAGAACAGCGGGCAGGGACTGGGCGGAATACTGAGGTAAGACATGCTATCATACGCTACATGCTAGTTAGCATGTGGCTAGATATCTGTGATGACAGATGTGGAAAGAGTTGAGCTGTGTTGTTAGCGTTAGCTAACTTACATAGCTGTGTTGCAGCTAACTGGCTAAAGTGGCTGTCGGACTCTATAAACAAGCTAATTTTAAGCGAATCGTTATGAAGCTTCAACACTGTCTTAATTCGCTTCTTATCTGAGTAAAAATGTTCTGTGTACTGCTAGCGAGCTAGTTTACTTGTCACTTCAACTGTTGCGAACCCAGCTAACTCTGAATTTACACAGATATAGCGGTATAGCTAGATACTTGCTCGTATAAAAAGGAGCTGAACGGTGTGTATAACTCCTTAACTTTAACCGTTATGTGGTGTTTGGACATGCTGCATGTTCTCTTGTGAACAAAACCCCTAAGTTAACGGTAGCTCACAGCGTTAACCGGTTATCTAAGCTAGCTGTGCAGTCAACCTACAAACGTGTCACTTTGACGGCCTTGGAATGATCCAGCAAGTGAGGTAACGATAACTTAAGGTAGTCAAGGGTGAAAGCGTTTATATTCCACTGCGTTTGTCGCAAAGCTATACGAAAGTTGAGGTTAGCCTCTTAAGTGAATAAAATGACCGCTGGAACCGCTAGAAATGGTTCTGTAGGAGCTGTTTCTTCGTAGATGGGATGTAAAGGGTTCTTTGATATTTTTCTCTTTCCAGCTTAAATAATGTCCGTGTAAGTCAGCTCTGAATTTATTTAAGAATATAAATACTAAGTCTGTTAAGGTCTGTTTAGCCCAAGTTTTTTTTTGGAGAGAGTTGGCGGGGTTTGTGTTTTTAAGAGCGCGTTGAGCGCCTGCTGTTCACCTGTTGTCCCTAGAGAGGTCTGTGGCTGTCACGCTGAACACAACGTCTCTGAGACACAACCACAGGGGTCAGGAAATCCCACTTGCTTGGCTTTTTGCGTTTTATTTTTGTGTTAAGTCAGTTGAAATTTCCTGCCATAATGGTTGTATTTATTTTAAATTTGCTGCATTTTTATTGTATTCACCTCGCTGGCTCATTTCGTTGTGCTCCAGACCCCAAAACTGCCAACATGACAGCTGTCTCTCCCATTCTGTCTCGTTTAGGCAGGGGGATGGCGTCTGCCGCCGAGGGCAGCGTGGACTCCAAAGCAGAGCTGACTGCTCTGCTGGAGCAGTGGGAGCGAGAGCAACAAGGCAGCACTCAGGACCTGGTTAACATACTTGCCAAGTAAGAGAACACACTGATACAGCGAATGAGTAATTGCTCAGTGACTTGAATGTCATGACTCAGATTTTTTTTTTTATTGATCTCCAGGATCTCGGAGCTTGTCGAGAGAGAGACGGAGGAGTATCACAAGGCTGATCCTGATCCGTTTGATGACCGCCATCCAGGTATTATGTGGCTGGCTTTGTATTCTTTGCATTTGTACTCACTGACACAACTGTTAGTGTCATGACTACTTTCTTTGCTGAATGTTTTGTTTTGGGTAGTCTCAGATTGTTTTTCATATGTCTGTGTTCTGGATGTCTGTTGAATTAGGCCGGGCAGACCCAGAGTGCATGCTTGGCCACCTTTTGAAGATCCTGTTTAAGAATGATGACTTCATGAATGCGGTAAGAGACGCAGTCAGTTGTGTCTGTTCAGACATAGTTAGAGCCCTACTAAATTCATGAGGAAAAAAATGAGTTTGATTTTCAAAAATCACACATTTCAAAGATTTTCACAGAAATGCTAAATTTCTTGGCAGTTATTGAATGACACTTGGTAATTGAATTGGAGGACGATATGGTCCGTAAAGCTGGGTGATATGGCAATTTTCACGATACACAGTGTCACAATATATATATATATATATATATATATATATATATATATATTGACATCTGGTAAGTCGGAAGAGTGCAAATAGCTCGGCATAAAAACATATCAAAATTATGCGAGTACAGTAATTTTTATTTAGCTTTTCATATGCTTAGCTGCTCTAAATCCAGTTAAACATGACTAATTATGCTTTGTTTCTAATCAAACATGCAGTTATGAAGATTTTTAAGTGCTGATGGTATCCATGATATGCTCAGAGAGGCATGTTGTGACATTTATCACTATTATTATTTCCATATTGCCCAGCCCTACTTGTTTATATTCTGCTTTGGCCCTCTTAAGATTTGTTGAGGTAGGCAGCCCCACTAGTTTGACAAGATGTGGAAGGCTCGATTAAAATGACTTCCAAAAGCATAACACTGGCAATGTCGTGTCTGCTTTGTGTGTGATGTGTTTGTAGATGGATACTTTTCAACATGTAGTTTTTATCAAATCCAGGAAAAGCAGTGCTGAGTAGGGGTGGGACCACTTATTGATTTAGTAATTTAAAAATCTATAATTGCCATGAAATCACTACATGGATTCTTTTTTTTTTTTTCTTTTTGTGTGCTTCAGGTTGTGTAGCAAACACTGACGCAGTCTTTATTATGATGCCAGGCAGCATGTGTGTTAATTGTGTTGATGTTGTGTGTCATAGTTGGTGAACTCCTATGTCATGACAAGTAGAGAAGTCCCTCTGAACACCGCAGCTTGTAGACTGCTGCTGAACATCATGCCAGGCCTTGAGACTGCAGTGGTCTTTCAGGAGAAGGTAAGAAAGATCATTTCTTTTTCTGAGTAGTAATCAAAAGATGCACACTTTGAGCACACTTATGAGCAGTGTATTTGGCGTGTTGTTCAAAACCTGTTTCATGTGAGATCCTAAGACATATTGTTTGGCATTGTTATATTGCATATTGGTATCATCCCTCAATTCCCATATTACTGCATCCCAAGGTCAGACATATGTGTAAAAATACCTTTTAGTAGGCATGGTGGGGGGGGTCCCATTTTGGCTGCCTAATCTATTGTTGGCTGGCTGCTAACTCCCTCACCACAGCAGCGCTGATGCTAGCTTCAGTGGCAGCAAAATGTTTGATTTAATAGTTTTTCTTCCAGAAATGCTCTTTTCTAGTTTGCTAATGCGCTCTTCCACACATTTACTGAGAGATTCCACTTCTCCTCTTTTGTCTTCCGTTTGAGAAATTCGCTCTTTCCACCCAAACTCTTTGGGAATTGAGCAAGTTTTCAGATTTACAAATATGCAATAGCATATTGTAGAGTTTTTCAGAGGTATCCTAGGCATAGTTACAGTTGCTAGGCTCTGAAGGACCAAATAAGAGAACCACTTTGCTACAGCGCCACCCTAAGGCAGACTCTGGTAAGAATACCAAAGACTGAACCTTGCCAACTGTGGGTGAAGCAGTTTAACAAGAACATTTTCCTAAATTTGTGTTTGAGTTTCTATTTTCCTCTAACAGACAGCGTAACGTCATAAGTTTATCTTCTGTGACCCCCAGAATTTAGATTTTGAGACATGCAGGGGGTCCAAGAGGTTAATTAGGAGGTCCTGGACCCCCCATAAACATACATTTTTATGCAGCCTGACCCTATGACTGATAAATGTACAGTGAAGCAAGACTGTAAATCTCTGTGTCTCTGTTTTATAGGAGGGGATTGTGGAGCGCTTATTTAAATGGGCCCGAGAAGCAGAGCAGCCTCTAAGGATCTTTGCTACAGGTCTGCTCGCTGGGGCTATGGAGAATCAGGACATTGCTGCCAACTACCGTGAGGAGAACTCTGTGCTGGTGTGTGCCCCTTCACGCTGTCATGTTTTCATGGTGTCAAATACTCCAGAAATTGCAGACAGTTAATGCAGAGCCCAGATAAGTGTTACTTCTCTGGTTGTCCATCACCAGCTTTTCTCAGGCTTGAATATTGTTTTAAACGTTAATCAAAAGCATATGTCTTACTCAAGAACTCCCTGCTTTTCCCATAGTACTGTTCAAATATAGGGCCCATGTAATGTAAAATAAAAAAAACATCATTGCTTTTATAGTATGAGTTTGATGTTTTATGTAAAGTGTCAGTCCATATATAGAAACTAGGCTACAGCAGTTTAGCTCTGCCTGAAGTTTGTATTGACGTTTTTCAGGACTGCTTTTCCAGACACAGTGAGGCACAGTACAAGGCAGCCAGTCAGAACAGAGGTCATTTACATATCTTAAAGGCACAGTAACAAAGCAGCCTGTTAAATTCTAAGGATAAAGAAGCTGGAAAATGAACTATAATGTAATGAAATGTTTTTGATACATGAAACTACATACATATTATACCTTTGAATATACCTTGGGTGGGGCATAAGGAGAATGTAGGATACTACAGTTACTTAGCTGAGCTGAGTGGAATTTCACTGTTGTTACTTTACAGTTCATGTGAATGTGAAGAGTTTATTCCTTGTGACTTAGCTTCATTGATGCATTTCTTCTGTAGGTTCCGTTAATGTTGCAGAGGCTACGAGAGCTTCAGGAGAAAGACACCGAAAACAGGAAGGAATTCATACGGCCAAGCCCCCGCAAGAGCCTTGAGCCCCTCCTTCCAGTGGATGAGGAGGCGGTTGATGGCGAGTTCTCCCCCTGTACCCAAACCAGCCCTTCAAACACGCGCTCTGAGCAGAACAGCTTCGTGCACGATTCGGATGGCGAGATTTCCTCCCAGCCCGGTTCCGCTCAGAAAAGCAGCGGGCGAGCCAACTTGGGCATCAAAGGGCTGATGAAACCTGCTTCGGCCCTCCAGTCAGAGACAGATGAGCCTGATGGCCCTGGGGAGGGAGTGAGGGATTGGAGAAAGAGATTAGAAAGGGAGAATGGAAGAAAGGCAAAGCAGAAGCTAAATTTCTCATTGCCAGAGCCTGAGCGCAGTTTCAGCGAGCTGTCAAACAGCAGCTGGTCTGAGATGAGTCCGTGGGTGATCGGGAATAACTACCATCTGTACCCGCTCACACCTGGCATAGAGCAGCGCCTTATTCTGCAGTACCTCACACCTCTTGGAGAGTACCAGGAGGTAAGTTTGTGTTTAGGTAACAGTAATGCTTTTTTGCACTCCCGAACAGGATTAGGTGATATTCATTCTTTTAAACTGTTGGGAGGTTTTCCTTAATTATTCTGTTAGATGATATAATTGCTCTCATATGAAAAAACAAGTGCTCATTTATGCTTAACACATGTAAATATCTCAATATATGTTATCGTTTGTATAAATAAGATATAATTATTTTTGGCCACATGATGGCATCATATTGTTTCCCGCAGCACCCACTAACAGACAGATGTGTTGACAGGAGGGTTTGTAATCCTGTACTATACATAGACTACCCATTTTCTTTCCAAAGAATCTTGTGACTTTGCCATCTTTCCATCTCAAATCTCATTTTTATTAACTTGGTGCTTTTCACAAACATTTAATAAGTAGTTGTACCTGAATTCTTTTGTACTAAACGTGCAGTTAAGCAGTGATAATAGCAAGTCACCCAAGCTTAGTCCAGTCAAATGGGAATGCTTCAAGGGGCCAAAACTCCTCTTGATCTGACATTGCAGAAACGTTCTTACACTACTGTAAGCAGCGCATAGAATAAGGCCTTTATTCATCAAAAGATGCGTAAAAAAGAACAGATTTCACTGCCTTTAATAACTTACAAACTGCTCTGCGTCTGATTCATGAAGCTGTCATACAAGGTGGAAGCAAGCGGAGATTAAGTGTGTGATGGTTTGGCTTCAGTGCGTGAAAGTACGTAGCAGAAGGAAGAGCTAATATAAAATATATTCTAACAGTTAATAGTGAAATGAATTTTTAATCAGAAGTAAATGTTACTTGGCCTTAAAATGCTAATTTTGTAGTTTATTTTAGTGGTGTCTAAAATATTTTGTTTAGATTGATCTTTTCTCAGTGATGGTGAGGTTGTAAAAAAAACAGTTTTTTGGCTCAAATTTGAAGGCGCGTTTTAATCTTAAAGAATTAAATTGCAGTTAATCTGATTCTTCTGATCATTTCAGGACTGCCTGGCAGTTAACCAGTATTAATACATCAGGACTCCAGCTTAGAGGTGAATATACCACATTTGTGTTTCTTACACTAGTCTGTTTTGTCTGCAGCTATTGGCTGTGTTCATGCAGCTTGGTGCTCGGGAGCTTCTCATGCATTACATGGACCTCAAACAGACCAATGATGTCCGGCTAACCTTTGAAGCCCTTAAGGTAACACACCATGTCTCAAGGTAACACTTTAAACGGTGTTATGTAATCTGGACTCAAGGTTAGACTAGGCTGACTCATAGCCTAGAGTAAACACATTGGAAATATTGATTGAAATCACAAATGGGTGTACTTTTTTCCCCTGTTGTTTCAGGAAGCTTTCCAATAAAGCAGTCACCATACACATACAGATTCAAATTGTGTACCCTTCAAAATTGTTTTTCTTTTTTTGGCAGTACCTGGCCTCTCTTCTGCTGCATAAGAAGTTTGCAGCGGAGTTTGTGGCTCATGGTGGAGTGCAGAAACTTCTGGAAATCCCGCGGCCCTCTATGGCTGCTACAGGAGTCTCTTTGTGTCTGTATTACCTAGCCTACAATCAGGATGCTATGGAGAGGGTAGGTGGTATGCACAATGGAGCTTA
Organism: Colossoma macropomum; assembly: GCF_904425465.1. NCBI lineage: Eukaryota > Metazoa > Chordata > Actinopteri > Characiformes > Serrasalmidae > Colossoma > Colossoma macropomum. Next base: position 16,562,877 of record NW_023494793.1, on the reverse strand, counting down.
CAAGCACACCAACTGCATTGTGTAGACTGGTCTACTGTTTGGGATGGACACAAGTGAAAACTAACAAACTAAAGTAATTCGACTAGTAAAATACTACTCAAAATTTGCAAGTTGATTGTGCATTGCCTGAGACTAAATAGAAAAAAAATCCGTTCTGTATCTCAATCTGTGTTGGGATTGAAGCCACGGTGTAGTGTCACTAGGCTGTTTTCCGATCACCAGTAGGCCTGTTTGCGTTCCCCATTTACATCTCTGTACATCAAAATAAAAGAGGAAAAACAACCTAAAAGCTTAAACAGCACTCGCTAGCTTTTTTTCTTGATTACTAACCTTTATCAGACCTGTTTCTTCGGCTCTGTCAGTCTTTCAGCTAATTTCTGTCCTTCCCTGTATAGTAACAGGTTATTTTTATTCAGATTTACAAGAGATCAAGGAGTTCATGGCAAAAATCTTCTCCCCTGACTGGCCCTCTAGAGCTGCCACCTCAGAATAACTATTTATAGAGTTCAAGGGTATAAAAGTGCGTTATAATCAAACACCTGTGTTAGCTATATATAGTACAATAATATATATTAATTAATTAGTTAATACTGGTGTGACTGTTTCTTAAAATAGTTGGCTCTTTAGCTACCTAGCGTTCATGTTTTTGTGCCTGATCCTCTGTTTCTTTATCTCACATGAACTTAATGTTAGCTAGCTAAAAAAAAAACAGTCGGCTGAAAACTCGATAGCCTGCTATAATGACCACAGTTTGCACAAATCCATATTATAGGTTGATATCTTGACCCTGTAACTACTTACTGATTCAAACTGCGTATTCTGTATTTTGAATACGGCCTAATCGTTTTTAGCTAAAATCCCACTAGTTTCAGGCCTAGTGTTCAGTAGATCAATAGCAAATGCCATGTATGTTTAGTATAAAACTATTGAATGCTTAAAGATGGGCAGACGTGAACTTAACATTATTTATTTAATCCTTGACCGTCTTACTCCTAACGGCTGATAGTTATCATGGTGTAAGGAAGGCCACTGCTTTCTGCTAGTAAATAGTGTTAGCTAGCATTTACAGGTGTTTTTTATTTATTGATGCCGCATAGCAAAGAAGAAGCAGCCCTGCTCTGTTTCTGTAATTTAATTGTTGCTGAGAATAAAGCACTGTATACATTTCACCTAGATGTCAGACCTTTTATTTTTAAAGTTAAAAACTTGCATACTATGAGCAAATATAGAAAGAAAATATCATGACATGATTTAACATGATTTCAGAGACTCTTTCCTTGCTTCAGATTATAATTCATGTGTATGCAGCTTGTCTTACAATTTTGAGGCACTGCGAAGGATGATCCTGTCTTGACTCAGAAAATGCCTGAATAAAACAAATGGGGACTTCTGATTTGTTATGCTATTTGGTTGTAATTACTAGTGTTTTCTGTCTCTTGTAGGTGTGTATGCTGCCTCACTCTCTGCTAGCTGAAGTTGTGAGTTATACTCTGTGGCTGTTGGAGTGTTCTCATGCCTCTGGCTGCTGCCATGCCACCATGTTCTTCTCCATTTGCTTCTCCTTTCGCGCTGTGCTCGAGCTGTTTGACAAGCAAGATGGCCTGCGACGTCTTGTCAACTTGGTGCGTATGTGCACATACAGACACACAAACTCATTACTGCTAGTGATCTTACTATAACATGGGTCTTATTGATCTTAATGGCCAAACATATTGCATCCCTTGTATCATGGGACATAGTCCTGATATGCTGAGTCTTATGGATCTTTCTTTGTTGTTGTGAATGTGCACAGATAAGCACGCTGGAGATCCTTAACCCAGAAGACCAGGGGGCACTGTTGAGTGATGATGAGATCTTCTCCAGCAGACAGACAGCCAAGCACACATGCATGGCTCTGCGCAGGTACTTTGAGGCACATCTAGCTATCAAAGTGGAGCAGGTCAAGCAGTCTTTGCAGCGCACTGAGGGAGGAGCACCTATACATCCCCAGCCATACTACAAGGTATGTGTGTACTCATCTGTAACCATACAGCTTTTAAACAAAGTAAAAGTAAATTTACAAATGTATGCTGTCTGCTAAAAATTTGGGGGCAGGTGGTTTTTTAAAAATGCATTTTGAAAAAATGACTGTTCATCGTCAACCAGGTTTACATTGACTGCAAGCAGCACATGTTGAGGCTGTACAATGCAACAGTATCGTCACACAAGCTAGGAAAACTAATCCTGTGCAAATACAAGAAAGATCACCGTTGCACGCCTGCAAAAGAACAGCTACAATTTGTGTTTTTATCGTTTGTCTGCAGGAAAGTCAGCCCTAAAATGTCTTTGGACTCACTGCTGTGCAGACTGCTTGAGCCTTTATTTATTTTAGGATTAACTAATTGAGCCTTATTTTCAGAAACTATTTCGCTCACCCTTTTAAAATGTAACAGCAGACACGCTTGTGTTCGTTCATGTGCAGGTTTCATCTCTTGCTGCGTAGAAATGCTACTTGAGGGGAATCTGAATTATTGTGGAGAAAATAATGCGTGTATTTCACAAAATGAACATTAAAATTCAGATCTGTTACATGCTGCCTCTGTTTTTTTTTTGTTTTGTTTTGTTTTTTGTTTTTTTTACAGTGAAAATGACATTGTTCCACTAGTTGGGATTAATATTTGTTGGGAAAAAAAATTTGGAAGTAAATTTTTTATTATTTTAGCGCTATATTATTTGAGTATGAGCTGCAGCTCTTTCAGTTTGCACATGCCTACTTTATTGCATTTATCTTTTAACCAAATGCCATCATTTAAGGCACATTCATTCTCCTTCATGCGCGCACACACATTTAGCTGTATATTTACATCCACAGCTTCATTCAGTGTACACTTATGTTCAAAGATTCTTGCCTCTGAAGCATGTTAGTAATCGGCACACATTTATTCACTTGTTTGTGTTTCAGCCCTGCTCCTACACCCACGATCAGGTGGTTGAGATGGTGGAGTTCCTGATTGAGTATGGGCCGGTGCGCCTGTACTGGGAGCCTGCAGAGGTCTTCCACAAACTGTCCTGTGTGCAGCTCCTACTGCAGCTGATATCCATCGCCTGTGACTGGAGAACGTATTATGGAAGGTAAGAAGGAGAGAATGATGTGGCATTTCAGTGTTCTAAGTATGGAGACCCCTAAGGCACGTTTACAAATCTAGCTCAGTAAATATAGTTTCCTAAATATATCTGCTTCTTATGTTAACATTCAGTGCCACAACGAGGAATAAAGTAATAAAGAGGAGTAGCAAAGTTAATCTTTTTAATAAGCTACCCTGGTTTGAGTACTTTCTACCTTATAGTATATACAAGCTTCAGGGTGTTTAGTTGGCCGACAGATATAACTGATATTTTGTGGTTAATATTTTCTCTCCTAGGAGTGACACAGTGCGATATGCACTGGACATCCTCAGCATCCTGACTGTTATCCCAAAAACTCAGCTTCTTTTGGCTGAGAATGTGGCTGTGTTGGATGAGGGAGGGTCTACCATCTCAACAGTAGGTGAGGGATTGTTGTAAAATGGTGTTTTTGTTACTTTCATCACGTTACAGGTGGGAGTTGGGAGGGAGAGAAAAGTGTGGGGAGAATGCCCTCCCTTACTAACAATGTCCATTTACTGAAAGCCAAACCATATCTGTGTCAGTTTAGTATGTACAGGATGATGATGCGTAAATGTACACAGAGTGAAGGGGAAATAAATGGGAACATGAGTCAGTTTTGTTTTTAAAGCACAAAAAAGAAAATCTTTAGAAGCAGCTTCTTGCCCCACTGTCAGGCCTTTTTGCTATCGGGCCTTTTTCTTTTGTCTGGGGGGAATATCTTGCCTCAAAGGTCTAATGCTACCTTTACCTTTACTCTTATAAGCACACATATTTCCTCTCATAAACAAATGTACTGCTCTCTCCACAACCCTCCAATAATCATGTATTAACAACTTTTATAGAACTTAAATGCATAGATAACTAATTTCCAGTGACAAATTAGATGATAGATAGATTTCAAAATTAGTTAGACAGTAACAGGCCAATTAAAATTAAGATTTGATTTGATCAAGGGAGAAATAGGGTGGGGATGACATCTCTCACCTCTAAGGGGGCTTCTCATCCCTAGTTAGAGCTATACCTTCTTACACAGTTTGAGTTTGTTCTGATGATGCCGATACACAAAAAGAATGAGGGCAGAGGTATGCAAAGTCTGAGAAAGTAGAAACTGTAATGAAAAAATCCTTATGCTGTGCAAGCACAGACTGGTCAATGTAAAACGTCATTTTCTCATCGGTGAATTTACTAGTAGCTGATATGACTTTATACGGTCTGCCAAGGAATTATGGTTATCTTAACACTACAGTGAAAATGAGCCAAGAGCTGATTGCGTTATGTATCAGAATAGGATAAAGTTAAACAATACTTGTTCCCAAGTAATACAATAAGTTTCATACACATCTCTTAGGATATGGGATGGTTTGTGGTTATGCCATAATTTGTGATTGCTTGCTTTTGTATATGTGCAGGCATGAGCATTGTGCTGGTTGTAGCTGAGGGTGAGGTATTCGTCAATGATGCGGAAATCCAGAAGTCAGCCCTGCAGGTGGTGATCAACTGTGTGTGTGCTCCAGACAAGCGTGTGTCCAGCATCGGCAAGTTCATTGCCGGAACCCCACGCCGTCGCCTGCCCCAGACTCACCGCGCCAGTGAGAGCGTCTTGGCCAAAATGTGGAACGTGGTCCAGTCCAACAACGGCATCAAAGTACTGCTCTCTCTGCTGACTGTCAAAATGCCCATCACAGATGCAGACCAGATTCGAGCACTTGCGTGCAAAGCGCTAGTTGGGTTAGCGCGTAGCGCCACAGTGCGACAGATCATCAGCAAGCTGCCTCTGTTTAGCAGTGGACAAATCCAGCAGCTGATGAAGGAACCTGTACTTCAGGACAAACGTAGTGAGCATGTGCGGTTTTGCAAATATGCAGCAGAGCTTATAGAGCAAGTGTCTGGGAAGCCGCTACTAATTGGTACAGATGTTTCGCTAGCACGGCTGCAGCGGGCGAATGTCGTTGCACAGTCACGTATTACGTTCCCCGAAAAGGAGTTGCTGCTGCTTATTAGGAACCATCTTTTATCAAAAGGCCTCACCGATACTGCTTCTGCACTCACAAAAGAGGCTGAGCTACCTATGGGCATCCACACGCATTCACATACTCATGCTGGTGTAGCACCTTTTGCGGCTGTTACCATGGCGACTCCACCCTCACCAGCTGCCATCCCAAGGACTCCTCGGCTTGCAAATGGAGTGGCAGCACGGCTTGGGGGCCACACCCCTCATACAGTGACTTCGCCTCTTCACCCGCAGCCACGCCCGTCTACCTCACAGCCCCCACCCCCAGCCCCTCCTGCATCATCTCACCATACTAACAGTTCTCCTCTGATTGGGCGTATCGTGTTCTCGAGGGAGCGGCCATCCCCCTGTGCAATAGGAGGGAAGAAGCCACGAGTTTTGAGGCAGAAATCGGACCATGGGGCATTTAGTCAGAGTCCAGCCATGAAGAAACAGATGGATCGCCATCTCCCGTCCCCTCCAGCTCTTGATAGGTCTGATTTTACTTATTTACTCATTCAGTGCTAATTAACATTAGATTTAAACTAAGTTTTAACTAGTTACGTTTGGCTTGGATGATTTAACAGTATCATCACCAGGCCAATCCAACAGTATAACTTTTGTGTTGAGACTTTGGTTGGCAAGTCAAAGTCAAGTCAAAGTTTATTTATATAGCACTTTTTACAGCACGCATTGTCACACAGCAGCTTTACAGAAAATCCCGATCCAAGCCCCAGTGAGCAAGCCAAGCCATAGAATACACAAATGAAGTCACATGATTTATTACAAATGAAATAGATAAAGTTTCTTTTAAACAATTTAACTCTCACTAGGCGCTGCAGAAAACTCTGTGGTAAAATTAAAAAATGCAGAAAATACCAAATCAGTCCTGTAGACTGTGGGTTTTGTTTGTTTATTTATTTAAGAGTATCAGGGTGTTTTAATAACAAAAATGTACTTTTTACAGAGTAAAATCATAATTTGTAAATTTGTCAGCATACCTGAAATTCTATATGCAGCCAGATTTTTGTTTTAGCTTTGCATTCATGGTAAGAGATGTTTATTGTTGTTTCATTGAAACAATATGAAAATATGTTGAAATTAAATTATAAATTAGTAAATGATGGCTGCGGCTAGCAGCTATTTCCATCATCGATGTATCAGTCTTATAATTTTGATTGATCCACAAAAGAGTGTAATTATTAGCGTGTCAAGTTTAAGAATAATTAATAACTGTCAATAATTAATGTTTTATCTACATTGACACTACAGTGTTTTATTTAAAAAAGAAATACAAGCAATATTTCTGCTTTTTTATACTGCTTTCAAACAGATCTACTCTATATCTAAACTATATTTAAACAACTTTTATCAAGATCAGACCTTCTCCATTGCTCATGAAAATGCCATTTTAATCTCTGTGATTGGGGATTTAAAAGAACAATATATTTCCCTCTAATGATAAGTCAAACTAAATGCATTTCTGTCAGTAACTGTAATCAAACTTGAGTTTTTCTTGTGCACTGTGCTTGGATGAAACAGAGAAAGCATATCGTTGAGGAGTGTACTCCGATTGTTTAAATACAATTTTTAAATGACAGCTTTTTTTGGTGGCTCACTTGATAGAAGTTACTTACGGCTATTGTTGTGTCGTGTTGAGTCCGAAGTTTGCATGTAAAGCACATCGCTGGTAGTATCGCCTATGTTAGCACCGGAGGACTGTTGTAGCTGACTACACTGGGCAGTGCTCACTAAAGAACCATGAGTGAATCAACGCGCAGCAAACTAACCCAAGCAAAAGCAAAAAGTGGAAAGATCCAGTTTCCCTCGAAGTAAGACTTACCATAGCGATATGAAAGCGAGAGGCTACAATCACAGAGGTGTTGAAACCACTGATGGTATATATGATTTATACACTAATTGGTTGTAACATAAAGCCACCTTTACTCTCACTGGCTGTCAACTGTTTGACAGCCCTAGTTTCCAACTGCTTGTGCTCTGCAGCCTTCAGTCACTGTATGCAGCATTAGAAGCATAAGCTTCGGTAAGCCAACTAATTGTTAATAAGATGCCAGCTTTTAAACTATCGCTTAGTAATTGATTTTAATCAAGCGTTATAGGAAATGGCACAATTTAATGCCCACTGTTTACATAATGTTTATTTGCTGAATTTAACATTTTGGAGGGAAAACAAAAACATAAAATATGGCCTGTGCAACAGTTATGGCACAATTTTATATGGCATATTTTTTCCAATATGTTTAACATTAAAAACTAATGATAAAACATTACAAATTAAATAGACCTAAAATAGAAAATCAGCAAAATGTTTGAGTGGGTGTGTTGTCAGTTGTTATTTTTGGCATATATCTCACATGACATTAACATTATTCTCTTTGTAGTATCATAACGGAATACCTGCGGGAACAGCATGCACGCTGTAAGAACCCGGTGACCACTTGCCCCCCCTTCAGTCTCTTCACTCCCCACCAGTGTCCTGAGCCAAAGCAGAGGCGCCAGGCCCCCACAAACTTCACTGCGCGACACACACGCAGGGTAGTATACCCCAAATACGGGGGGGTTGATGGGGGCTGCTTCGACAGACATCTCATCTTCAGCAGGTACAGTAAGAGCATGAAAATGCTGTTTGTGTTCAGGAGTTTTGTTTTCAAGTCAAGGCAGTTGATTAGATCAATGAAAAGATGGATTTAACTCTCTGTGTAGAAACAACCAATGTGTGTGCAGGATCTGTTGCAAACTGGATGCATGCAGTAACAGAAAGGTTAGGTTTCAATGCACTGATTTGTGTATGTGTTTTTGGGTGGGGTGTCCAGGTTTAGGCCGATATCTGTGTTCAGAGAAGCGGAGGAGGATGAGAGTGGCTTCATGTGTTGTGCTTTCTCAGCACGAGAGCGCTTCCTCATGCTGGGCACGTGCACTGGTCAGCTCAAACTCTACAATGTCTTCAGTGGACAGGAGGAAGCCAGCTACAGCTGCCACAGCTCGGCAATCACACACCTTGAACCCTCTAGGGTGCGTCTGTTTTTCCCCTTCCCCTTTTTTAACGGAGAGGGCACAATGCCTTTTCTTTTCTAAAAAGTAGGTTTCGTTTCCAATACTTCAAGTCTTGGCAGGTAGTGATGCTATTTAGATATTTCTACTTTAAAAACTTCTAAACACTTGCATAATTTTTAACTAACTCCAGATGAAGTCAGTCAGCCAAGACATGTTTGGTGGCCCCTCTTAGATGAAGATTTTACATATGCCATATAAAACATAAGATAACAGTGTTGCTAACTGTGGTTAAGTGACTGGAGTGAAATGATCACTTTTACGTGCACGTTTCCATTATTACACTACTTAGATCACAAATTTTAAACCACAGCTCATAGTCATTAGCTTGTATACCTGTGGTTCTCAACACGAGCTTGCTCACCCAGGAGAGAAACTCCCTCAGTGTTCACACTCCACTCCATATTCCTCATTTTGCTGTCCAGATGAGGCACGAGGTGGCAAAGAAAATCAGTTTTTGCCATTTCACAAAAACAACCAGGGATGATGTCCACAACACAAATATAGTCATGTTATTTACGATGCAGAATTAATAGCGAACCTACAAGTGTGAGATGGAATGATAATGATAATACAATGTTAAAAATGTTTTCTACTAGGTACTAACAAATATATTTACAATAAATGCTTTAGGCCAAAGTCTCAATTTTCATGAAAGCATTTTACATCAATCCACTCTAAATTGCTTTGTTTACATTTCCTTTAAGAAAGACGTGGATGTGGTTTGAGTGAGGATATATTTATGAGAGATTTGGGTGACTAGTGATGTTTGGTGTTTGTAAGCCTCATAGCTCCAGTTTGGACACCAAACATGTCTTGTCTTGTCTTGTCTTGTCTTGGCTCATCTCTTCCATCTGGGGTAAGTGGAAAATTCTCTAAATTTAAAGTTTTTCATTAAAATGAGCATAAAAAAATAGGTTATCATACACAGACTACGTACACTTGAGGGAGGTAACGTACAGTTAATCACAAAATGCATGGAAGTGCCATTATAGGATAGATTTGTTACAGGACTTTTTTTGTTTTGTTTTTTGTTTGTTTTTTTTTTTGTTTTGTTTTCCCCTTTTTTTTTTTCTTTCAGTACCTGATCCAGAAATTTCTGCTGATTTCAACCTGAACCTAATACCTTTTACTTGGTTCTATATCTATTTTATAGTCTAACTGCCCAGTCTGGAGCAAAACGTCTTAAAACAAAGGAGAAACGGATCGCTATTGGAGAGAACACTTAATAACCTATTTTGTTTTTCACGGCTTTTGAAAAATGTGTGAGACTCCAGGCTTTGAGTTTATTAGCTGGTGTCACCTTTTTTGCTGGGTGTCTTAACCTTCATTGCAATGTCTTAAGTAAATTAGTCTGTACAGACCTGACTGTTAAATGTGGTTTGTTTAGAAATGATTTGTCAAGGCTCAATGTCATGCCATCGATTTTTGTCTCTTGCAGGATGGGTCTTTACTGTTGACATCAGCTTCATGGAGCTATCCCCTGTCAGCCCTTTGGGGCATGAAGTCTGTCTTCATAATGAAGTGAGTGTAACATACTTACTCACTTTAAATAAATCACCTTAACAGACATTTTTACCAATTATGTTGTTATTGTTGTGCCAATAAATAAAGCATTTTTGTGTGTTTGTTTTATTTTTTGCAGGCATTCCTTTTTAGATGATCATTATGTGGAGTTCAGTAAACTCTCCCAGGACAGAGTAATAGGAACGAAAGAACACATTGCACATGTAAGACAGCAGGTTTAGTTATTCACATGTAGTGGTAGCATAAAAAATGTTCATCTGAAATATTTTCTATAGGAATCTTTCACCAATGCATTACTCATTCCTGATTGCTTAATTGTGTTCACAGTTCTGTTCTTTTAAATGGTAAAATCCAGTGTCCAGAAACTGATGTATTGATTTGTCTGTTTTTTTTAAATGAATGGCCAAGAACAAGTTTTCTTTATTATTTTCTCTTGTGCTTTAATTATTCAGATTTATGACATTCAAACTGGGCAGAAGACCCTGACCCTGAACAACCCTGACCTGGCTAACAATTACAAGCGCAACTGTGCCACCTTCAATCCCACTGATGACCTTGTCCTGAATGATGGGGTCATGTGGGATGTCCGCTCAGCACAAGCTATCCACAAGTTTGACAAGTTTAACATGAACATCAGTGGAGTTTTCCACCCCAATGGCCTGGAGGTCATCATCAACACAGAGATTGTATCCTTCACACTAGATTTGCTTCTGTTTTGCGTAGTAGATGTTCCAGTTTATAGAATGCTATCTATTGGTAGCTAAAACATGCACATTATATTCAAATCATTATATACTAACTTAGCTGAAGTGGTACACCTGACAATTAGCTGATGGTCTGTATTAATAAAAATGTGATTTTAAGCGTTATTCAATAGACAAAATGTACGCAAAACTAGGGGCCTGTCTCACAAAGCATGATCAACTTGGTGAGGATTCCTGACCACGTGTCAGCCTCACACAACCTCATTTCCTCTGCTGAAAGCTAAGAGTTTTCATGTGATTTGGCTGTTTTCCACAAATGTCACAAAGTGAAAAGTGGTTGCTGTGCCAGTCTTCTTTTAGTGTCTTGATTTTTGTGTTCTACAAGTCAGTAGCTGGAGGCATGTGACTTGGAAATGACTAGGGCGGGGGGGGCCCTTCTTTCCCCCCTTCCTCTCTCTGCTGAGAAATCAAAATCGCAACCAGTTCAAATGAAACAAGCAAAAATCTTAGTTTGGAAACACATTGCTTTGTAGATCACAGAGCTGTTCACTAATTCACATAAAACAACAAGTAAAACAAACAATCTTGGATGATAACAGCAAAAATAAAATGTGATAACTGATGTTTTAATAGCCTACGTAGTGTCTACCACCCCCCACAGTAGAGAATGAGTTAAGTTAGTTTAAATTTGTCATTTGTGCAATATAGAGCCAGTTGTACTTCGTTGAAATGCTTACATGTTATTCCTGTTATAGAGGAACAGAATTCAAGGGACTTCTTATAGTAAATAAGCTTTCTAATAGTTCAAAGTAGGGCTGGGCAATAAAACGATAGCGATAATTATCGCGATTTAACTTTTCCTCGATAGAGCGATACGACATGTTCAATAAATGTTCGATGTAATACACCATTCTCACACTCCCATGTTCAGCGAAAGCCTTGGAGGCGTTTTCTACTGCAAGGAAGGCGACACTACTCTGCTGTCGCCAGGAGAGGGCGCACTTCCGAGTTTTTCTACATAATTAGTGAGGGAGGGGGCCACGAGTAAGATGAGTCTTTAGCAACAGCTGAAATGCGGAGTTATACATTCCCTGTTTGAGTGGAGCGACCGGCCATCTGCTCTCCTGTGACCGAGTGTGAGTGACGAGGTCAGTGATGTAACTGTACTGTCCTACAGTGAACTCACCTCTTTCCTAACATCCTAACCAGCTTTAGCAGTGTTAAATCACAATCCTCACAACTAAAGCACTGTTGCAGAGCTCGGACAGTCATATTTAAGTATGAGTGCATTCCCAAGCAACGAAAGTGAAAGAAAGAAGTGGGTTCATGTGAGTTACAGTCCTGATTTAAACGAAAGTAAACTGAGGAAGCTGTGAGGCATTGGAGAGCGGGAGAGCACAAGCTTTCCAGGCTAGCTGTTTTTAGCAGCTGGCTAACTTGAAGCAGCGCTCCGTCACTCCACGACACGGAGAATTGATGATACTGTAGATCAAACACGACACAAAAGCACCGCTTTCAGTTTAAACGTTCCTAAAAGGGGGACTCTGTTTGTCTAGTGTTGATATTTTGCAGTTCACCACTTAAACTACTACAATTGAATATCCAGTCGTCGCTAGCTGGTGTCTGAATACTGTGATGTCATTTGTAGCGGGGTAGCCGAGCGCTCGTCACCAGCTAAAAATAATCTGTTTTGTTTCTTAAATCATGACTATTACAAAATAGCCATGCTTTTCCAGCTGGTAAAAACAGCTCAGCAGACACTTTCTCCCACTCTCCCATGACAGATTTGTGAAATGTTCCAGTGTTTGGCGAGTGTTTGTTGTGTTCCGACCATAAAGGATAGTTTAAAACAGCAATTAACCACCCAGGAGCAAAAATCAGCCTTCAAACTTGAAAGAAATAATGATTTGACATTTATCGCGGTATGTATTGATATCGAACGATATGAATTTTGTTTATCGTGATAACATTTTTGGCCTTATCGCCCAGCTCTAGTTCAAAGTATGCAAATTTGGTTCTTTAACTACCATCAGTGGGACTTAAGGACCTTCCATCTACTGCACACGGTACCAGCGCTGGATCAATGCAGAATCGTCTTTAACAACAATGGAACAGTCATTTATGGAGGTAATATACACACACATACACACACACACACACACACACACACACACACACACACACACACACACACACACACACACACACACACAATTACTCCCAAAGGTGTTTGTTAATGTCCATGCAGCTGCATATGCTCAGGTTATAATAGCATCAATGATTGTGTGTGGATTTTTCCTTCTTTTATGGTTGTCTTAGCAATGCTACAGGCTGATGATGAGGATGACATGATGGAGCAGCAGATGAAGAGTCCCTTCGGTTCCTCCTTCAGGACATTTGATGCCACTGACTACAAACCCATTGGTACAGCTTAAAACCAATGTTTATTTTAAGAATGGAGTCAGCTAGTAAAGCGAGGACCTTAGAATAACTTACTTTTAGATTAACTGAATAAGAATTTAATAAAACACTTACTTTTAACTGGCACACTCCTGGTGTGCTTTTCTGATAATAGAATTGACAAAGAAGGCAGAGTATGCTCAAGAAGTGTCAAAGTTCTGAACTTAGTGCAACATAGAACAAAATAAATAACAGGTTTTTTTATATGCCTTCCCAGCCACCATTGATGTGAAGAGGAATATTTTTGACCTTTGCACAGACACCAAAGACTGCTATCTGGCTGTCATTGAAGTAAGTTCTATAAACCTTAATTTTGTGAATTTCCAAAATAATTACTCAAGCTGTTTTTTTGCTATTACAATATGAAGGCAAACGGAAACATTTTCACCTCACATAGAATCAGGATTCCATAAACATGGACACGGTGTGCAGGCTTTATGAAGTTGGTCGACAAAGACTGGCTGAGGAGGAAGAGGATGAGGAAGATCAGGTGCGCATATCTTGGCGTATATTGCTTTCACATTGTGTAAGCAATGACAGGCTTTTAAAATTGTTGATGTTGGTGATGATTTAATTATTGCCTTCTAGCAGTAAATAGCATTTTATTTAAAATGGTTATTTAAAAAGTCACTCCACAAGGGGGAGCTAATAGCTCTCAAATAGATTTTGATGCTTTATAAGAGTATCCATGTCACTCTGTGTCTTTGCTATTTAAATAAGGTTTATGCATTTAGCTTGTGTAGAACTGCATAGATTTATTAGAGTAATATGTTCATTTAACTGCTAAACCATCATAAAGCAGCCTTGACCAATAGAAAGGTGTCTGTAACTTCTTACAGTGTTAGGCATGCTGTGTATGTAAATGTTTCATTGAAAATTGATTTTGAATCGATTCATCAAGGTTATAAAAAGGTAATTGTTTTCAGAAACTGCTATTTTTGCTATCCAACCTTTCAGGAGGATGAAGATCAGGAAGAGGAGGACGATGATGACGACTCCGATGATGACATAGACGATATTGACACAGACCCCCTGCTGGCAGAACTGGAGAATGAGAATAATGGAGAAGAAGAGGAGGAGGAGGAGGATGGCGAGCAGGATTTTTCTCCCTCTGATGATGAAGAGGTGGCTCGCCTGCTGGAAGAGGAAGGGGATGACGATGATGACGATGATGATGACGAGGATGACGAAGATGATGACTCTGACGATAATGAGGGAGATGTGGACCTTGTGCTTGATAACAGTGAGTTGATGTTTCTGTGAGAGTGGATTAGAAAGGCTTGCCTCTTTTTGGGTGGCTTCCTTTCAGTCTATATGCATCCTCTAGTTGTTCTAACCCTTTCTCTCCCTGTTCTGCCTTTCCAGCAGATAGCTCGGACAATTCCGATCTGGAAGACGACATCATCCTCTCCCTAAATGAGTGAACCAGTGAGAAAAGAGGAGAAAACCGGAAGCACAATCTTACTCGTACCTCAGAAGTGAACACCACTGAGAGAGGAATGATGACAATAAAATGTCAAAAAGTGATGCGTTGTGGAACAAGCCAGAAAATTAAGCGGTTAGCAACTAGAGGAGTGGAACACTTGATCAGATCAAGGGCTCCTAGGCTGCGGAGGCCCTCCCTGCGAACCGTATTTGGAGGGCTCTCTGCAAATGCTAATAAACATGGAATTGCTGGATGATAAAGGAAGATATAGTTTCTTACAAGGATGGCTTGATAGAGCATGTGTGATAGTTTCTAAAGAAAATCCCACAAAAAAATATTTAGTTTTCATGGAAAAGCTCTTTCTAAAGTTTCCCCCTTTTTGAATGTATCCTTTTGTAAGAGAAGATAAATACTGACAGATGTTTTGAGAGGGGTGTACTTTTAAGAACATTTATCATATTGTCTGTTTCAATGGGTATGCCCACAAAAAACAGCTGGTGGTGTTGGTCTAGGGTGTCTATGATGTCTGGTCACTTTTGTGGTTCTACTGAACCCTGACTGGACACTGCGTGTCAGTCTGTTTCAAAGGGACATGGGACTGTCTGCTCCTCTTATGGTGTGCCTGCTTGATTCCATCTCCCCTTAAACATTATTGTCGGTTATTTTGCTGCCACAATACCTTTTGGGCTTTAGTTTTTTGGGGTTTTTCTTTTCTTTTTCAGGACTGCCCGCAGCAACAAATATTTTTCTGTCCATATTTTCTTATTCTTTTGCTCAAAATAGAAGCAGTTAGCGCTTATATTTAGTTTTGAGAAGGCGTCTTAAGAGTTGTGCCTTCCTTCCTGTGTACTTTATGGTATGGGTACGATTCTGAAATTCCAACAGAAATGAAGCGTGATCAGGCAACATCAGTCCTAACTGCCCAAAAGTGAATATATTTCAGGGTGTCATCTGCACCCATGGTCCTATACCAGCATTTCATGCCTTTTCCCCCCCACCTGTATGATTTTAGGTGACTGCCCATACCTTTCCAAATGTAAAGATCCGTTGGACTTTGTACAGTATGTATGGATCAAAGTATTTTTACTATAAACATCATTAAAATGACTCTGTTTATGTTACTTGTTTATCATGAAGCCTGTTTAAGGGTTTACATTCATTTGTGGTTTTGGGAAAGTGTGGAGGAAAGCTTCTTAAAAGAAGAGAAACCCTAGGGGCTTTTGTCCTGTGTTCTTTGACAGCCCTTGTGTTTTAATACCTTTGACAATCCTGTGATGCCTTAAAGACTAGAAAAAGAGGTTTGCTGTACTTGCTGGTTAATGAAGCCCTGGTAATGCAGACATACTGTTTCCCCAGTTCCCATCGTGTTATATTTATCAAAAAGTCTTCATGTCTTTGAGGTAAATATATACGAAATGTGCTAAACTACAGTTCATTTTAAAGGTGGGAATATGGTCTTTGAAAAGGTAAGGTCACATGCCAGCTGCTGTTTTTGAAGTTCTGTATTGTCCCATATCTGAAATGATCCTTCCGAAAACAGAAACGACCTCCTGCTTAGAACACTTTAGTAGTTGGAAATGGTACATGGTGCAAGGTCAGCAAAATTGTGGTCGGCCCAATCATGGAAAGCAGCTAAAATCAAATGCACTCTAGACACTTCCCCCAGCTTACACAGCTATGGCAACCATGTTATTGTTTGGTGTAATTAGGAAGTAATAATAGACTCCTGACACTGTGGCTGGAGAGCCTGTAGCCAGACTTGTTAGTAGTGTTACTTCAAGTTGCTGGAACTAATGTATTCATAGTCAGCATCCATATATCTCAGAGAAAAATTATTTTTAAGACAAAACGTAGAAAAACAAAATTACATCACCTTTTTTTTTTTTGTATTTGGTGACAAAAAGACAGTATCTAGCATTAGCACAGGCTTTTAGCTAGCTTTGATAAGTGTAGCTGTCCACAATCCATACATTAACAGATGAGATGCTCACTCCATAGAGGATCAACCTTAAGAGCTGAAATTCATACAGAGAGTCTTGGGTCAAGGAATAGTTTTCAGTCATTTAATACTGAGTATCAGGTGAAACCGATCCAATATTTATATTTTACTAGATAATGCAGCCACACGGTGCACACCAAGTACCATGCCAGTCAGTACTCCAATACTCAGTTTTGCAAATACATTTTAAGTTTTATTATGGTGGGCCACTAGAGCCTAGGTAATAATAGGAAACACTGATCTGGTTGCACAAACTAAAACTGTACCAACCTATAATCTGAATTTGTATAACGTATTTAGGACTGGCAGCAGAGGAGATAGCATTGCTATCACATTGACTTTATGTGATCTGTGTATGTAAACAGATGAGGCAGAACAAAGGACTACCAACAAGTGTCTTAGCCATCCTGGACAATACTTCACACCTCCTGCATGCAACACTGGATAAACAGAGAAGCGCATTCAGCGGCAGACTGTTACAGCTGCGCTGTGTTAAAGAGTGTCATGTTAGATCTTTCCTACCTACTACTACAAGGCTCTACAATGAGTCTGCTTACTGCAGAGATGGTACTGACCTCCTGCTGTCACATCATATCACTGTATCACCTCTCTTGTTAAAAAACACTGTGCTACCAGAATGACACTTTCACTGCGCACTTTAGACTGTAAATACTGCCGCTATTCCTAGTTATGTTTACTGAGTTTTAAAATACCTTATACCACACAATATGTGCTCTCGTGTAAATACAACAAATCTGTCTAATATGCTATGCAAATAGATATATTTTCTGTATTCTAAAATGAATAATTATATAATTTATATTAAATGATAGATTTTCTACTCTCTCATACTTTGTCTAATTTTTAAATTTCTGCCTAATTTATGTAAGTTTGTGTGCAATTATATGTCTTGCTACTGCTACTTGCTATCTATGTATCTATCTATCTGTCTAGACATATGTTTAAGTCATGCACTAAAAAAACAGATCTTCTGTGTGCCAACTTGACCCAGTAGCCATTTCTTGATACCTTTCTTCACCTAATGCTACCCAAAGTTCATGATGAAGACATTTTGCACGGTAAAAAAAAAAAGGTTAAGAACCCCTGCACTCGGACCATTGGACCATTGAGAGCCTTGGTCAGAACTGGCTGCTGTGGCGATTCTCAAAAAGTTTTGTCACATCACTGGTCACATCTGTAGCCGTGACTAATAAAAATGTTGCGCCGCCTCAGAGCAGTCCTAGCAGGATAAACCTAGAAAATAATTATGATCCTTTAACAAAGTCATGAAGAGAAGACTTATTGTAAATTGCACTGAAATCGACTGAAATCATTGATTTAACTTTACCCTCTTGTTCTTGTCAGTTTTTTTTTCCCTTAACTTACTGATACTGACAGCAGCTGTTCTCCATAAAGGTTTAAGAATTCAGCTGCAGGAATTTTGTGGTTGTATGATGTTTTTGTGTAATGCACGCTGGTTATTATAATATAAGAATGCTGATGAACAAAAAGATAAAAAGGACACTAAACTGTGTTTTTTTTAAATAAATTAGGCTGAAGTGTGAACTACAGAAAATTACATAAAATGGCAACATGCTAACTTTGGCTTTTTAAGTTCAGTTTACTGTTTGTCATTGGGTCGTGTTTTTGCAGTAATGCTTGGTATATTGTCAGTTGCACATTTATATTTTCGTGTCATGGTTCAACCTCTGTCTCCGCAGTCTACCAAATAATGAATCATGAGGAAGTAAAAGTAAGCACATGTTTAACGTACATTTAATTCAGTGATCAGTTCCTAATTTAAAAAAGGATGTTACAAACCAAAAAATCCATCTAGCACAAGAGGCTTGGGAGGAAATGTTGTGTGTGCACACTTTATAGTTTCATTAAGGAATAAAGATGGAATAAATAATCAAAGATGCTTAACCCACCATTATGATCATTAGTGGCAGTATCTCCATCTCTCAAAATCATTCTTTGCTCCAAGTCATTTACAACCCATTTTGAAAAAAGTTGGGATGCTGTGCCAATTGTAAATAAAAAAAAATGCAATGATGCGCAAATCATTTAAACCCTATATTTCATTGGAAATAGTACAAAGACAACATATTAAATGTTTAAACTGAGAAATTTTATTGTTCAAGTAAAAAATATTTGCCCATTTTGAATTTGACACTGACAACACGTTCCAAAAAAGTTGGGACGGGGGCAACAAAACGCTCATGAAGTTGTGTAATGCTAAAAAAACACCTGGTTGTTGATCGGCGACAGGTCAGTAACATGATTGTGTGAGTCTTTCAGAAGTAAAGCTGGGGAGGGATTCATGATCAAATAGTGCGACAATTCAAGAATAACGTTTCTCAACATAAAGTAGCAAAGAACTTTTGCTTTTAATCATCTATGGTACATAATAAAATTAAAAGATTCAGAGAATCTGGAGAAATCTCTGTATGCAAGGGACAAGGCCAAAAACCAGTATTTGCTGGCTGTGATCTTTGGGCCCTCAGATGGCACTGCATTAAAAACAGACATGATTCTGTAGTGGAAATCACTGCATGGGCTCAGTAACACTTCTGAAAACCAGTGTCTGTGAAAACAGTTCGTTGCAGCATCCACAACTGCAAGTTGAAATTCTAAAATGCAAAGAAGAAACTGTACATAAACAAGACCCAGAAACACTGCCACCTTCTCTGGGCCCAAGCTCATTTAAAATGACGCAGTGCATTGCAGCCTGCTGCATATAGGGCCACATAGCTGCGGACCGGTCATAGTGCAGCAACCAGGACAGCAACCATTCTTCAAAGACCACTGATTATTAGTTTAATTAGTGCCTATGCTAAACCCTGTCAACCGCTGGAAGACCACAATGGGCACGCAAGTGTTGGAACTAGACCTTGGAGTAATGGAAGAAGGTCACCTAGTTTGGTAAGTCCCGTTTTCTTTTACATCACGTGGATAACTGGGAATGTGAGTGCTGTTTTGAAATGATGGCACCAGAATGCACTGTGAGAAGAAGCCAGTGCGGGGAGTTTGATGCTCTGGGTAATGTTCTGCCAGGAAGCCCTGGGTCCAGGCATTCATGTGCACATCAATTTGACACATGCCACTTACCTGAACATCATTCTGGACACCCCTTCACGGCAATGGTACACCCTGATGGCAGTGGATTCTTTCAGCAGGACAATGCACCCTGACATACTGCATACATTGTTCAGGAATGGTTTGAAGAACATGACAGAGTTCAAGGCATTGCCCTGGCCTCTGAATTCCCCAAATCACAATTAGATTGGGCATTTGTGGGGTGTGCTGGAACAAAAAGTCCAATCTGCAGTGACTCCACCTCACAACTTAAAGGATCTGCTGTTCATGTCTTGGTGCCAGATACCACAAGGCATCTTCGGCACACAGAGAACACACAGCATATTTTGCTAACATGCTAATATATCACTTATGCTAATACATTGCTGCCATGTATCACATGAGTTCAACTATGTTAAGCACTGTATGCAGCTCAAGTGTAGCTGACCCAGTTGTCCATGTTTCCAGAAACAGCTACAGTGAAGGCAAAACAAGCATTCAGACACTTGTTACACTTAAACCTATTTTTATTTATGAATACATAATTTTTTGTTCATATTTACAAATACAGAGCCTTAAGACATTATACGATATTTGGAATAAATGATGTGGTAGGCCATAGATTAATACAGGCTTTATCAGGGCACCAGTGCTTGCTTGCATTGTAGGCTGGCTATCAGGACATAAAAGACTTGTCAACCCAAGCACTGCACATCAAATATTCCTATGTTTTACAGTAAAGCCAATAATCAGTAGTCTTTGAAGAATGGTTGCTGTTTTGTAAAAACAGTGCTGCATTTCATGATGAGGAGGAAGTTCATAGTCTTGTGAAGAAACACACAAAGTTTCACTTTCATTTCATTGAACAGATTCAGTACGTCATTAACTGAAAAGTGTGCACTCAAGTTTCCTCATTAATCTGTCTCAAATACCAGAGAATAGTTTTATTCTGGTAAATCAAAGTAATGATATGACTTGATACTTTACTCCTGTCAGACATGATGCATCATTCACAACTCTTTTTAATGTGCAAAATGCCCACACTAC
Organism: Colossoma macropomum; assembly: GCF_904425465.1. Lineage (NCBI taxonomy): Eukaryota > Metazoa > Chordata > Actinopteri > Characiformes > Serrasalmidae > Colossoma > Colossoma macropomum. The sequence continues at coordinate 16,542,448 of NW_023494793.1, read as the reverse complement.
AAACCCCAATGTTAAAATTCAATAAGTGGATTGAAGAAAACCCAAATTATATTCCACCATTGTATTAAAGTAAACATATCGCTCACACAATGTTCAGCAACTTCTTCTTGTTGAGTTCATGAAAGTCTGACATCATATTAGTAGACATAAAGTGAGCTAGTTGGATTGGAGGCAGAGCTTCCCAACGTTCTTTGCAGCTTGTTGGTCTTATTTTGAATAAGTTATTATCAAATGTGGGCTATAATGTTATTTTTATGCTACGGTTAGACACATTTTACTTAGGGCTGTTATGATCATATTTTATTTATGATCATATGATATTTTAGCTGACGATTACTTGTCATAAAAATAATTGTGATTGATGATTTGTCTCCTTTTATTGTTCATTGTTTGCAACACAAGCCTAAAGTGGTAAGTCACCTTACTTGCTAGCCTTACTTGCTTGTTTACTAAATAGCTAACACTCGTTGTACTGTTCAATCAATACTGCTTGCACACACACTCGCAAAAATGTCTACAGTTGCACAAAATTATGCATCAAGCAAGGCTACGTGTTCTTCACAAATAAACATGATGGGGAAAATAACACTCACCCTGTTAGCATAAAAGATTTATTTTCACTTATATGCCTCAAGTCAACACATCCAGTTCATATTTTGTTTGTTGCAGCATTTATGACTATAAAATCTAACAACTGAGAAAAAGACTGCAGTCAAATAAGTGTGATCATTTCAAATACCTGTGATTATGGCGATTATGTAATAATTCTGACAGGCCTAATTTTACTGGGTTTTGTTATATTTCTCATGATGGTGTTTTATGTTGAGTTTAACAGGTCAGCTTGTATTACTAACATAAACAATTGGTTGTGGTCTCTGATCTGCATCTGTGTACTGATGTAAGTGTACAAAACCAGTGGAATCCCTTGAAATGGGTGTTTGTAGCCAACAGCTATTTATGGAGTAGTCCAGTAATTGTTCTTAAGACTTCTATAATACTAGTGTTCATGTAGTGCTGTCATCAGCACTAGCTTGTCACATGCTTGAAAACAAGCATTTAGCTTATTTCCTCATCAAACCACGTTGAACGACTGCATCTGAATGATTTTAATTATGTAGAGATTTGGTGGAATTCAAACCAAGTTACTGGAACCACAATATGAGAATGCTGTAGAAGAGTAAATGTTAAATGTGTTAGAGTGGCAGAGCAAGCCGTCAAGCAAACGTGTAAAAAAAAAAGCACGGCTGATTTCTCTCTAGAGACTTCCTGTTGTCATATTTAACACACTTATAGTTGTCATGCCCATGGTTTCAGATCTTGAATTATAGAGGAAGTAAGAATCAAAATGACTAGTTAACAGAACTTAAAGACATACAGATATATGCTCTGTGAAGGCAGCCACTGGTAAGGACCTGTTTTCTCAAAAGCTCATTGTTTTTGGTAGGAGTTGCAGCTTATTACATTTAGATAAACCTTACTATTACTGTGGTGTTAGCATATCTAAATATGCATAGAAATAGACAAAAGAGCTTACAAATTATTTCATAACGCACATTTTTGACATGTTTTCTATTATAGTTAAGGTTCTGCAAGTGAGTGATCAAGATGAAGATGTTGTTGGTCGCTCTCCTCCTTGTATCTACAACACAAACGCATGCAGAAGATTCTGCATTGCAAGCTGTTCTCTCACAGAAGGGACTGCAAAAAGGTAATTTCACGATGCATTTTACAAACCACACATACTGGGAACGTGTTAAACATGTCAAAAAAGTACATTTCAAATGCATAAGTTTTGGTTTATCTCTCTACTTTATGGCAGGGTGACATTCATTTCATGTAACTGCTAATCACAAATTGTTCAGATTCATTGTTTATCTCGAAAAACAATCTGACTTGTTGATGCATTTAGGTAGCTAGCTAGTCGATTAGCTAGTTGTCTTTAAAATGAAGTTAAAAACCTTAAACATGATGTAAATGAACATCCTGGTGCATGGAGGTTGACTTAGAGGGGTTAAACAAATTGGCATCCTAAATGACTATTTTGCCAATTTTATTTAGTTTTTTTTTGTTGTTGTTTGTTTGTTTGTTTTTTTTTTGTTTTTTTTTTACCAGTTCCCTCTTCCCAAGTTTCTTGAGGAACACACCAATATATTATATTATTATTATAAATTATAATTATAATTACTTAGAATGTTTACTTTTTTTTTTTTTTTACAATTTATTACATTGAAATTTGCAGCTGCAATATGTAAGTTATTTTTGCTAAGATTGAAGTAAGTAGTATTACTGAGTCAGCAGAAAAAGGAACACTAAAATATGATACGTGTGCTGCTGAAGTTCATGCTGAGGGTCAGATTTCAAGGGAGTTTTTCGGTCCACTTCATACAGTTTTATGTCACACACACACTGAAAAAGAAAATCCGGTTCAGTGTTTAGGTCTCAAATGTAAAAAACAAAATTATACTGGTGACAATTTGATGACATCCATGATGTCATGAGATGCGTTGTTCACCGAGTTTTGACTGAATTCTTTTTACATACTCTTTCGAGGCGCATGCAATCATCATATTCATCTGCAAAATCTTGTTTGCAGTTACACATTTCCACCAGAGAGGCCTCCAATCCCCAAACCCTATATGAAAAATCACTTTTTATGAGATATGACAGCAGCGATTTGCAAGTGTAGATTCATTTTGGGACATAATGAATGAAACTTGAAAATATGTAACATACTATATAATTTAACAGATAGATGTTCATTCATTATTATACTACGTTTTGGGGCCTTTTTGCAGTTTAGAGTGATTAATAGCTAGTTTTCTCGCACCTTGTGAGCTCTGTGTCCTCCATTTTAAAATGAATGCTCAGGACAATGTACAGCAAAGGAAGCTGAGGTAGTGAAACTGCAGGCCTTTAGACTGAAACACAGCACTGGGTCACTTGAACACACTGCAGATTGTCAAGACTGTGGGTAAATGCTGTGGGGAAGTTTCCCTTCCACTTTCTGCTCCCCCATTTCATCTGGCCTATTCTGAGGACACAAAAGGCAGAAGTTTGACCAGGGCAGCGCAGCATACTTTGCTGTCATTTCAGAAACATCAGATGTGATCAGTGGTGTAACTATGATCTTATGGGCCCCACTAAAAGAAACAATTGTATGCCCTCCAATCACCTGACCTCAATCCAATCGAGCATGCATTTTACTCACTGAGGGCAAAACTGAAACGCCCAAGAACAAGCAGGAACTAAAGACAGGTGCAGTAAAAGCCTAGCAGAGCATTACCAGGGAGGAAACCCCATGACTGTTGATGTCTATGGGTTCCCTAGATGTGACAAGGCTTATTTGAAACTGTTTCACATGAATTGGTCTTCCAGTTCCTGCTACAGGATTGAGAACACTATAAATAAACTGATAATGCATTTTTTAAGAGTAGATTGATAATAGCTTAGATTGATAATAGTATAATTTTCATACATTTTACAGAAATTATATGTCCTCATATTGCTTAGCTTCCCAAATAGACTCTCTTTAGCCTAATGACTCTTAACCTCAGCTCTCAGGAGTTCATCATTAGGTAAGACAAGCCTAGCATGCTTGTCTATCAAAAAGTGACAACTTTCTGCAGAAGAATTGTTGGCAATATGCCTCTTTTGGTCAGGAAGTGCAATAGTATTACACGTTCATTGCATCTGCATTCCAAAAAAAAATCATAACACATATCATATATTGCAAAAATATCCTGAATGATCGTGATATGACATTTTTGCCATAACGCTCACCAAAACTAAATAGTATGGCACCAAGTACATTCATAATATAGCATAGCATAGTAGTATGCAGCTATACACCCATTTCTGTACAGGTTTTAACAAAGCCCACACCCACTTGGCCTCATCATTTCCCCTCTTAGGGGCCATTCCATTACTTTATTAGCTAAAATGAGGAGTGTTAGATGACAGCCTTTGGAGGGGCAAGGGATTTACTGAACATAAGTATCGACTTCAGCAGCAAAAGTTGCCAAGAAATTTATATGACCTGCCTCATTTCTATTTTCATACTGGAAAAAATGGAAGACAAAGTTGTTTACAAGACAGCAATAAACTACTTATAATGGTTGACATTTCAAAACTGTAGTGTTCAGTTTGCTGGGCTTTAGGATGGCAAATGTCCTATCTGTCATACATGACTGCTGATACAACTTCATCACTTTAATAGTTTGTCAGTTAGCAAGCTAAAAGCTACATGGCTAACAAAAACAAAAGAAAAGATGATACACCATGGTTTAAGGTTTATAACGACACAAACCCGTTATTCACAGGTTTTATATATGTTATGTCGAAGCTTCTCAAGAATGTTTTGCACTGCAAAGTTTTCATGCCATGCTGATTGGCACACTGAGGCTAACCTAGCTGAGAACGAGTTTGTTCTAATTGAATTATCTCTCTTGCTGTCCCCGTCTCCCCTAGTGCTGCGAGTGACTACTTGTGTAATATAAGTGTGACAAATTAATTAACCATGTCTCAAAGCTAAGGATGCAGCCTAAGGCTGTCCTCTTTTGTAGGATCCTTCAAATACAGTTGAGAAATGCGTCCGTCTTTTCAGGGAAATCAAAAGACTCAACTGATATGTTGTTCAAGACCTTCATTCACCCACAATCCTTCAGACATACCTCAAAACAATTTGAAAAATTGTGGAGAAGGCCGTGAGTGGAATTTCAATGATTGTAAACATAAGATTTATATGTGTTGAGTTGCTTGCATCAGTAATCTGTGATGTGTCAGTACAATCTACCCAGGCTGTTACAAGACTGAACACTGAGGAGGAGCCTTCGGATATCAGTGATAAGAAGTAGGGTTGGGTGGTATAACAGTAATAAGGTATACTGTGGTATTTGAAAATGATGACACTATTTTGAGTATCTGAGGGAGCTCACAGATAAGAGGAAAAAATCAGAGCCAGGAAAAGCTCAGGAAAACTAAGCACGATAGTGGCTCAGTGATGGTGATGCTAAGGACTGAAGACCAATTTGAGACTTACAAGGGTGTGGACCAGAATTCCCAGAGCTCTCTCGTGTGGCTAAATATTGTTATTACACAGTATACATATTCAAACTTCTTGGGTGAAAAATCGTATCATGTGAAGGAATTTACTTAGACATATACATAAATACTAACATTCATCATTCAGAATGTGTTATGTGTGTTCTTTCTGTATGTGTGCAGTAACTCACTGGTTGACTGACTGGCTGCAGAGTGAACTTGATAACATCACGCTCCCAGAAGTCAAAGGGAGTGTACATATCATATTTGGTTCCGTGGACTACGTCCTCTATAAGTAAGTACCTAAACCAATGATTAATTCAGTATGAACAATGAGTCACAACATTCTAGAATAAAAGGGTTTTTAGACCCTAAAAACAGTGTGTTAGAGACTATACCTAATCTGTGTGGGAAACGTTGGGCTATTATTGAAAACACAGCAAATCCTAAACTGAATTACTGTTGGTTAAAGTTTCACGATTGTAAATCCCCAGCATGTCCATTCAGCGCTGTGATTTGCCAGAACCATCAATCGCCTTTTCAGAGGGAACCGGAATATCTCTGCAAGTTAGTGGACTCTCCATTGCCATCACCGGTCTATGGAAGACACACTATGGCCTCATGTAAGCAAGTGGAATAACACACACTGTATTCTATTGTAGAGGGTATTATATGGAACTCCTGTGCAGTTTCATCTGTAGTATATAGAAACTTTTTTTTTTATATATATATATAATATTTAGTGATTCATTCCACCATTCACTGCCAAAGGAAAGTCTGCATACAATATGACCCTCATTTGACCCCTAAGACTCTCCTTTTAGTGCTACTTCTAAGTTAGTACCATAAGAAAAACAGTATTAAAAGGCCCCTATTATGGACAACTGAATTTACCTTGCATTTTTTTTAAATAAGACGGTGCTGTAGTATATAAAAACTGTAAAAGTCACTACATGTATCATTGACTCCCAAGTCCAAATGGTCTATATATGCAGTGTTTCCAATAATTCTAAAATATACTGTGATGATAATGTGACACTGACTCATGAAGCATAAATACACAGCTTTATCAGAGTCACTTTCAGTTATTGAGACTGTGTCAGCTGGCATCAACACAGCTTAGCAAATTATTTACTCTTCCTGATGAGGAGCAATCACTAATATACATTAATACTAAGTACTGTTCATACTTTTGCATACAACTTTATCGGTGTTGCCACACAGCCCGGACAAAGTGACATAAACAGTCTGTCTATAAAAGGTAAAGAGAGGTTGTGTCATTAAATGGTTATATACAAATTCATTATGACTGCTTTTGCTACACAAAGCCACCCAACTTAATTAAGAACTTTAGAAAAAAATTAAATACAACATTTGAGAATATGACCCCTTCGATAATATGCAAATGGATATTTGTTCATAGATACTGTATTTCACAGTCTTCCCTGTATTTTCTGCATACAGTAAAGACGGCGGTTGGTTCGAACTGGTTATGTTTACTGTCAGTCTCAACACGGTGTTGCAGTTGGGCAGAGAGGACAAGCGCCTCTCCATTTCCACCGCTGTATGTTCTGCTGATGTGGAAAGTGCGCAAGTGAATTTCCATGGAGGTGGAAGGTAAGAGCACAAGAAACTTATTTAGCATCACTGATGTCTCATACCTGGTAGTACAAAGACCCACACTCTTAAAAAAGATGGTTCTTCAAGGGTTCTTTAGTAAAGACTATAGCTCTATATAGAACCATGAACACTCAAAGAACCATTTGCATGCTTAAATGGCTCTTTGCATGGTGAAATGGTTTTTCAAATTGATTGAGAATATGTTTATGGTTTCAAATAGAATGTTTTGGAAAATGGTTCTATATGGTACCAAAAAGGTATCGTGTATTGTTACGATGTCAAAGTTGAAACAATAGAAGAACGCTTTTTGGCGCTATATATGCTATATAAGATTTTATATACAAACAATGGACATTATTCACTATTATCTTCCTGTGTTTTTCTGCTTTTGTTTTTGAGAAAGGTCCTAAGAAAAAGTCTATGTCAGATTCATGACATGTTCTTAAACAGCAGGATTGTCCTTACCTTTGTGCTCTTGGGTGTGCATAGATTCTGTTCTTACCTAAGAACAAATAAGATAACATTAGTGGATATGAATATCTTCGTGGAAACTGCGTAAGTGGGTTTTATGAAGAAATTTCATAATTTGAAACGAGGCCCAATGTCTTTACTAAACCCTTGAAGGACCATCTCTTTTAAGAGTACGTGGTTAAGGAAGAATGATATTTGTGGTTTAGTAAGTAGCAGGAAAGGTTAATTAAAAGGTTTCTACTGCTGTTTCAATAATAAAAAAAATGTATCTTACATGGAAGTAAACAAGCCAATGGGCCTCATTCACCAACTGTTCTGAAGAAGAAATTTATTAATAAAACCCAGTTACACAGTTTTTACGAAGATTCTGTCATTCACCAGTGTTTTATTATTTGCAATTTAGGAACTGAATCTGTGCACACTCAGGGGGACAAAGATGTGAACATGACATGATTCTGACGTAGACTCTTTGAACTGATGACTTTCAAAGATATTTTTAATAGTGCTATGGACTTTAATACTGCAATTTCTTAGTTTATCAAATATATTATTTAGCTCTGTGCTCTACTTGTGCTGTAAAAACATATTTCTTATCCTTTTTTCAGTTTTATTTTCCAGCCATTTGTAAAAATGTTTAACAAGCGCATCAGAAACAAGATCCGTGCAAAGGTAGATAACTTTTGGTTCCAACAGATAATTTGTTGCATGTGGAAGCACCCAACTGTCAATAATGATATTACTTCTCTTTTTCTCTTCTAGATTTGCCAAACATTTGAAAAAGAAATTGAAGCTCTAGAGAGTCATCTAGCTGCAGTGTCTGGTATTTCAACTAAATATTATCAGTAATTAAAGTAGAATTTTCCTACCTTTAGTCACCTGCTTTATCTCAGTAAGGGCTTGTCAATTAGCTGACTCATTGGATCAGGTGTGTTAGGAGCTGAAAAAAACAAAGTGATTGGTGGTACTCCATTACCAGGGTGGGAAACCTCCTAGAGGAAAGAAATATTCCAAAGAAGATCTTCTTTTAATATAGTTAACCAGTTAAACCCTGTTTGAATCATTGTGAGACTTTTCTCATTTTCTTATATAGCTGTCTTCTACCGTGAGGGGAAGCTAGTCCTCAGACATTTTTGCTTACTTCAAATTTGCACACATAATATCTTTTAACATTGTACTTATAAATATGGACAAAGACGTTATGTATTCATAATAAGAAGCCCAATTGAGACTATGTCTAAAACAACAAGATTGATTAAAAAAATGTACTCAGACACCACAAATTAATACAAAGCCGATTTCCAAAAAGTTAGGGCATCATGTAAATGGCTATTAAAAACAGAAAGCAGTGACTAGGAAATTTTGATCTGTTTTATATTAAAAATGGTACAAAAACCCAATATAGTTTTATATGTTTTATCTTATGAACAACACAAACTGATCCATTTTTGTAAGCAAAATTTTAAGTTCTTCTGTTATTCTTCTGTTATATGAGTCCATGCTGATGATTAATATAACACATTAGGCATTCTCTTTAGCTCTTGAAGTCCTAACCAACTGGAGAGCGTGCTTAGCTATATCTACCTTGATACCATGAAGTAAAATAATCCATAATAGGCCAATTTTCCACTAGATGATTGAAGAATGTAACCCCTTTTTCTATCCAGCACTTAACAATGAACCTCTGAATCTTAGCATATTAGAGACACTTTTATTATGCATTTATTGTGGGTTTCTGGACTTTACTTACTTTGTTGCAATGTTGAGTTTCTGTCATAAACTTTCAGTAATGCAGTATATAAAAAAGCAGGTATCCTATGAATATTGCATGCAGTATTTCTAAATTATTTCATATACAGTGAAATATTCATGTTGGCATGCCAGCTATAAAAATGACAATGCAACACGTGATTGAGGCCTTTTTTTTTTTTACAGTTGCCATGAAGGTGGATCCGTATGTATACCTGAATATTTCTTTGACAGACTCGCCTCTTGTTAACGACAGTGGACTTGGATTGAACGTAAAAGTATGACATTCTCTTATATACATTTCATTTTTGATATCATGCCACATAGCCTGCAAACTGACCTAAAGTATATGAGAAAACAACCTCATGGAAAACTCAATGAACTAAACAGTTACAGTGTTTGAAAATGATGATGAGTTAATTATGCTGAGTGAACATGAGTAAAACAGGCTGTAAAAAATATTCTTTATTGTTTATCCTTTGATCTTTTATTCAAAATCTTAACAAAACTCTAACCTCAATTTGAAGTACAATGATTGAAAATAAATTTCAGTTTTTCTCAAATCTATATGTGCCCCAATCATTGGCACCCCTTCAATTAATACTTTGTGCCACCTCCTATTGCAAAAATAACCGCCCTGAGTCTTCTCTTATAACACTTAATGAGACTGGAGAACACATAGCAAAAGATCTGAGACCATTCCTATATAAACACACACACACACACACACATATATATATATATATATATATATAATTGTAAATGGTTTAAGTGAGAATACAGTTTATTATGTAAGGAGTTTGCTGTTGGAGGTTCACTACAGATGGTAATCACATTGCACAGTTATGACTGATTCACTCTTATTGAAATGGAGAACACAAAACGCTTTCTGCTCAGGGGTCGCCATCTCCTCACAGACTGAGGGGAACCATCTTCCGGTGATAGTCAGAAACTCTATGACCCCCTCTTTCAATTGGTATGTGATTGGTTCCTAGATGCCTCACGGTTGTGTGGCGCTAACACTACAAAAAATGTTATAACAAGTACGTTGTCACTCCTGATAATCATGAGCAGAATGAGCTATAAAAATACGTTAAATTCAGCAAATACATAGAAATGTGCACTAAAACCCACAGAAAAAAGTTCACGTTTGTTCCCTATAGAGGATGTGTACTTGTTTTCACTCAGAAAGCATTCCATTTGAGTAAGGTGTTCAAGCTTTTGCATACAACTGTACTCATCAAAATGATGATTTTGTGATGAATATCCCCATGATGAAAGTTTTGTGCCCTGTACTTTCTTTGTTGTAACAGGGTGAGTTTTACAGCAATAATTTTCCCTCGGAACCACCATTTTCCCCCAAACATTTTGAGGTGCCATGGCGAGAGGATTACATGGTGTCACTGGGTGCCTCTGAGTTTTTCGTAAACTCAGCAGCGTATGCCTATCAGAGTGCTGGAGCATTGCAAATACGCATCACAGACGATATGGTGAGGATATATTCTTGAAACATAATATATTAGGAACCTATCATTACTTAACACGAAACACAAAAAGTATATGTTAACTTATTCATCGCAAATGTAATTTGTAGATCCCCAAGGCCTCTCCCTTCCACCTGAACACAAGCCAGTTTGGACAACTGATTCCTCAGGTTTGTTTTTATATTGTTATCCAGAACAGCTAATAGAAAGCATTGACAGTAGATAATGCAGTGAATTTACATGGACTCATAACGTAAAAGCTAATTTAACTTTTTACTAGCATGATCAAATGCAAGTGTCATTTCAGTGAAATATGGTTATCTAGTCAACTGATCTGCCACTGAGCTTTTCCTTGTTTTTTTCTGTAGCTCCCTAAGAAATATCCAGACCTACCAATGCAGCTGCTGCTGTATGCCAGTGAGGCTCCGCTGTTTTCCTTTAATAAAACAGTGATAAATGTCAATGTGTCAGCTTCAGCCAAAGCCTATGCCATGAAAGCAGATTCTGTTGCAATACCTCTCTTCAGACTGGATGTGGTGAGTGCTGTTACCTCATTGTCACATCTGGCCCCTGTATAAAACCTATCTGGTGGATAGTAGATATGCCAGAAAAAACACCACGAAGGGCGTGTGAGCTGCCAGAACAGCTTTATTGTAAATTGGAGTAGATTTTACAAATCTCTGGAATTGTGCTGGATTGATGGACCACCATTCTTCCAAAAGATATTCCCTCAGTTGGTGTTTTGATGATGGTGGAAGGCAGCACTGTCTCACATGTTGGTCAAAAGTTGCCCTGGGTGATGAATTGGGATGGGATCTGGTGACTGCAAGGCAATTTCATTCAATTTACATCATTTTCATTCTCATCAAGTCAGTAAATAATGCCTTGTGGCCTGTGAAGGGGTGAACTGTCATCTTGGATGAGACCACTCTCATGATAGGATATGGACAATTGTTTGAAGTAACTATGTATTGATTTACAGTGACACACAGCATAACAGAGCCACTGGATCCCCTCAATATAGAGGTCAAGCATTCACGCCTGTACCATTCTCTTGCATTTGTATTTGCTGCGTATGCACTCTCTTACATGTGGAGAATATGGCGAAGGATCGGACCAGATCACTGTAGACCACTGCTTATACTTTTTATACCACTGACCTCTCAAATGTGCATTCATCTTGATAATGAAGGGTTTAAGCACTGCAGCCCTATTTTAATACCCTTCTTTATATACCATCAGATGTATAAGTTTGAATACCCCCAGTCAGCAATATTTTGTTGAGTTTTTTAGTGAACCTAAGTAACCACATCCTCTACAGGAAACAAACTTAAAAGTGATGTAAAAATATAAATATATAAAATGTGCCATTTTTTTTTTCTCCAATAGGTTTAATTCAGTAAATAAATAGTAACTGTGCATTGAAATGTGCAGATGTATGTTCTGTGTAGAGGATGTGTTCACTTATTTTCAAATCCAAGTAGTTGTAGATGCACTGTTGCTGACACATTCTGATTATGTCCTGCATGGAAATTTGTCAGTCACATGAGTTACAGTTGCTCTTCTGTTTCTTCCTTACATACCACACTAAGGCATGAGAATCATAGACATCGAATATGTGCTTTCAACCACAATTTCCAACCCTATTTATTAATGTCTGTCCCACAGATCTAAATGCAGAAATATGCCATCAGTGGCCCAACAATGAACCCTCTTTCACATAGATCTTTTCCTCTTGCCATCTTAATCCAACATCCAGGTCACCTGGTCCTGCTCATTTTCATACTTGCCACAGAACATGGTACACTGAAAAAACTGCACTGAATTTACTTGATTCAAAGGTGTACATCGGTTCCACGTGAATAAAATATATTACACTGACACAGATTTTCTTTCAGTTTACTCACTTTTTGCAAGAATTTAATTGATGTATTTTATTCATGTGGAACCGATGTACACATTTGAATCAAGGAAAGCCAGTGTACCATTTTCGTCACTGTAGGATGTTAACTGCTTAATTGTATCATGGAGTTAGATCTGTCTGAACAAAAAAATAAGAATCAGAAAATAATTCAATTCAAAATCAGTGAAACTGCACAGTATTTGATTTTTTTACTTTCCAAAAAAGAAAAAAAAATTCAACTAAGCTGAACTGAACAAATCTTAAATTCAGTAGTATGCAAAAGTTTGGGCGCCCCTGGTCGAATTACATGCCGTTAATTTTTGAAGTGAAAATACTTTAAAGGGGACCTATTACACTTTTCCATTTTTCCCTTTTCTTTAGTGTGTTGTACAGCTTTTTGTGTATGTAGACAGTCTGTAAAGTGACAAAGCTCTAGGTACATGCTAGATGGAGTAAAAAATATGCTTGCCAAGTGATGGTAAAAACCTGTCATTTTATTTCTTAGAAATACTGTCTTTTACTGTCGTTCAGCTTGTAGTTACAACTAGTTAATGTCCATTTTATTTCTGTAAATTAACAGCAGCAGTGTTAACATACATTATATGTATTGTTTATTTATAACCCCACAAGTTGGGGTGCTGGGTAAAATCGAAATAAAAACAAAATTCAATGATGTGCAAATCATTTAAACCCTATATTTCATTGAAAATGCTTCAAAGACAAAATATCTAATGTTGAAACTGAGAAATGTTTGAGTTTCATGCCAGCAACATATCCCAAAAAAGTTGGGATGGGGGCAACAAAAGGCTGGCAAAGTTGCGTAATGCTTAAAAATAACTGGTGGTTAATTGGCAACAGGTCAATAACATGATTGGGTATAAAATGAGCATCCCAGAGAGGCTGAGTCTTTCAGAAGTAAAGATGAGGAGGGGTTCACCACTCTGTGAAAGAATGCATAATCAAATAGTGCAACAATTCAGGAATAAAGTTTCTCAACATAAAAGAGCAAAGAACCTTTGCTTTTAATCACCTACAGTACATAATAACATTAAAAGATTCAGAGAATCTGGAGAAATCTCTGTATGCAGGGGACAAGGCCAAAAACCAGTATTTGTTGGCTGTAATCTTTGGGCCTTCAGATGGCACTGCATTAAAAACAGAGATGATTCTGTAGTGGAAATCATTGCATGGGCTCAGAAACACTTCTGAAAACCATTGTCTGTGAACACAGTTCAGCGCATCATCCACAAATGCTAATTAAAAGTCTTAAACACAGCGAAAAAAACATATATAAACAGGATGCAGGAATGCCGCCACCTTCTCTGGGCCTGAGCTCTGAGCTCATTTAAAATGGACTGAGTGCAAGTGGAAAAGTGTCCTGTGGTCTGACAAATCAACATTTGAAATTCTTTTTGGAAATCATGGACACTGCTTCCTCCGGGCCCACTCAACTTGTTATCTGCGCACAGTTCAAAAGCCAGTATTCATGATGGTGTAGGGGTGCATTAGTGCACATGGCATAAGTGACTAGCACATATGTAAAGTTGCTATTAATGCTGAACGTTATATGCATGTTTTAGCAACATATGCTTCCATCCAGACCACGTCTTTTTCAGGGAAGGCCTTGCTTATTTCAGCAAGACATTGTCAAACCACATTCTGCATGTATTACAACAGCATTGCTCCATATTAAAAGAGTTCAGGTGCTAAACTGGCCTGCATGCAGTCCAGACCTGTCACCACTGAAAACATTATGAAAATAAAAATATGACAAAGGAGACGCTAAACCGTTAAGCAGCTGAAATCCTATATCAAACAAGAATGGGAAAACATTTCACTTTGAAAACTACAGCAGTTGGTCTCCTCACTCTCCAAACACTTACAGAGTGTTGTTAAAAGAAGAGGTGATAAAACACAGTGGTAAACATGCCCCCATCCCAACATTTTTGCAACGTGTTGTTGACATCAAATTCAAAATGGGCATATATTTTTCAATAAACAATAACATTTCTCAGTTTCAACATTAGATATTTTGTCTTTGTACTATTTTTAATGAAATATAGGGCTTAAATGATTTACTCATCATTGAATTTTGTTTTTATTTACATTTTGCACAGCGTCCAGACTTTTTTGGAAATGGGGTTGTACATGCAGCTGATTTTTTTTTAAAGAGTACTGAATATTGGATTTAACTTTTTTAACTCTCTTTTTTCACTTTACAGTTCACTCATATTAACATTCATTGTTTATAATTCATTGGCTCTAATTTCCTGTCTCCTCTTTAAGGAAAGCTCATTCAGTGGCAAAGCCTACATTGACAAATACCTGCTGAAGGGAGTTTTGGAAATGAAAAAGTAGGTGGCTACTGTCTGCATTTGATCTGTATTATCTTTTGTAATGTATTTTATTGACATATTATATAATCTTATATATATAATCATATTATATGTTCTTATATTTCTTCAATGGCTGAAGTTTGACCGTGACACTTGGAGCAACTGAGATTGGTTGTTTCCCAGTAAGCGTTCAGAAATATCAATTATTCAAATATTCAAAAAATAAATTGAAACTACAACCTATCCTATGTTATTGTTATAACATGATGTTTTTTTCACTTTAGGTTGGCCCCATTAAGCAAGCATTGAAGTTAACAATGAGCAGCTTTGTACTTCCAAAGTTGAATGGTAGGAAGCATTCCTCCACACAACTGCATAACATTCACAAAATCAATGTTTAATTGTAGCAATCTTGCTTGCATTAGGAAATGTCACTTAAAACTGATTATGATCTAATTCCACATGTATATAACCAACACTCTTCTATTTCAGCCCAACTAAAAGATGGCCTTCCGTTGCCACGTGTGAAGGGTTTTGGCCTCAGAAATTCGGTGATGACCATTGAAAATGTGAGTAAAATATGGTATGCAGTGTTGTGCAGTAACAAATATCTGAGAAACGTTTTTGTTATTTTTTTTTACTAAAGAGGACGTAACGTAAAAGTCAAGTAAAATGGCTTACTAAAGTTTATTTTAAAAAAAGTTACACATTCTCTACAGTGAACACACATGCACATTTTAATGCACAATTACTGTTATTTGCTGATTTTAACATACTGGGGAAAACAAAACACAAAATATGGTCTGTGCAAAAGTTAAGGCACATTTAATGTTTTATATTTTCCGATATGTTGAATTCAGCAAATAAACATTAATTGTGCACTAAAAATTGTAAAATGCTGTTTTGATCTCTGCAGACCATGTGTTAACTTATTTTCACTATAAATAAAGCATGTCATTTGACCAGGGGTGTTCAAACTTTTGCATTCAACTTTATGCCTAAGTAGAAATTCTAAGAAATTTAAATATGTATTGCTCCCATTAACCCTTGTGTGATGCCAGTGCTCAGTGTTTACAAGAAGAAAAAAATCATGCAATTTATTATTATTTCAACCTCAGATTCCTTGGCATTTGCTCATTTTCTGTGAAACATATATAAAATAACACACTTTCACACACAAGACATTTTGTCTTCACACTGTACACCCCCCCTACATATTTATATTACACATGTGGTGTTGGGGTGAACCAGTGGGGAATAAAAGTGTGGAGGTGCTGTGTCCCTTCACTCTGTTCTCCTCCTACATGGAGTGCTGTTAGTGTGTGTGTCTGTGTGTGTATATGTTTGTATATGTGTGTGTGTGTGTGTGTGTGTGTGATGGTGGACCACATGGACAGGCTGCTGACTGGCTACAGCTGCTAAAGGGGAACCCTACGCTGGCCACTTGTGATATTGTAAACATGTGGTATTTTTATATAAATTGTTATGGCTGTATTGATTTAAAAAAAAAAAACAATAATGCGGCGGGTCCACCAGACCACTGAGTAACAAAAACATCAATGCCACACAAGGGTTAAGCTTATGTCCTGCAGAGTTCTGGCCATTTTCACATCATCAACATAATAGTATTAATACATTTAAAAAAAGGGAAAAAAATGTTTTGGGAATAACGACACACAGTGTCGGTCATGTGAAACACCACTCTAATAAAGCATCAAAGGCTACTTGAGTGCTGGTAGTGCCTCCCTGTGGCAAATTCTCAGCCTGTAAAATTTGTGAGTGAGTGAGTTAGAAGCCCATGAAGTCCCACACGTTTAAAAACTAACAGAAAAGCCACAGCTAGCTTAGTTCACATTTCTAGATAAGAATATGTGAAGTCAATTAGATACCCATCAGCTATCAGCAGCATCATATAGAATAAGCTGAACAAATTCACACTTCTGTCTGTCCCAACTGTTTTGACCACAGCATATGTTAAGGAATTTAGAAAGCACATTTACAATATCTACAAAACACTGTTGGTTTTTGATGTTTGAAAAAAATGATGCTTAGATGTTTATATTGAATCTCTTCAACACACATATTTTATGATGCTGAATGAAATTTCTTTTTTCTACACAGGGTTTTTTGGCACTTGCAACAGACATTAGTGCCCCCTATGACAGCTGGCAGTGAGGGGCATGTTCTGGCCTGAAAATTTGGGTTATGCTTCACAAACACATACTAACAAGTGTTTTGTCAAGATGAAAGTTTTCCTCTTAGGTTTTGACATTTTAATTTTCAACATCAGGATGTACTATTAACCAAAACACGCATGTTTACTGTTGCACTGATCAATGACAGTAGAGAAGCTCAGAAGCTCTTGTGATCTTTAATTGCATGTCATTGTAAAAAAAGAATTCAGCTTGATTTATAAATCATTTGTTTTTGATTTGGTCAGAATTTATTTGTTTAGTAACTTTTTTAAGATTCATGTTTTTTTTATGTAACAAAAACTGACACATGGCTGCTTACTGATGCTGACAATCATGTTGTTTATTTGTAATTACAAAAACAACATATTATAGGAACCTAACTCTTGCATGCATTCTGAATGTCATAAAAGACCTGTTTTAAAGATGTCTGAATCACACCATCAATTATAAAAAATAAAACTAAGACTGTAACTAAGAATGTGCAGCATTATTTCCTCCTTTAAGTTTAATTTCTTCACATTTAGAATTTTTGTGTAGTGGACCAAAGATCACCTATTAATCTTAAATATACAAAGGTTCAATGGCCAAATTAAATTAAAAAGGAAATTTAATGAAAAAGAATTGCTGTCCTGTGCCAATAATCTCAGTCAATTGAGGAACAGTTGCTCTTATGTATTTCCTTACCTATCACAGTAACGCACTAACATCACGGTCACTGACTGTACCCTACTGGAATACAATTTCCAAATATTTACGGATGTCTTTTTCTTTTATATCTAAATACAGATGTCACTCTAGTCATTTATTGAAACACTAGCCAGTTGAGCAGTCTTCGTGACTGAAGCTCATGCCATCCATTCCCTAATAATAATTTGTCACCCATCTGTAGCTAAAAAGTAATGGTTGTCTGTAGCCGATTCTGACTGATCTTCTGTATTTTGACTTTTCCCTTTTGCCTGACGCCTTTTGGACTGATTTTGCCTTGTGTAATATTTGTGTGTTTGTACTTGCTGCCCTTTCTGGATTTGACCTGTGCCTGTTTCCTGACCACGATTCTGGATAACGATTCAAACAGTAAAGCCTTTTTTGCCTTTTTTTATCCCTGTACGTCTGAGTCATTCTGTCACAACACAGAATACCTCACCACCACTGCAGACGGTAGACTTGGAGGCTTTACAGAAAGCTCTTGCTGAGCAGTGTCATTTATTGGACCTTCATCAGCAAATGTTAGCAGGGGTGTCTCATTCACTTGAGGCTTTGGCACAACAACAGGCCGAGCAACAAAGCCAGCTGATACAGCTCGTGGTGAGTGTGAAAGGTCTAGCCAACAAACTTCAGACCTTAACTACTTCCAAACCGGAAGAAAACCCCACCAGCTCTCCACCCCAAGTGGAAGCGCTGAATGCTCTGTTTCCAGTGAGTAAGCCTGACAAATTCTATGGAAACCCAGATAAATGTTGCGGGTTTCTCCTGCAATGCTCTATTTTTTTTTTATAACTCTCCCGATCAAGCCAAAACTTCTTTTTTGGTTTCTCGTTTATCAGATGGAGCACTAGAATGGCCTACTGCGAGCTGGTCATGTGTCCACAATCTATCATGCTCTCAGTTTTTGAAAGAATTCCGAATTGTTTTTTGAAGGCAAGATAAGTGGTGAACTATTAATCAAATTACGTCAATGTAATCGATCAGTGGCTGATTACACACTGGAATTCCGCATGCTGGCAGTAAGCAGCGGATGGAACAAGGTGGCTCTGCATGTGATGTATTGCCAGGGACTTAACCAGGAGGTCCTGACTGAACTGGCCTGTAGAGACGATGATCTGACTTTAGATCAACTGATCACTCTGTCCGTCTGCTTGGATCAACTTATTCAGGATTGCGGTACACGAAAGACTGACCAACTTCAGAAAATCGTAGCGAGATCAAGGACACCACGTGACCTCACTGAGCACAAAGACTTTGAGGAGCCCATGCAGTATGATTCGTCACCTTTGTCTAAGGAGGAAAGGTTCTGGTGATTAAGAGAGAACCTGTGTTTGTATTGTGGCGGTGCTGGTCATCTCAATGACTGCAGGACCCATCCACTCAAATGTTTGGTGCCGACCCCTGGAAATAATATGCTAATGTGGTAAGTGTTCCCACAAAGGGGTTGGTTTCTAAATTTTTTCAGTTACCAGCAGTTGTCTGTTGTCATCAGGTCTCTCTTGTTGTTTCAGCCCTTATAAATTCTGGTGCTAAGGAAAACTTCATCTATTCTTGTTTTGTGGAACAACTGCACATCCCCGTGGAAGACCTGAAAACCCCATTAAGAGTGGCTGCCTGTTGAGCATGTTTGTTCTGTCCTGAAGTGACTCCTGGAGAATAATCTGTTTGTGAAGGGAGAAAAATGTAAATTTCTTCTGTAGCCTGTAGCTTTTCTGGGATATGTCATTAATTCTAAAGGGGTGGATATGGATGACCAAAAAGTAGACACAGTAGTAAACTGGCCCACTCCAACTTCTGTAAAGGAGCTTCAAAGATTCTTAGGGTGACTTTAGCAGAATTGTCGCTTCCTTTACCACACTACTTAAAAATAACCCGAGAAAACTTACCTGGGCAGAGCAGTCTGAGAAAGCTTTTCAAACACTTGAAGAAGCATTTACCACAGCTCCTGTTTTAAAACATCCTGATCCTTCCCAACCTTTTGTCGTAAAAGTAGATGCTTCAGAGACTGGGATAGGGGCAGTTCTTTCTCCAGAATGTATCTGTCACACATGCCTCAGGCTCAGAGGTCTCTAGGGACTCCATTTCCAGGGGAGATCACATGATTCTCAGCACTCCATCTTGCTCCAATCACCGCTCTCTTTCGCCTGGCCACCCAAGGGAGACACGTATGCAGTAGTTGTTGTCCAACCAATATTGGTGGGAGACGATGAACAAAGACATTCAGTCTTTTGTCGCCTCATGTTCCATCTATTCACAATGTAAAACTCCTAAGACTGAAAAACTCCTAAGCCGGAAAACTCGTCCCCTTACCAGTACCTAATCAACCCTGGTCCCACATTGCAAACGACTTCGTCACCCATCTGCCTGAATCGCTAGGGTTTACTACAAGTCTTATGAATATAGACAACGTAGCATCAGGTTCATTCCATTTCTTCTCTCCCTACCGCATTTCAAACTGCTGAGATCGTTTTCAATCAAGTATTTTGTTACTTCGGTATTCCTGAGGACATTTTATCTGAGAGAGGCCCACAGTTTACCTCCCAAGTCTAGTCTGCATTCTTTGAACATGTGGGGGTCACAATCAGCTTGACATCTGGATATCATCCCTAATCCAATGGCCAATGCGAAGACGTTAATCAAGAATTAAGAAAATTTCTTAGAATGTTTTGCTACAACAGTCCCCACAGACTGGTCACGATTCCTCCTATGGGCCAAGATAGCCTAAAACTCGCTCATTAGGACTAACCCCATTCCAATTGGTGTTGGCATATCAACCCCCATGCGCCTGACAGGCATGACCACAGATGTTACAGCAGTTGACACATGGATGCAACAGAGCGAGAGAGTCTGGGAGAAGACCAATCAGAGGACTGAGGCCCCTCTGCAATGCAATAAAGAGCAAACGGACCATCACAGAGGAGAGACACCAAACCTGAGATTGCGTGTGCCTCTTGACAAGAGACTTCAGGGCCATACAGGGAAGTAGGAAACTGGTTTTCTAGAGTCTATGAAGTCAACTTCTCCATACTTAATTTTATTAAAATAGTGACAGGACTGGTCATAAGGAAATATGGCAGAGATTAAACCATCCTATGTTTGGCCTTTTCCATTTTTTTTGAGTAGCACCATTAAAGTTAAAGCTGCATTATGTAAGGTGGAAAAGAAAATTTCAAATAAGAAAAAGAGGAATAACATCTGCTCCAAAATGAAAACTTTACTTTTAATTGGTTAATAATGGTTCATTTTCACAGAATTATGACTACAATAATGATTTTCTTTGTATGAATTTTCCATTGTCCTGTGGCCTGCTTGACATGAAGCTCTTTTCAGCAGCCTCATTATGTGAAATAGGCTGATGGTAAAATGTGTTAAAACATTAGTAAGCTGTAATCGTTTGCCAAGCTACCTGATATTGCCTGGTATAATCTAAGACTTTTCATCTTATCTCTATAGACTGTAAATACTCAGTATATATACAAATCAGTATATATAAATACGTTTTGAATAAGAAGCTGGAGAATAAGAAGCCAACTTCAGCTTCATCTTCCTTTCCACAATGTTTCGTGAAAAATATTGTTTATTTTTGGCTTTGGATTCCTTGTAAGGTTTCTAATTTTTTTATTGCAACCCCAATCATGTGCTTTCAGAGGCTGGCAAGCAGTGTTGGCATATCAAAAAGCCTGGTAATTAAACAAACTCACACTAGTCAAACTCCTTCCTGTATTACAAATGCCTCCATCAAAATGTCCTTCAAGCCCATTGCGATAAAGACAAAAAAAAAAAAATGACTCTAAGCATTTTGACTTGTGGGGTCATTAGCCAAAAGTTGACCTTTGTGTTGCAGACATGTTGGGGTCAAAAATCGACTCTTTTGGAATCAACTCCCCATCACTAGTCACCGAAGTCTGGCCCATTTTGTAGAATCCTTCCAAAGCTACTAAGAAACAGCTGTGAGTGGCAAGATGCTTCAGCAGCTGAGTTTGTCATGAAATGTAAAATAGAATATAATGTTTTTGTAAATGTGTCGCATTGCTTACGTCAAGCTGTGATTTATCAGTACAGTCTGGTCAGGCCATCCCGAGAGGAGCCTTTGTATACCAGTGCTATCAAGGGCTTGGCTGCTGCTTTCACTTTGAGACATGTCTTATGTCTTTTTGGGTGACAGATTTTCACTACATTTGCCTCATAAGTCAAGTGCAAAAGTAAAAAAGCAAACTTCAGACACCAAACATGTCTTGGCAGATTGATTATGTTTGAGATGAGGGGAAAACTGTGTGAAAGTGATTTTTTGCCAAACCATTACTTAAATAAGTAGCTGTGGTATTGCACATGAGAAAATAATCATCCAGTGTGACTCAAAATGAAAAAAGGTCACTTGTGATTAGTGTGCTCTACTATCAATAGCAGACAGTGTGAAAAGTTGAGTCGACTGATACGTTTCTAAAAGCAGCTTTTAGTCTTTTCACTTAGCTTTCAGCCCTAAATGGGGGTGGGATCACTTTACCATGGAAGTCCATAGTCATAATTCCATACATGGTTTGTGGTGTAGTAGACAGGGATGGGGGAGTAGCTAAGTAGCGCACTACTTTTTGTAGCTAACTACAAATTTTTGTAGCTAATAGCTGTAGCCGCTACAGTTTTATGAAATGAAGCTAATAGCTGTAGCACCTATACATTTTTGTGTAGTTACAGCGATAATTTTCGCTACAATTTCACTACAGGCTTCAGACAATCTGCACAAAATTTGAACACAGCCATTAACTGGGCTGGTGGCGGTAAAACAGTCATGCTCTGGCCCCACGCACTGTTCACCCCTTACTAGTAGGCTTAGCTCAGGGGTTGGCAAACTGAAATGTTAAGAAGAGCCATTTTGTCCATCAACAAAAATGAAACCACCTTGGGAGCCACAACATTTTATGTCCGTTTTACCATCTTGGCTGTAAATATGTCTCAGTATGTGCCAATGTTCTAATAAAGGCTAACACATTTACTATAAACAACTTACTTTGCTCTGCTTTAAGCTTTAGGTCAGCCGCCACTTCTGTTACATCTCAGGAAATTTCTCCGCAGGTTTCTTGTAAAATGTGTCTCAATGTTCAACTTTTTACGAGACTGAAGTTGCTTCTCATTCGCCAGCTTCTCGTTCGAACTGTCCTGTTCCACCGAGGCACCAGATTGTACTGGCACAGTTAAGGTGGAACGGGAAAATTTGAATGAGAAGCTGGAGAATGACTTCAGCTTTGCGAGTTTTTGCAGATTAAATGTATGAGGAAACCAGCTGAACGCTTATAAATGCCAAGTCCATTTGTCTCCAAATTATCGATGTTTGTCTTAAATTTCTCTCTTGGCCTTTTCGTTATCTGCATTGCTGTGTGACCAGCAGTCTGCACATCAGTCTTAAGCGTTAGTGAATTAGCAGTTATGCGTTAACTCCATCGCTTAAGCATTTATTGTGAAAACTGTGTTAGAACTGTGTGTTATAATGATTTTACAGCAAAGGAGGATGATGTTATTTTACCTAAAAATCTAGTTCTGCTGTGGAGCCGCAACAGCTCTACTGCAGTGGAGAGATTATTCAGGCCCGATTCTCACCCCAAGCAGAGCCAGGTCACTGATGAGAATTTTGAGGCTAAAGTGTTACTGAAGTTTAACAAATGACTCTGAATGTCATGTCTGTACAGATCTTGCTGAAATGTTTAAATTGTATCAGTTTTATTTCAACAGTTGACAATGCTTTGCACAAAATTGGTTTGTATATGTTTATTTTTGTTGATTTTTGTTATTAAAAAACCTGGAATGATTGACTTTGCCTTTACTTAGTCTAAATTTTTGTTGGATATCACGCCTTTGGTTGTGTAAGTTTGATTGTTGATTATACTTGAACTCACTTTTTGGTGGTCTTATTGTATATTTGCAACTTTTCAATTGTTTTTTTTTCTGGTACATGATTAAATGCAGTATCTTGTTCACACTTTCAGTTGAAAGTGTGACTTGTTTGGTGTGTCAGGTGGAGATTCACAAACATTCTGACAATCGCGCTTTGAAAGTAGCTAAAAAGTAGTGCACTACTTTTCAAAAAGTAGCTAAAAAATTGCCACTACTTTTTCTGGAGAAGTAGCTAAATTGTAGCTAGCCACAAATTTTTGGAAAGTAGCTACAAAGTAGCTAACTACTAATTTTTCACAGTAGCTATCCCAACCCTGCTTATGAGTTTGGACTTTACGCTGTCACTGGTGCAGTCTACAGGAGGCTTTATCAGTAGACAGGCCTCCGCTCTCTTCTGGGTGCTCAATACTTTCAAAGGAGCCCGAGCAGTCAGGGCTTTACGTTTGCTCAAAGACTTAAAGGAACTGCAGTAAGACTCTATGGGGCCGAACAGTCTATCATATGGGGCAACACTATAAAATCACAGGCCTTTGTCTGTATGCTTGGAGCTAGGAATGATATTGGCTGTTTTTCAAGTTTTTGTTTTGGACTTTAAGGCTTTAAAGCACAGATTATTAACTCGGCTGATTGGGCCAGTCCCAAAGAACCTCAAACCTCTTTTCATTTTTCATTTTTATGCACTCAAAACAACAAAAGAAAAGAAATGGCAACCCCACAACTGTAAAGAAGGACTGTGTCCTGAGTGAACATCACATTTTCATGAATTTTTAAGCCAGTGAACATAAATATGGTGTCGCATCTGTACTGCTCTTTTTGGCTTTCATATTTTTAAAAGTAGACCAGTCGTCTGGACCAGACTGGTATGCGTCCATGTAATGTATGATAATCACTCAAGGGCTCTCTCTTTTTTTCTGCTGTCTCCAGGCCATCCTTTTAACCTGCCTTCAGTCTTTCCAGTCCAAGAGCTCCATCATCATCTTCATGTTCCTGTTCCTGTTTATTTATGCTGTTGTATTCCAGGAGACGTTTAATGAGTCAGACCCAGAATGGTTTGGAAGCATATTCAGGACCATCTTCGCCCTCTTTCAAATCCTTACACTGGATGACTGGTCCTTGATCTTTTTAGGCATCAACATATCATGTGAAAAGCAAACTCATCAAAGTCATTGATTTCATTGAAAATTGTGAATTTAGCCAATATCAGCTAAATCTTCGACCTTACAACGAATTGATTGGATTACGATTCACTAAATCTTGAATGCTACGATTCTTCGACCAGGTTATTTTGGTAAGATTCAGAATTTCTAAAAGAAATTCACTGAATACACAAATGCGACTGGAGGAACTATTTATTTATAAAGTTGACCAATGTAGATAAAAAAAAAACAAATGCACTAATTCTTTTTTGTGTGAGAGTGGAGGTGATGTTTCAAAATAGCCAAACAATATTATTTCAGCCAAATTACCAAATTCAGAAATATTACCATCTTTTGTTCTATTTGTAATTTGCTCTAACATTGCAAAATCAGTTTTCTGATGCATAGTTCCACCTGAGATAGATGCATAGTGATGTTTGTTTGAGGATGTAAAGTAGCTGTTCATTTACCTTTTATGGTAACTGAGATTTTCTGTCCAGCTGGAATTTTGACCTTTTTTTTTCTTCTCCATGTTTTTCACAACGAACAGGAGCACCTCACATCATTTATTTCCTTGCCATTTACATCTTGGTGGAGCTTTTCACTTTCCTCAAGTGAATGACCTCACAGTTTTAAATAATTTTCCATTCTGTGAACCACATGTACAGTACATGCTGATGTCTGTAACATTCTCACAGTCTTTGAATTGTGTAATAGAAGTACATCAAGGCAGCTGGACTTGTGCTTTAATCTTAAAGGCATTATGCCACTCATCCCACCACTCAGTTGAACTGAAGACCCTCATATGGGCAGGAAAATGTCTTTCAAGTTTACATCACAAGCCTGACTGCCTTGACCTATCACTAGGCAGTGAATGCTAACTTAATCTAATTTAATCTCTTGTTCTTAACTTTTTGTCTCCCTAGTCTCTTCATTGCAGTGTTAGTGGACAACTTCCAGCTGAGCATCTGCAAAAAGAGGCCTTTGACGAGTAGAAAGATACACAGAGTTAAAACACCTGCAATGCAGAATAATCAAACATGTGTAATGTTTCTGTGCTCTAACTAAGCTCTTATTTTAGTCCCCAGATGCAAATGAGGGTGAAATTCAGACCACCGAGAAGACAGTAGAAGGTAAGTTTGGTGCAGTCATATTTCTTTTGTCCCAGTCACATGCATTCATACTGCAATAAATACTGTATGAGGTTAAATTGTATCTGAAGTCTTCACTAATAACCTGGAAAAAGTCTTTTTGTGAGTGTCCACTTTGATCCACTTCATAGTTTAAGTTTTGTACTGCTCCAACAGCAAGCATTTTTTCATATAGCCATCTCCAGTGTGTATAGATCTTTGGAACTGGTTAACAAATGTAGCTCTTTACGGAGCCCAGTATGACAAGAAGTGAGAACAGTCTATGAAGCAAAGCCTTTAAAGCAGATAGTTAATGTATTTCTTAATTCACAAAATTGGAAGGCGTATAAATTAACCATTAATACAGCAGCGTGTGTAGCAAACCTCAAATTTGTGATGTTTTAAATGGCCTCTTCTTGAATTTACACGTTCTGTATTTGTTGTTTGGATCTCTCTCACTTCAACAGTCCTGGAGATGAGTCAGTCTGAGATAGAGGAGGAACTCTACAACGAGGCTCTCAGACATGCTTCTTGTGAAAACAAACACAGCAAGAGGTGAGAGAAACTGCTTCAGAAATGCTCGTACGTGGCTACAACAAGCATGTCAATGTAGAATCAGTATAGAATCATGATAAGAATATGATAAAAAGGGTTTTTATTGTTTACATTTGTAGGAAGATAGAATTGATAAGAAGGCATCTGCAATTAATGGCCCCATGGACCAGCACATGCAGAAGTACAGATCTCAAGCTTGTTAGCTGGACAAACTTGTGGAAACCTTCTTTAAGGTGAGGAGCTTTTCCAAAAAAACACATCAAAACTTACTTACACAAAAAAAATACTTGTCTGTACTGGTCACATAGAAGTTACTGACACAGTTATTGTTGTTTCAGGATCGGGATGAGTAGACCAACAGTGACAGTGATGAGTAATATCAGATGTGCAGACCTCCAGCAAGTGCACCTCAATCACCAATAAAACCTGGAAGCAGAAGACAGCAGTGTGATTAATGCACAACAGTGTGTGGTTGTGTGTTCGTCTTTATACTAAATCAAGTAGACTTTAATAAACACATCCACATATGCAGACATCAGGAAATAGGGTTGGAATTTGTGGTAGGAAACGGACATTCTTTGACCGTGATGCTTGTGCTTTAGTGAGATAAGCAGAAAACGACACAACAAAAGAGAAGCTGTTGTTCAGGTAACTGACAGCACCTGAGGACAACAAAATAAAAATAAAACAAAATCAAATTGACATTAAAAAAAAATTACGCAAAAATTAGAACTGATGATAATTGAAACAGCCAATAGAAAAAAAAAAACCTGTTGGGTTTATTTTCACAATTATATTTTCTGACTGTATATTTTAAGGTTCTTACCTTTAGTCTTACTTTCTAAGACAAGTGGGAGGCTGCTGCACAGTTTTTTCTCATGTTTGTAGTTCAGGAAAAAGAACATTTAAGAAGATTTTTTTCTTAAGACACTTGAATGCAAACTCCAATTTGGTTTTATAGTTCTTTCCTCTGTAATACACTAAATGTCACCTGTTCATCCAACCTTTCTTCAAGAGTATTAATAGGGAGTTTGACCCCTTTTGCTGCAGTAACAGCCTCTACTCTGCTGGAAAGGCTTTACACTGGATGTTGGAACATTGCTGTGAGAATTTAATTACATTGATCTACAAGAGCTCTAGTAGTCAGATACTGATGTTAGATGATTAGATCTGGATCACAAATGCCACTCCAACTCATCCCAAAGCTATGCAATGAAGCTGCATTACTCCAGAGAGCTCTGTTCCACTGCTCCACAACCTAACGTTGGGGGGCTTTATACCCTTCAAGCTGACGCTTGGCATTGGGCATGGTGACCTCAGGTTCATGTTCAGCTGTTCCAGAGCGTCCCATGCTATTGGCAATGCTTTTCTCTGGAGATTACACAAGCTCTGTATGTGCAGTTAAAGTGAATGAATTCACTCATTAGAAGGGCCGTCTGGATACTTCTGAACGTATAGTGTATTTGGCCTGCATCTACTATATAGGTGCGCTGTGTAGGTCTAGAATTACTGTCTGTAGCTCATCTGTTACTGCATAATTTATGCTGTGCTGTAAAGATGTGAATTAGAATCATCTAATGTATATGCAGAATTTCCACAGAAAAATCCTCTGAATGTTCTGAATGATATTTTCTAAACATACATAAAAATGCTTTGAAACTCAATTTTTGTCACTCTACATCATTGACTCCCACTGCCTTCTACTTCTCCTACCTTTTCTGTCATCACAAATATGAATTAACAGTTACCAATTTTCAAAACCATTAAACTTTTCTAATCATTTTTCAGTTTTTAATGACACATATTAAATCTATAATTAAATACTATTTAAACATATGGAGACTCATTCTGCTCCTTTGTCGAACTCGAACAAGAAGCTAATGAATAGGAAGCCAACTTACGCTTATATTTCCGGCGACAGGAGACGGCGCGAACTTTGGCGACGCGAAGTGGGCGGAGTCGGCGACGCCACAAAGTTGAGCAGAGTTTAACTTTATGCAAATAAAGAGCGAAGCGATGTGACGATGACTAATAGGAATTTAGCACTGAGCCAGAGCCGGTTTATGAGGAGCCTGGCCACTTCCTATTCCCCCCATTATATCAAAATCAGGACTGCTAAACAGCAGAGGGCGTCCGCGAGGAAGTCCTCAATGAATGGGAGTAAATGGCGCTAAACGGCTAAAAACGAAAAGTTAAAATAGTTTCTAATCACTTACCCAGAACGTTTCTTTAATTTTAGAAAGTAGAAGGATGTATTCACTAAAAAAAACAAAGAAATCTTACCTAAATATTAACCTTTTTCTACAGCAAACGGGTTTTGGGCAGCAGGAGGCGGGCTTTACCGCTAGAGCGTGATGATTGGTTGACGAGCGGAGCAGCTCATTGTCTTTTTCGCGCTCACAGACGTCATGGACATACATGGGGTGCAGTTTTAAACTCCTATAACTCGAGTTTAAAAGCTCTTAAAAATATAACAGCGGTGTTAAAATGTTTTATGCTATTCAGTGTTCAGGAAATGATTGTATTCTTTTACATTCAAAATGTTTAAGCATTTATAAACTATGATTTTGCTCAAATGCTCCATATCAACCCATTCATTTTGGACTCGCTCGGGAGCGCCCTCTAGCGTTAAAGAAACCTGGAAGACATTGCAGAGTGGTATAATTCTCCTCTCTACAAGTTCTCTGATTGAGCAGCTTAGTATGCACGTTATCTCCGCCGATGTGAAACAGTATGCTTCATTTTTGGTTCCTAGATAGTTGTTTCTATACAAATGGAATAATGGCGACGGTGCGTTTGTCGCAAATATAATGCATAGGTCTACACCCTCTGTTGATGTTTTAAGTCTAGATTAAAAACCTATTTTTATCGAGTAGCTTTTGTCTCTGTAAACTGATCGTTGCTGTATTTTTGTTCTGTTATACATTAGATGTTGTCCTATAGTGCCCTTTTAATTGTGTTCTTCTTGTATGGCACTTTGGGTTAAAATGTGCTTTATAAATAAATACTTACTTACAAATACTTACAGTCGCTTATATAGTACATTTTGTCATAGTTTAAATTTTAAAAAAGCTAACAGAAGACTGCTATTTAGGCCTGGGTAGTCAAACACAAAAGAATGTTGAATCCATATATGTGTAGAAGATTTTATTATATATTTTTTAATTTCCTTAACTATTCTTATCCCTCATTACTTATTCCTGTACTTCCTGTTTGGCCCAAAATGCTACCTTTTCATAAGCTGTAAATATATTAATAATATTTTAATGAGAAAAAATGTTCTGTTCATCCCATCATATTTCAACAAATCCACATTACCATTTTCATTATCACCTTAAACAAACACACAAGGCCGTTTTATTTCATTTATTTTATTTTTTTTTACAGATTCAATCTGAAGAACCATTTCACCAAGAGCTATTTAAGCATGAAATTGTTCTATGTAGAACTCATAGTTCTAAACAGAACCATTTTCTTTACAAAAGAACCCTTGTAGAACCTTCATTCATCCTTTTCAAGAGTGTATGTGTTCAAACATCAGTAAAATACACGACCTGATATGTATGCAAATGATACACTTTGGTGCTAAAAAACAAAAATGCCATGTTAAAATTCTCTCATAAGGGCAGGAAATTTAGTTTCGGATAACCCTCATGGAGAACTGGATGACTACCTGTCGAGCCCTCCCTCGCTCTTTTGTTCCAACACGTGGACCGTATCCACCGCACCTTCTAGTTTCATGGACAGATGCAGAGCAATTCTTTGCAACAGGCTGAGAACCACGTCTCGAGTATTCTCATCCTCTTGGTCTTTCAAGCCCATCAGCCGAAGATTCCATCATCGCTTTTAACACTCCACCTCTCATGCTTGCTCTTTTGCCTCATTAGCCACTTTAATTAGTTCCCTCTTTTCCTTTTCCAGCAAGTCCATTTTTTGTTCTGAGGATCTTACTGCATTCTTGCAATTTGTGATTTCAGATGCATTAAACTCAACTGATTTGGCTCAGGCTAACAGAAATAGCACTCGTCTTCTGAGACCTGTAGGCAGAGTTCGCAGCTGATGACAGATCTGGGCTGGACATCTTCGTCATTTATCCAGTAGAAAAATTTTTGCAAACTTGGATAACCAGACAACAGCTATAAGGTTCACAAAGCCAAAACAACTTGAAACTGTGACGAAAGGAATGCGTTTGTAGATAGAACTCAGGACTTGACAGACCACACAAATTAAAACGTGTGTGCTCGGTTCACCACCTTGCCCCCGAATTATTTACTGAGTGTAAATTATTTTAATATCAACGCTATTTTGCAAAAGAAATAATTAGAAATAAAATACTACATCTCATCCTTATCCCCCCCCCCCCACACACACATATGTATATGTATTTAGAGTAATTTAGAAGGCCATAAGACGCTACACATCTAAAAACTAGCTATGCAGAGAAGTCACAGCTAGCTTAGTTCACAGTTTTCTAGATAAGAACATGTAAAGTCAGTTAGATGATCTATCAGCAGCATCAAATAGAATAAGCTGAACAAATTCACACTTCTGTCTGGAACTGTCCCAACTGTTTTGACCACAGTATATGTTAAGGGATTTAGAAAGTTCATTTACTGCAACTGCAATGTTTTGGTTTTTGATGGTTGAAAAATCTGGTTGAATCTCTTCAACACACATATTTTATGACGCTGAATGAAATTTCTTTTTTCTACACAGGGTTTTTTTTTGGCATTAGCAACAGACATTAGTGCCCCCTACGACAGCTGGCAGTGAGGACATGTTCTGGCCTGATTATGTTTCACAAACACATTTTGACAAGTATTTTGTCAAGATGAAAGGCTTCTTCTTAGGTCTTGACCTTTTAACTTTCAACATTAGGAGGCACTATTAACCAAAAATATGCATGTCTACCAAAGACGGTAGAGAAGCTCAGAAGCTTCTGTGATCTTTAATTGTATGTCAATGTAAAAAAAATTCAGCTTGATTTATAAATCAGTTTGTTTGTTTTATTTGGTGAGAATTAATTTGTTTAGCAACTTTTTCAGGATTCAGTGTTATTTTATGTAGCAAAAAACTGCTTAATGATGCTGACAATCATATTTTTATTTGTAATTACCAAAACAGCACATCATAGGAACCTGTGTACTATTGCATACATTCTGAATATCATAAAAGACCTGTTTTAAAAATGTCTGAATCGCACAATCAAGCTGAGTAATTATAAAAATAAAACTAAGACTGTAACTGAGAATGTGCAGCATTATTTCCCCCTTTAAGTTTAATTTTTTCATATTTAGAATTTTAATTTAGTGGACCAAAGATCACCTCTTAATCATAAAAACTAATGGTTGTCTGTAGCTGTGTCTCAAATACAAGAGCGCAGCTGAGAAAAGTTGTGTTTCTCAGCCATTATGGCACTGCTAGTGATGCACGACTTCGCGTTTGTTAGAGTCTATGAAGTCAAGTTCTAGACCTTTAATTTGATCAAAACAGTGGCAGGACTAGTCATAAGGAAATATAGCAGATTAAACCATCCTTTGTTTAGTTTAACCATTATTTTGTAATAATTTTGTAATATTTTTGTAATAAGAATTTCAATTGCTCCAGAATTGAAACATTACTTTTAACTGGTTAAAAATGATTCATTTTCCAAGAAATATGACTACAATAGTGATTTTCTTTATACAAATTTCCCTTTGTCCTGTAGCCTGCTCGAGCTCAAGCTCACTTCAGCAACCTCATTATTGGCTGATGGTAAAATGTGTTAAAACATTGGTCAACTGTAATCATTTGCCAAGCTACTTGATATTACCTGGTATAATCTAAGACTTCTTATCTTATCTCTATAGAGTGTAAATACTCAAAAAATTGGGTAAACTATATTTCGAATAAGAAGCCAGAGAATAAGAAGCCAACTTCAGCTTCATCCTTTCCACAATGTTCCATAAAAATATTGTTTATGTTTGGCTATATATTATGTTGGCATATCAAAAGGCCTGGTAATCAAATAAACTCAAACTCTTTGCTGTATTACACAAACATCCATCAAAGTTTGTCCTTCAAGCCCATTGCGATAAAAAAAAAGGCAAAGCATTTTAAATCTTGGGGTCATTAGCCAAAAGTTGACATCGACTCCCATGTTGGAGTCAAAAATGGGCTCTTTTGGAATCAACTCCCTATCACTAGTCACGGAAGACTTTCCTGTTTTGTAGAATCCTTCCAAAGCAGCTGACCGGTGCACTCAAAAGGACTCAAAAGGTGTATCCTTCAAGACCTTCAGCCACAATCCCTCACATACAGTGCAAGACTGCTTGAGAAACAGCTGTGAGTGGCAAGATACTGCAACAGCCGAGTTTGTAATGAAATGTAAAATAGAATTTAATATTTTTAAACGTGTCACATTGCTTACGTCAAGCTGTGATATATCAGCACAGTCTGGTCGGGCTGTCCCGGTTGTGCATGGGTGAGCACTGAAAAGGAGCCTTTGTATGCCAATGCTTTCAAAGGCTTGTCTGACTGATTACGTTTGAGATGAGGGGAAAATTGTGTAAATGCGATGTTTTTGCCAAACCATTCCTTAAATGAGTTGTGGTATTGTGCAGGAGAAAATAATCAGTGTGATAATTTCAGTGTGCAGGAGCGTAGTCTTGTTTGTAGTATGTAGCATAATTTGTATTTTGACCGATAAATGACCTCATAATTCAGAGGATCCACTGACACTCAAGAAAAAATTTTACAAAAATTTATCAGGTTCGGAGCAATTTTTTTTACCACAGGATGTGATGGGACAATATTTTAAAAAACAACATTTATTTCAGTCATAGAGAAAACCAGCTCAGACCTGGTGTTCCTAATATGGGTATGACACCAACTACAGAATGACACACGACTTCAGAGGTCTTGTTTTTATAGAGAAAGGGAAAGTTAGGCCATTGTAGTTCGACTGGACTTCTACAGGCCTCACCTAAAGACTCATTGACCCAAGCACTGCTCATCGTTTGCGTTACAACAAAAATAATCATCAGAAGTAATCTGTGAAGAACGGTTCCTGTATGTTTAGCAGCATGTTTTCTAAAACAGCACTGTATTAAAAGAAAAGAGGAAGTTCATAGCCTTTTGAAAAAACAAAGTGCATCCTGTAAAGTTTCACTTTTGTTTCACTGTACAGATTCAGTCTGCCGTTGACTGAAAAGTGAACAGTTAAGATCTGCATTTGTAGTATTAAAGTGCCAGTAGATGATTTTATTGTAGTAAATCAAATAGCTGATATGAAAAGAAAATTTACCTAACTTCCAATCCTACACAAAAACAGTGCAAATGCCAAAAAAATAAATAAATAAATAAAATAATAATAATAAAAAAAAACATGCATACACAATTTGCAATGTTGATGATAGGTTTCTCTGGGTTGATGGAAGCAAAATTCAACTTTCCAGAGCCAGAGTCTAAATAGCCTATTTCCTAGCAGTGCTTTGAAAATTCACTTTGACATTGAGAACAGTATAAAGAGTTTTTGTAAATATATACTCATTCTGAAACTAATGCCTACAACACATTCCAAAAAGGTTGGACAAGCAAATTAAAAGTAGAAATGTTGTGAAATGTTCCCAAAAAAGAAAAACAAAACAATTCAACAGGTGATGCAATCAACTGGTACTGAACAAGTATAAAAGGAGCATCCAGGATGGGTCTTATCCCTTATGAGTGAGAATGGGTTGAGGCTTACCACTTTGCCAAAAAATGTGTCAGGAGTTTAAGAATAATCTACCTCAGGGTGTATTTGCAATGATTTTAGGTATTTCACACTCTACAGTGCAGAATATCACCAAAAGATTCAGAGAATTCGGTGAAATCTTTGTGCATAAAGGGCAAGGCCGAAAACCAATATTATATGCCCATGACCTTCTATCCTTCAGACGCTGCATTAAACACCAACATGCTTCTGTAATAAATATAATCACATGGGCTTGGAAATACTAAAGTAAACACAGTTTGTCACCGCATCTTAAAATTCAAGCTTGATAGGCAAAGCAGAAGCCCTATCCAGAAATGCCGCTGACTTCTCTGGGCTAAAACTTATCTGAGATGGACTGATGCAAAGTTAAATATGTTTTGTGGTCTGCTGAGCCTACAATGGACTTTGCATACTCTGGGCCAAAGAGGAAGTGGACCATCCAAATTGTTACCAGTGCAAAGCAAATGCAAGCATTTGTCATGGTATTGGAGTATGTGAGTGGGTAACTGGCATATCTCTGAAGGCACTGTTAATGCTGAGGGGTACATACGCATTTTGAAGCAACACAGGTGACTATCTAGATGACTTTATTTTTCAGTGACATCCCTGATTGTTTTAGCAAGACTATTTCAGGCTGCATTTTGCACATTACAACAAGGTGGCTTTGTAGTAAAAGAGTGTATGTGCTAGACTAACCTGCCTGTGGTCCAGACCTGTCTCCCGTGGAAAAAATGTGGTGCATTATAAAGTGCAATACAACAATGAAGACTACAGACTGTTGAACATCTAAAGTGTTATATCAAGCAAAAATTCTGTTTTCACAACAACAATATGTGCCCTCAGTTTCCAAAATTTTACCTATTGTTCCAGCTTTTTTGGAACTGGGTTTAGTGGATTTACTGAAAGGTACTTTTACTTCCTCTTGAAAATTTACTTCACTGAAATAACAACACCTGAGTATGGATTAAGATGGGTTTAGGCTACTCTGATGTTTGCAGTTCCAATTGTTCTGTCACCTCTTATCTCACCTAATTGCCTGCATCATGAGTGTCCAGTGCTGGTCCAGGAGGCCCACAGTCCAGAAGAGTTTGGTTGATTTCCATGCCCTAACACACCTGATTCAACTCAGCAGTTAGTTACCAGGTTTAGGAGCAACTGAGTAGGGAATTCACCCAACTGTTCACTGAACACTGCTATGGAATGTGAGAAGGATTTATTGGAAAACCCCAAATGAAAACAAGAATTGCACTTGCATCCATGCACCAGGAAATATTTTTACCTCGTTCTATTATCTCTTTTTCATTCCTTCTTCCAACAAACTTCTCTTATTATATTAGAGGAAGATTTTTTTTTTCTGATGCAGTTTAAAGAATGAAGAACCACTGCCCTATATCTCCTTCTTTTACAAACCTATCTGTCTGAACAGCTTCTTCTATGTATGTTAATAAATAAAAATTAAATAAATATATATTTAATTCTTTAAGAAGTTCCTGATGGTGATGCAGCTTTGTTGTGACAGTAGCCATTACTGCTTCATGCATTTTACCATGCAGTCTGCTCATTTAACTCTGAGAGTGAAAATAGTCGTCACTTTTTAAGCATTTTTAGAGGTCAGCAGTTCAGGATAAAGTGGTGTTGAGCTGTGCACATGGATGGTTGGTAGTTGGTCATATAGCTAAATGGTTAAGTCACTTGTTCTCAATGTGGGAGAGCAGGGAAGCACTTATTGGGCCTTTTTTTTTGTTTATTTGTGTTTCCTTTATGTATTTTTATTAAAAGGTGGGGCTTTTAACGCTGTGTTCTGCCACTCTAATTATGCTGCTCTGGTGTTGCATGTGAGGTAATTTTATCTATTAGAAGACATTATATAACACGTCTGCTATGCAGGCTGGCATATTGATGGAAAACATGAACTTTATCATGAATCTCAAATTAAAAACTTGCTTGTCAGTTTACACATGTGGTTTGTGTTGATTCCTTCATGTTTCCTTTACTGTGCTCACTTTTCTGTGTTAAACTCATAGTTCCTTATAGTGAACACAACTAAAACACTTCATGGCATTCATTTTCTCAGACTGTGTGCTCAGAAAATAGCTTAATCAGTTCTAAAAGCATATAAATGGTTAGGAAAACATATAAAACAGTATAAACTTAATGTAACTACTAAATGTAACTACTTTATTCTGAAACACATATTTCATGCATACAAGGACCTGGAGATCAGACTACAATCTGCCAAAATTGGTCCAGCCAATTAGCCTCTTTAGAAGTCCTTAAGTGGCTTGAATGCATCGGATTACTGACACAATCTGATTTTCTTCAGTTATCAGTTTATTAAGTGCATGTAAACGCACTATATTCACATTTTCATTCCAATCAAGCAAAAGCATATGCGAAATTTTCAACATCCCTGCTCAAATTACATTTTGTTGATTTTCTAAGTGAAAATAAGCTAACAAGTCTTCTCTCTACAGGTGCAAATTTTCTAATTACTTGCTGAGTTTAACATATTGGGACAAACATAACATGTGCTATAACTTTTGCACCCCCCTCCCTCCCCCCATAATGTTATAATCATCAAATAAACAGTAATTGTGTGTTAAAATGTGCAGAAGTATGTTCTCTGTAAAGGGTGTGCACTTACTTAGAAAATCAGCCAAGCATAATTTGACTGGGGTAGTTTGAAATATATTGGTTAAGAACTTGCCCTGAACATTATGCTTGCTATTGCTCATAGGCAGCTCTGTTAGTGCTGGAATGGAGAAGTCTGACTATTCTCCTGTTGCCTTTTCTTAGTTTTCAAAGTTAATGTTTGATCTCTCTCAGCATCAATGCTTGTACACCAGTTCTCTCTTTAAACTTCCTGTTGCCATACATTCCTGTTGACACCCTGACAGTTCACTGCATTTGTCTTGACCATGGTTTCAGATGTTGAATTATAGAGGAAGTAGGAGCTGAAAAGACTAATGAACAGAGCTCGCTGAACACACAGAGCTATACACCCTGTGAAGACAACCACTGGTAAGGACCTGTTTTCTCAGCAGCACATTCTTATTGATATGAATTGCACCTCATTACAATCAGATAAATGTTACTTTGGTAGTAGCACATCCTCAGTTTACAAACATAAGTTCAGAAATAGACTAAAAAGTTCATTTGAACTCAAAGTTCGAGAAAATTACAATTATTTCGTAACAAAATTCTGTTACAGCTAAGGTTCTGTAGGTCAGGAATGAAGGTGAAGATGTGGTTGGTTGCTCTCCTCCTGATATCTGTAACACAAATGCATGCAGAGGACTCCGCATTGCAAGCTGTTCTGTCACAGAATGGACTGCAAAAAGGTAAGACACATTTCCCAAATCACACATACTGGAAAAGCATTAAAGAAAATTCCAGTCACCTTGGTTAAACCATCTATTACAGTGTTTCTTAGTCTGTTTCCAGCCTCAGCACACCTGATCTAGCTCATGAAAGGGTGCACAATCAATTGATCAGCTACTTTGCTACTTTTCTTTTCATTAAGATCCAAAAATGTAATGTAAACAAACATCCTGGTGCATGCAAAATAGTGATTTTCGCAGCAGTAACCATCTTTTGAACAGGAAAAAACGAGAAACAAGACAGGTAATTGGTTGTTGTATTTTGAGCTCCCTGCTAGAAAAAACATCTTAGACCAGCAAGCCTGGTGACCAGCAAAACCAGTATATGTTGTGTTTTTGATGCTGCTATGCTGGTCAGCAGCAACAGAAGTTAATAGGCTGATCACCAGCAAAGCCAGCATATTGTCGCTGTCAGAACAAAACTTTGCACCTCTGTTTTCCATGAATGTTTTGTTTTTTTTCAGCCACGTTGATTGCACATTATGCACCGTGTAGCTACTGGAGTTTAATATGACTATCCAAAAACATAACTGATTAAAAAGTATGTGTTTAAAACTCTGATCAAGTTACAATCCAGATACAATTCACATGAAATGATTAGATGTAAATGGGGTTTTAGTCTGAGCCAAAAGCTCTGTTCTACATATAATGTACCAGGAGTGAATATATGTCCTTTTGCTATTATACAATGTTTCTTAGCCCTTTGTAGTTGCTGTTTAGAGAAAGTGATTTTATCTATCTTTTCTGGCGAGCTCTGTGACTTCTGTTTTTGAGTGAATTCTCAAGACATTGCACATTGAAATTGTTGTGTAGGTTGAAGTAGTGAAACTGGGGACCATTAGGTTGAAACACACTCTGTATTGTTGGTACCGTGGGATAGTGCTTTGGGAAATTTCTCCATTTCTTTCTTCTTCCCCTTTTCATTTGCTTCAAAAAGACTTGTTTTGATGACAGAGAAGGGGTTTGACTGGGGCAGCAACACATTCTTTGCTGTGATTTCAGAAGCATCAAATATGATTGAAGTAATGTTTGATGGGGTTGAGGTCAGGGCTCTGTGTGGGCCAGTCAAGCTTTTCCACACCAAACTCAAACAAACATGCCTTTATAAACCTTGCTTTGTGCACTGGGACACTTCCCCAAACTGTTCCCACAAAGGTGGAAGCATACATTTTTTCAAAATGTCTTGGTATGCTGATGCATTGCAATTTCCCACTGCAAAGGGGTCTAAGCCAATCTCTGAAAAACAACTTCACCAAACTTTACAGTTGGCAGGTAATGTTCTCCTAGCATTCACCAAACCCAGACTCGTCCATCAGAGATAGAGAAGTGTGATTTGTCACTCCACAGAATATGTTTCCACTGCTCCTGAGTCCAGTGGCGGCATGCTTTACACCACTCCATCCGACGCCTGGTATGTGCTTGGTGATGTAAGGCTTGCATGCAGCTGCTCAGCCAAGGAAACCAATGCCATGAAGCTCCTGGCACACAGTTTTTGTGCTGATGTTAATGACAGAGGAAGTTTGGATCTCTGCAGTTCTTGAATCAGCAGAGCACTGATGACTTTTATGCACTATGCACCTCACACTCAGTGACCCCACTTTTTATGTGTCTTTATGTGGTCTGACACTTTGTGGCAGAGTTGCTGTGGTTCCTAAACACTTCCATTTTTTAATAATACCACAAAGATTTTGCGAACTGACTTGTTGCAACGGTGGCATCCTATTACAGTACCACGCTCGAATTCAGTGAACTCTTTAAAACGACACATTCTTTCACAATTGTTTGTAAAGGTAAAATGCTTGGCTAGGTGCTTGATTTTATACACCTGTGGCAATGGGACTGAATAAAACACCTCACCATTCAATGATTAGAAGGTGTGTCCCAAAACTTTTGTCCATATAGTGTATTATTTTCCTGAAACATTGACTTAGTATCTCGAAATGACCTCCAGTGTCCTTATTTTACAGCCTCCAACACACCTGGCTCAAATACTCAGGTATTCCAGGAGGCCTTTGTTATCTGAACAGGAGTGTTAGATTAGGGGAGGAGCTAAACTCTGCAGGGTGGTAGATCTCTAGGACACTCCTGCTATAGACTAATGAGTCTCTGCAACTTGTTCAGGAGTCCATCATGTAAGACCAGGAGCAGTATTTGCACTAGGTGAAGGTAGGCAGCTGCCTAGGGGCCCTCCATGAGCCAAAGACCCCATGAACATACAAATCAGATAGGTCTCTCTTTATTTGGATAGTCCACTAGAGTCCCCAATAGATTCTCTACAGAGATTGAAATAGTTAACAAACTATCTGTTGAAACTTGATTTTAAACAGTGGTGGGGTTAGGGCTAGGACGAAGGTGAGGGTTGGGTTTAGATTTTGGGTTGAGGGTAAAAAGTTAGGGTTAGGATTAGAGCCAGGTTTACATTTAAAGAAAATTTTAATTTAGTAGACATTTGGTTGAATTTAACTTGAAAGTAAATTAAGTATCTAAAGCATGCCATTAGATATACTTAATTACTGTACTTAATTTTAAATAAACAATTTATAGACAACATATCAAATGCTGAATCTGAGAAATTGTATTGTTTTCTGAAAAATATATGCCCATTTTGAATTTGATGCCAACAACATGTTCCAAAAAAGTTGGGATGGGGTCATGTTTACCACTGTGTTTCATCACCTCTTCTTTTACCAACACACGTACATGTCACCCATGCCATGTGCACTAATGCACCGCCATACCATCATGAACACTGGCTTTTGAACTGTGCACTGTTAACAAGCTGAGTCGATGCGGTATGGACAGTGACAGTGTCCATAATTTCCAAAAAGAATTTCAAATGTTGATTTGTTGGACCACAGGGCACTTTTCCACTTCCCCTCAGTCCATTTTAAATGAGTTCAGGCCTAGAGAAGGTGGCGGCATTTCTGGATCCTGTTTATATATGGTTTCTTCTTTGCGTTTTAGAGTTTTAATGGTTTAGTGGATGCAGCGATAAACTGTTTTCACAGACAGTGGCTTTTTTGGAACATGATCTTGGCATCAAATTCAAAATAGGCCTATATTTTTCAAAAAATTAATGTGTGTGTGTCTGTGTGTATGTGTGAGTATATAAAGCTATTAGCTGCAATTGATTGTTTTCAGTAATTTCAAAGTATCTTCACCCCCCCAGTCATGGTTAGAATAAACTATTCCATGTTGTTGCGTGATGACAAAACTGTGTAAAGAGAGAGTGGTATAGAAAAGATAATAATAGTAGTAATATATGTTTTGTAGAGGAGGTTCCTTTGTGTGATTTTCTAGGCAATAAGAAAGAAATTCAAATTAATTTATCCAAGCGCAGCCAAAAAATGCAAAAAAGAGGGAGGAAAGCAGTCAGAACAGAGTGCTGCAAATACTGTACATAATGCTCAAGCTAATGCTAGTATAGCTCCTCTGGAGTTGGGGTAGTAACCGAAAAAATGATCCATTTCAAGTTATTAATTGTTTCAAACTGTAATAGGGTAATGTTACTGATTACTTCCTGAAAAAGTAATCTCACTACTCATTACTTCTATGTTATTCTTTACCAAATGATCTCACTATGTTGAGCGATACTTTTGCTTGAATCAAGCATATTTCCTGTATATTATTCAAATTTCAAACAAAATTAACTGC
This sequence comes from Colossoma macropomum, assembly GCF_904425465.1. NCBI lineage: Eukaryota > Metazoa > Chordata > Actinopteri > Characiformes > Serrasalmidae > Colossoma > Colossoma macropomum. Next base: position 16,501,472 of record NW_023494793.1, on the reverse strand, counting down.
CAACATACTGAGAATTCTACTTAAGAAATGTCTAGAAAAGTTAAATAATCTTTTAAAATACGTACAGCGATCTTACAATGAGAAATATTACATATAACGCCTAGATTTAAGATGATTTCACTTGCCAAGACGAAATTTTTTTTGCAGTGTAGATGGTTGAGTCACTACTTTAAAAATGTGCATCCAGGGGGCCTCATTCCTGTTTTTCTCCTATAGAGAAAAGCCCCAGAATCACTAAATATGCCCCTGTGTAAGACAAGGCTAATTGCTTAGCATACAAGGGCCACATAGTTAGCAAAAAATTAAAGCTTTGTGCAAAAATTGTTGCTCTAACCAGTTTGACTCTGTAGTGCAGGTAGTGACCTGACCTCTTGGGAGTCCACAGTACTGCAGTGTTTAGTGTTCTGCCTGCTTTGCACACGTGAATAAACTAATCTGCCACTCATCAAGTCATCTGGTTTTGGGTGTGTTTTGGAGTAAGGTAAAACGCCACAACCTGTAGCACTGTTGCCCTTTAGGAATGCAGTTCTCTATAAGGAAATAAAGTCATCACATCACCTCAGTCTGTTAATTACATGTATTTTTGTTGAAGATAGGGGAGCATGTGCTTGCAGGTGTGACTTGATTAGGGCTGTTTCTGGACTTCATGAGGCCCCAGGCAAGATTTTACTTTGGAGGCACATCTCTTTTTCATTCCGTAGGTGCATTAAACAAGCATAATTACCAGGGAAGCCCAAATTTTTGCAAATGACTTTTTACTCATATAGGTTTAGCAGGTTGAGCTTTTCCACAAGAAGGAGCTATTAGCTATCAAATAGGGTTTGTGTGAATCACAGAAAGAAAGAAGACTCATATTAACACTATCTAATGAAGGCATGTTTGCCTTATTTTGGGATTATAAGTAATTTATTAACATCACCAAAATTATTGTTTCAAGGAATTTCCAGTTGTATGTGGATTTTAATCAGTTACCAAATAATTTCAGTATGGCAACCTGATGCCAGCGGACGGCATAATACTTTCCCTCCATAACTTACAACTCTTTGAACCAGAATTCTAAGAACCTGTTCTTGTGTCCAAATTTGGTTAATATACAGTATAAATATTCAAACCAAATAAATACATTTTCTTATACTTGCATCACATACATATGGCAGAATGTACCACTCAGAATGTCTTAGAATGAATGTGTTTCTGTATGTGTACAGCAAGTGAATTGGGGACTTCCTGGCTGCAGAATCATATAGGTAGAACTACCCTCCCAGAAGTCAGAGGAAAAGTGGATATCGGAATTGGCTCCGTGGAGTACGTCCTCCATGAGTATGTATTTACACCAATGTGTGATACAGTACTAGAACATACTTGAAAAAATAAAGAGACTTTGATTACAGTGTGACCTACGTCCAAGATATAGTTAATCTGTGCCAGTGAAAAAAGATCAAGATGAAGGTCATATGAATGAATTTGGTAAAATATGGTATTACTGGTTAATTCACTTGATTTGAGGGGAAGGTCTATGATACACTATTTCCATGTTCCTTGAACAGGTGTTAAATCTAGTGTTCTGCTTTTACTTGGTTGGTTTACTGTAGAATGTTTATAAAACATACTGGACACACATTAATATTAAATATGAGCTAGTGGTTTTCAGCTTGAAAATCCTGAGGAAAAGCTGTGTTAAAAATCTTGGCCTATGTAAAAATATATGATAAATTCTTAATTGAATTACTGTTTACTAAAAGTGTCACTATGGTTAATCCTCAGCATGTCCATTCAGAGCTGTGTTTTGCCGGTACCATCAGTTGCCTTTTCAAAAGGAACCGGCGTGTCTCTGCAAGTGAGCGGAATCTCCATCAGCGTCAGGGGTCTTTGGAATTTACACTTTGGCATCATGTAAGCAAATCGAATAACACACTTTGTATTCCATTGTATTGCAGTTTTATGTACTTTATGTACCTTATGTAAAAAGCAGAACAAACAAAATTTTATATTGTAGGTGAATGGCAAGTCATCATTTATGAAAGTGATGATTTTTTGATATGAAGAAAGCAGCTGTGCTGTCTTTGTTGAGGTGCACATTGGGTTATCCCACCCCTTCCCTTTCAGTCCCCATGGCTCACTAGCAGCTGAACACAGAGTCACAAGATTTCACGCAGAGAGACAACAGTGTCCTAGTTAATCTGAAAACAGTGTTATGAAGAAAATATTTTATTTGATTATATTAATTATAAACATCTGAGTTGTTTTGCATTCTGCTAGGAGGTTGGCTATAAGGGATCCTGTAGCAGGAGATAAAAATATTAAGGGATTTTTTTCAAAATTAGTTGCCAAAGCAAAGTCTGCATGCAATTGGCCTAATCATACTACTTCAATAAACATCATATTATTCTTATAAGTAAGTAGCCTAGCCTGTTGTTTACTCCCCAGTACATATTGACCATATATGGAAGTTAAGCTGCAAAAACAGCCTATTTTGATTAACATATCAATGCCCCGCGATGGACTGGCAACCTGTCCAGGGTGTTTCCTGCCTTCCACCCAGTGACTGCTGGGATAGGTTCCAGCTCCCCCATGACCCAGGAAAATAAGAGGTTTAGAAAGTGTGTGTGTGTGTGTGTGTGTGTGTGAGTGAGTGTGTGTGTGTGTGTGTATACATATATCCACCTATAGACCTCTGAGGACATGTTGTCATTTTGTAGTCAGTGATATGGCCTATAAGGGACCGAGGTGCTGTTTTAGTACTTTTTCGCGATTCACCACATGGATGTCTGTTACAGCTACAGCTTATACAAGTGGCCACTCACAGCAGAAAAGTAGAAGGAGAGACAGTGAGAAGTGAAATTTCCAGAACATACTTGTCTTTGGCTAAGCAAGTCTCATTGGGTTAATTAGCTAACCGTGCAAAATGTGAAATGCTAAATGTTTGTTGTTTGAGATGTCTGAACACAATGTACACTAATTTTGTGAATAACTGTTTTGCCAGGCTATTTTCTGTTGCTGCTAGATGTGTAACCTTTAAATTGCTAACTAGAAAACTAGCAAAGAAATGAAGTTGTATCAGCAGTCATGTTTAACAGATGGAGAAGTTTACTACATTTAAACCAGTTTGAATCTAGCAAATTGCTATATTTTTGAAATATGAAGTGTTTTTAAGTATTTTATTGCTATTGCTTAAAAAAAAACAGCTTTAACCGCCATTTTTGGACAGGGGGTTTGAAAAGTGAATCATGTCAGATCACAATGATTTCTGGGCAAGTTCTGCCCAGGACTGTTGATTTGACTCAAGTGTTCATTTGATCCTGTTCCAGTTGTTTTTGTTTTGTTTTTTTTTTTGTACAATCACTTAGATGCATTTTTCAGTGCCAGGTTTACTTTTTCAAAACTCTTCAAACTGTTCTCTGCAGCAACATGCAGCTCTGCACAATTGTTCATTTTATAACCTAAACGCTCTACAACATTTGTGCATTTCTTACCACATTTAGGTTTTACTGACAAACTATTTTTACATTAAATGAAAACAGTCTGAAACAGACAGACAAACATTACAAAACAGAATGGTCTATTTACTGAATAGCAACAAATGAAATTATATAAACATTAAAAAAAACCCAGTACTTTACATTATCTAGTATTGTTGTAGTACTTGAGTCTGGTCACAACACCATAAACTAGCTGCAGTCTCTGTCTTGTCTTGGTGTAAGGTGGAAGTTGTTGTTGAGACCAGCTGGGTGCTATTCCTGTCTGAGGTGACCAGGGCACTTTAACCAGCTTGGGTGTTCTGGGGCTAGAGGTGGTCGTTGGCCCTATGGGTCTAGTTACGCACAGCATTCAAAAACTCAACCCCCCTTTTTTTTTTACTGCCATTGCCAGAGTACTTATCTGCAAGGTTCTTTTTCAAATTTTCTGTTTTGCCTTATATGGTGTTGCAGTTGCATTCTGAGCAGCTGACTGCTGCGCCATCTAAGGTGGAACAGAGAATTTGAATAAGAAGCAGACAAATAGGAAGCCAGTTTCAGCCTTACCTTAAACCCAGAACCAAACCACTAAAAGCCATAGTCAGTATGTGCTAACATTAGCTAGCTGTGCGCCATCCAATCTGTTTTGTTTCACCACTTAGCATGTTATTCTGAATGAAACAGTTTTGTTTGAAATTGTTCATGGACAGAGCTGTCTGTAGAGGCTGTGTTTCATGGAGGTTGAAGGTTCTCATACTGTGCAATTATTGTAGGTGTGAATGGCCAATGCGTCCTGACTCGTGACACATGTCATTTAGATGTAGCATGTGTGAAACAGGTCTTAGATCTAAAGTGCCGTATTTGGTCATTTCATCGACTACTAAATGACACATGACTTAAGAGGTCTATTGAGGTCTTGACTATGAACTTCACCAGCTCCAGCCAAAAGATACCGCTAATTCAAAAACTTCTCTGCGGTCTTTATACACAGTAATGATGACGGTTGGTTTGAATTGGATGTGTATGCGATCAGTCTCAACACGGTGTTGCAGTTGGGCAGTGAGGAAGAGCACGTCTCTATTTCCACCGTCGTATGTTCTGCTGATGTGGGAAGTGTGCACGTGAATTTCCATGGAGGTGCAAGGTAAGAGCACAAGAAACTTATTTAGCATCACTAATGTCTCATATTAATATATGAAGTTTGTGCTTCGGAAAAAAGGATGAAGCTAAATATATTTATATAAATTTATATTGCATGGTAGTAAACAAGATATTTGTCTTGGCATAGTATGGTGCTTAATGCCCTGAACACAATTATCATGGCATTTGAAGTTGGTGAAACTACACTAGAACCACTTGAAACACTGTATAAAAACCCATGTCATTTTCTGACCGTTTGGTTGTCTTGCAATGTTTTATGTTTTTTTGTTGCCTGTTTTGTCTCCTCCTCTTGCTACACCATCTGCATGCTTGCACTTTAAGTCATTTTAATATAAAGTTATATAAATTTTTTGACAGCAATTTCTCCAGTAATTTATTTAGAGTACAAATACGGTATTATAAAGCTACAGTATTTTTCACTATATTTTTAAATACAGTTAATTACTGTATTCACTCCTGTATTTCTATTGTACAGGTCATATATGCTCTAATTTGCACCCGCAGCTACCTCAGGTGCCTCAGTTTTGCAACATTATGTAGTATAATGTATAACACTATATCTCCAAAAGTTTGTAGACAGCTGGTCATCTATTGCTTCTTATGAAATCAAAGATATACAATTGGATGTTTGTCCTCTCCTTGCTGCAGTAACAGCCTTTATACTAGATGTTGAAACACTGCTGTGAGGATTTGATTGCATTCAGCTGCAAGAACATTAGTAACATCAGGTACTCCACTCCAACTCATCTCAAAGGTATTGGATGGAGCCACATCTCTCCAGAGAACACAGTTTCACTGCTCCACAGCCCAGTGCCGGGGTGTTTTATATACCTCTAGGCGATGTTTGGCATTGGGCATGGTGGCTTTAGGCTCATGTGTGGTTGATCCAGAGAATCACATACTATTGGGAGTACTTCTCTATGGCACTAATAAAAGCCATGTATGCAATTAAACACCTATGTCAGCAGTGGGTGCACCTTGAAGTAGCTGAATTCACTAATTACAAAGAGTGTCTGGATACTTTTGAACATGTAGTGTAGGTAAGCATGAAAAATGCATCTTGATAGCACTTAGTAGCACAAGCTTCAATATTCATACATACATAGTTAAAAGAATGATCACTCATTTTTACAATAGCACAGTAATGAATATCACATTACAGCAGGAAAATGTACCTGTTCCAGTCGTTAAGAGTGCAAAGATGGCAGTAACCAAGTATTTATTGTTCATAACATAACCAGTTGGGTTTATTCATGAATGCTTTGCAGCTTGTATGCTCAGTTGTGTGCATAATCTTGATTTGAACAGTTTTACATCATTGCTGTCCAAAAACCTAAAGTATCTCAATTTTCTCAGAATTTATTTCCTGAATGGACCAACAGAAATACTCCCAAATTGCTTAAAATAAAATCTTTTTATATTAACCCCTTAAACAGCCAGGGCCTGCCAGTAGGCCCACAGTTGTATTACACACTTCTATAACCTAAGAATAGCTCAACTAGTTTGCATTCCCTGCAAGTCCCTGTACTCAATAAGCCTTAGTAATAAGCCTGAGATTCGGAGGGGTTAACTCCCATTAAAAGTTAGTAATGTTTTTGCCTTGTAAAGTTACTGTTTCTGTAAAAAGTAACTTTTTTAGCGATGATATGCTATTTGTCCTCTGTCTATGTATCCAGAAAGATGAATGTTTTTGCAACTGTGTATTTTAAGTGTTATACTGTGATAGTGGTAACTTGTATTAAAATGTTATTTTTTTTAAGGTGCCTCTTAACAGTTGGCCAAGGACTACAAATGAAAATGAGCCTTTTGAAATATCTCTGTCTGATGTAATAATGAGCACTGTTCCTGACAAATAAATTAGCAAAGGAAAGCATAAATTAAAAAAAAAAAGTCAACTATCATATATATCAATCCTGCTCTAATACTTAAGAGCATGTTAACTTTGTTGCATCTTTTTATTGTACGGTTAATTTATGCAAAGTAATTTTTTATGATTTTCTTTCTTTTTTTCAGTTTTATCTACCAACCCTTTGTAGATATGTTCAGCAATCGTATCAGAAATGAGATTCGTGCAAAGGTATGTAACGTTTGGTTCTAAAAGAAAATGTGTTATGTATATGGTCACCCAACTGTTAAGGATGCTATGACATCTCTTTTTTGCTTTTAGATTTGCCCAGCATTTCAACAAGGGATTGGAGGTCTAGAGAGCCATCTAGCTGCAATGCCTGGTATTTGACTGAATAGTTATTTTTTAAAAGTTACTGCTAAGTATTATTAGTAACACTATCAAACTAATATTTATGATATATATTTATGATGGTGAGGAATTGAATGGTGGCCATTTAGGCTTTAAGGAGTGTAAATGTAAAACCACAATTGACAAAAACAAACAAAAAACATTGTAGAAAGCATTACTTTATAACATTATCGGAAGTTCAAAATATCAGGTCCAGATCTTTGACCCCACGGAAATGACCCTGGTCACCCAGCCAGGAATCGAACCCAGACCTTTTGTGCTGTGAAGCAACAGCGCTACCCACTCCACCAACATGCCACCTACAACAGCAAACATAAAAACCCAAAATGCCAAGCATTCTAGGTAAAGCATACCACCACAGAGGGCCTGGAATTTTATTTTTTTATAAGTTCTTCCTTTAACTCACGCGGCTGACATTTCATATATGCCTTTGGAAATGGGCATCCTCTACTCTGTCGAAGTTTCAGGTCTTGATTTTGTAGATCCCCCAGGCCTTTTGTAAATCTAGAGCTTCAGATTAAAAGTATATTAACAGGAACACTAGCTCACTGCTAGCTCAAACCTAAAAGCTTGACCAAGGCAATGGTGGTGTTGTAACTGCTGCTAAGCAGTGATTGGAGGAGAAAATGAAGTGGACATTTAGGAAAGACGTGGAGAACGTCAAGATTATGATCAGCTGTAACAGAATGACAATTTTTTTTCTACTGCAACACTAGTAAAGCTCCCACTGCAACTGGTGCCACAAGTCAAAGCAGTGTAGATGTCCTCATAATTGCTTGTGGGGGACTCCCCTGTTGGCTCAGGCTCATGGGCATACATTTATAAACCCCACTGGATGATCTGGGCCTGCCAAATATACATGACAATACAGAATGTTTAGTTAACAGCAAAGTTACTCCATAAACGGTGTTAAACTTGGCCTTAAATGTCTAGATAAGCCAGTACAGATCACCACTGCACTGCATAACCTGAAGTATTCCTTTCCTCATCACACCACACATGCTTATTATCTAATTAACAAACCCTTTATTAGGTGTGGATTAGGTTGCTGAGGTAGGGTACATTATAACCAGTGAAGAGAGAAGGGTCTAAGAACTGGAGGACAGTGTGCCAACACTGAATTCAGCTCAACAAAGGGAAAAAGAACCTCAACAAAGGGAAAATCTAAATAAATAAAGGGGAAAAAACATAACGAGTACAGATGCTTCCAAAGATCTACTGTATGTACGGGAAGGACATCAGTTAATAGGGTTGGAATGTGTGGTTAGCTGCATATTCAATGACTGCGATGTTCTTGCATTAGTGTGATATGTAAGGAAAAACAGATGAGCAACTGTTCCTTAGGTGACTTAGAATATCAATACAGGACGTGATCAGACTGTGTGAGCAAGAACCGCCCATCCACAACTACAAGGACAGCAAATAGCCACACATAGGCTAGTCCTCCACCTCCCCTTAACAACTGACCTTCAACTGCCATTTTGCCCCATATATATATATATATATATATATATATATATATATATAAAATACATATAAAATTACAAAATCATATACAACTTTTTTCATTCAAAACTATTTATGCCTTATTAAATCTAAAAGTAAAAAGGAACACCAAAATTAATTTGGATACCTGTATATACCAGAATAACACTCCCCAGCTGTCAGACCCCACTTCAGTGCTCCTCCCAGGTTTATTTCAGACCTGTGAGAAACACTGAAGAAGGATATCATAGTAGAATTGCAGTGCATATCCCCCTGTTTGAGAGATCAGTGGTGTAAATATCAGGCAATGGTCTACAGAGATGTGGCCATCAGATTAGAGGGGATTATCTTTTAGAAGAATGGTGGTTCATTCCTCTAGTACAGTCCCTAAGACTTGGAGTATCTATGCAGGCACTTTTAAGATATTCTATCAGCTTCTGGTGGCCAAACACCTTTCTAAGGCACTTTATACTGGTTTTTCCATTATCATTTTTAATTTTGGTGTCACTTTATTTGGTTAGCCCATTGTGAATGCTTTGTAGTTGCCTGCACAACATTTAACTTAGATTTATTTAGATACCCATGAAATTCACCTTAATTTTCTGTGACTTTAATCCTGGTCCTAACCCTCACCTTAATCTTAACCTCAACATGAAGCCTAATCCTAAACCTAACTGTAATCTTAACCCCAACCCGAAACTTTATACTAACCCTAACTTCAATCTCAACCTCAACCCCAAGCCTAATTCTAATTCTAACTCCTGTCCTGAATGTAACTCTTGTCCTAAACCTAACCATGGTTCTAAATTTAACTCTTGTCCTAATTCTAACCCTAACTTCAACACTGCTGAGAATCAACAGAGTTTTACCAGACACTTTGTTGATAATTTGAACATCTCCAGATAATCTATTAGGGCAATTAATTATTAGGGCAGTATACTATGTGATGTGCAGTAGGTCAAACATAATACATTTATTTTAAAACAGTGAAAAAAGAATATATAAATGTGTATATTTTCTACCCTATATGTTCTTCAACTGGGGGCTGTACTTTACTGCCTGGTCAACAATAACTACATTCAGTTTATATGTAGGGCATTTATTAATGCTCTTGTTATTTGTCTATTATTTTACAGTTGCCGTCAAGATGGGTTCGTATGTATATATGAACGTTTCTTTGACAGAATCACCTCTGATAAAAAGCACTGGACTTGAACTGAATGTAAAGGTATGACATTCATTTTCATATTGATATCTGCCAAAATCATACCGCACTTTCATGATAGACACTCTTGTTTCACAAAGCTTGTTAACCCTGTGGGGGTTCTCACCATTGAAGAATACAGTAAAAGGGGTCTAGCAATGTATGCAGAGAAATAGATGGACTACAGTCTGTATTTGTAGAACTACCAAGAGTAGCTATATAGTCAGTGGATTTAAAACAGTGAGTATTTTATACCTAAGATATTTACAAGAATTGTGTTATGATCCATTTGAACCCAAGGTGAAAACTGAGACAGTAATAGGCTAAATATATCATCATTTATAGGGTACTTTCTATCGGAAAGGTGGCTGTCCCAAACCCTAACCCCTAAATTTCCACTTGTGAAAATAAAACTTACATTTTAAAAATGTTTTTTCAGTCATTTTGATTTCCTTTAAAGTTGAAAGATATAAATTTATCATGAGTTTATTTTTTAAAATTTAAAAATGCCGTCCCACATTTTCATGTCACTACCGAAAAACAAAGAGTTTTAGTCCGTAGGCGGCATTTTTTTGTGTAACATTAATAACCATCACTACTGAGACACATATTTTCTGCAGGTAAATAAACTTTTTGTTTTATTGAAAAACAGGATAATTTTATGTGTGTAAAACTGTTCAAAGTTATGTTTGCTACTCGTGTACTGGCTAGCGTTTTTGATTCATGCTCAAAAGTAGCTAAAAGTTTTGCTACCGAAACATTTGGTAAAAGTAGTGACAAATTGGAATGTTTAATTACTTAGTAAGTTAAGGAAAGTTTACTTATTTATGACCACTGATTATTTTGTGATTAATCTTTTGTGTCATTCTGTTGTTTCCTTTTTTGTAACAGGGTGAGTTTTATAGCATCACCTCACCCTCAGAACCACCATTTTTCCCCAAATATTTTGAGGTGCCATGGCGAGAGGATTACATGGTGTCGCTGGGTGCATCAGAGTTTTGTGTGAACTCAGCAGCATATGCCTTTCTGAGTGCTGGAGTGTTGCAAATACTTATCACAGATGACATGGTGAGAATATAGTTTGATCAATCTTAAAACTGAATGCATGGTGAACCTGGCTTCATTACTGAAAGTCCCAACTCACTGTCATACTGGGTGGTCCAAAAATCCCCTCAAATATTTAAAATAATATAAGTGAAAAGAAGTTAACACCACCTCTGCATGGTACGAACTTAAATGTGACATATTTCTGCATATCTTAATGCATGATTATTACCTGAATTTATGCTAATGGAAAAAATAAAAATATAAATGTGGTATATGTTTATGATTGGGCATGCTTTCAGTACTTTCAGAGCTCCTTTGGTTTAAATCACAGCCTCCAAAGTTTCTTGTAGCCAGCTGACAGTCATTTTACACTTGATTCGATTTTGTCCCCAGAAGTCCAGAAATATTCATAGGTATGCAGACCATGTTTAAAATCTAATCACATATTTTCAATAATGTTTAAGTCAGTGGGAACAGTGGCAGCCATTTCACAGCCATAATCCTTCATGTACGGAAGTATTTTTTGTGTATGTTTGGCATCATTGTCTTGTAGTAAGATCTTCAGTTTCTTCACTGACTGTGGGACATCAGCTTCCAGGCTTTGCTGATCTTTGTTAAAATCATTTCTTTCCTCTATCCACACAGATCCATCCCCATGCTTAAAAGCTGTCAAGATGTTCTTTGATTGAAATGCTTCTATTTATTTCTCCAAACATACCTTTGGTTTTTGTAGAATTCATTTTTTGTTTTCAGATCACAGAACTTGATTTCAAAAAGCCTCGGGTTTACTAAAGTGTTGTGTACTTTAGACACTTACTTTTGTGATGAATTCACTGTTAAGATTACATTCTGATGAGTCTTCTCTGTGGATTATGATTGTCCATCAACACTGCACAGTGGGCTAGTGCATCACTACTCCTTTGCTGCAGGTCCTTGACAGTGCTGTGGGGCTTTTGCTTTGCATACATGACCAGTCTACGAGCATATTTTCAGAGATTTTGGTCTTAGTCTTCCAGATCTTGTCTTGGCTTGAGTCAGTTTTCCTTAACTTCCTTTTGTTAATGGCAATGAAAATTATAAGCAGGAAGAAACCTTAACAAAAATGACATTAATTGATTGACTAAAGGGGTGCACAAACAGTTTTTTAAATATTAAATTCAGAAATAGCAATTGCGCTTCATAATTGTGCATATTTTAGTATATTCCATGCAAAACTTTTTTTTCATTTAGAAAATCAACAAAACGCAATGTAATTTGACCTAGAATGCTCAAACTATAGCATGCAATTATAGTTGTATATATAAAACTTTGAAAAGGAAGCCCAGAATTGTATTATTTTTTTTGCCATTGTCTTTCTCAGTATGCTTAATAGAGGTTTGCACCCAGATTCCAACAAAGCAGCTTTGTGACAACAACCACTGTAAAATGTGCTATATAAACCAAAAAGGATGTTCTCTTACTCATCTCAAATGTAACTTGTAGATCCCCAAGGCCTCTCCCATTCATCTGAACACAAGCCAGTTTGGAATCCTGATTCCTCAGGTTTGTATTTATATCTACTTTTAATTATTGAAAATGGTTCATAGAATGTGGGGCCAGTGGATTTTTTGAGTACACAGTAGAACTTTCAAGGACCCATGATCACAAGCTAAGTTATCTACAATGGCCCATAGAATGTGTGGATAGTAGATGACACACCGATTTAACTACTAGTTAAATTATCCAAAGTGAAATTACTAATTTTACTAGTGTTATTGAGTACAAATATCATTTAGGTGAGATTTGGTTATTCAGTCAACCAGTAACCTTGTTTTTTTTTTTCTGCAGCTCCCCAAGAAGTATCCAAACATGCCAATGCAAGTGCAGCTGTATGCCAGTGAGACTCCACTGTTTTCCTTTAACAAAACAGTAATAAATGTCCACTTGTTAGCTTCAGCCAAAGCCTTTGCCATAGGGCCAGATTCTGCTGCAATACCTCTCTTCAGACTAGATGTGGTGAGTGATAGTACCTCACTTTCACTTCTGGATTGTAGATGTTTGTGTTTGTATGTTTCTCACCACAAACTGGTGCTCTAGTCAAGAACACTAGAGGTGAGTCCAGACTGATACCAGATGAAAGTTTTTTCAGAATATGAAAATAATAAATAAAAAGCAGAAAACTTGTTTGTAGTTCATTGTACATTCATAGACATTTATTATGCATGACAAATATTAATAAATATTTTGTAAAACATATCTAAAAATATATATATATATTATATAAATATATTGTTAATTATTATTATATTATAGTCTTGCTTCAACTTCACTTCGTAACTTTTGGAAGCAAGGTTATTCTCTGTTTCTAAAACAAAAGTCAACTGAATATAAAGCAAACAACATACTTACTATTTTTGACCAAATAAAGCCTCACCTCTCACTTGAAAGCCATACAACTAAACTGAAGCGCTCTTATTTTGAACAGCGTACATTGCAGCGTGTTTAAGAAATGTTTTACCTTATTCATTTTTGTTAGGTGTTCTTCATCATTTATTCATTGGGTTTATTGTGCTAAGGACTCTTGTTGTAGAGGGCAAGGCTAGGAAAACTGCTCAGGCTGTGTGTGTATGAGCAGGCGTGAACTGGAAGAGAGAGAGCGGAGTGAGACATAAGTGAAGTCACAGAGTGAACTGTCAAAGAGAGACTTGGCATATGTACAACATAGCTGAGGCCAAAAACAACTGGAAAATAAAGCACCACGACTTGTGCGAAAGCTGTGTCTATTTAAATAGTGGTGAAAAGACAGTTATGCTTGGAACAATTAAAGGTAAAACAGGAAGAGGACAGCCAGCAGCAAGATGGATGGATACAATCCGATGAATCATGTACAAGCTGATAAATCTGAAGACTCAAACAGAAGACAGAATATTCTGAAGAAACACAATCCATTTAGTTGCAAGGAGTCAGAATCGACTTGATGGCACATAATGTGTCGGCATTGGTATCAGCATTGGCCAACAACTCTCTACTTCTAATCCTACGCCAATTGTACATTATGTTGTGCATTACCTATAGCGTGTCTTAAAATCGTTAGCACTGAAACATCAGTTAACAAAATAAAAGTCTTGTGCGGCCCCCACAACAGTTTCTTAAATGTAGCTATAAGAGAATATTGAGTAATTCTGAATGTAGGTTGTGCTTGTAAAGCACTTATATTAACTTTTATTGTCTCTAATTTCCTTTTCCTCTTGAAGGAAAGCTCAATCAGTGCCAAAGCCTACACTGACAAACAGCTGCTGAAGGGAGTTTTGGAAATGAAAAAGTAGGTGGACAAGGCTACTGTCTTTATTTTGCCTGTATTGTCTTTTGCAATATGTTTTATTGAAACTGCAAAGAAATAACTTTATCCTCATATTTCTTGAATGGCTGAAGTTTCACTATGACACTTGGATCAACTGAGATTGGTGATTTCCCAGTAAGCATTCAGGAAAACAATAAATAATTAAATATTATAATAAACTGATAGTACAACTTATCTTATGATTATAAATGGTCATGATTTTTTATTTTTCCCATAGATTGGTCCAATTGAGGGAATGATGAAGTTTGCAGTGACAACACTGGTACTTCCAAAGGTGAATGGTAAGAAGTTCCACATTTGGTTGCTTAAATGGGCCAAATTAATGTTTAATTGTGGCAGTCTTACTAGGAAACGTCTCACTAAAAAGTGGTAGCAATCTGATTATGCAATTATAACAATTTTTTTCTTTTAGCCCTACTGAAGGATGGCATTATGGTGCCCTTTGTGACGGGTTACAACATCAGTAATTCAGTAATGACCATTGAAAATGTAAGTGAAATATTTTGTTTATCTTTTTTTAAATTATTTATGAAATGTATTTTCTCATTATTTTCTTAAGCAAAATGTGTAAATACAGTTTATTTGAGTGGGGTTGGAGTGGTGGTAAACTTACTGGTACTTTTAAAGTTCTATTATGCTACAAAAAGTATATAAGTGCCCATGTTATATCTCTAAAACATTTATTTATGAAAATCTGTTGCTCCCAATCAGTCCATTTCATGCTCTCTGCCACTTTCAGTCATTTGTACATCATCAGAATAATGGTACACTGTCAGATAAAAGGTCACTGTCCACGTAGATTATAGTCCAAACAATGTAAATGTACCCTGAAAGATGGTCCATTCACTCTCCCGGTAGAAAAGACCAGGTTTTAAGTAGAAAGGTCAGGGCCAAGGTTTAATAAATTTTAAGGTAGACACAACAGACAAGATTTAAACAACTAAATGGTCTACATAAATAATAATAGAAAAAGAATTAATAAATAACAAATGAATACAAACACTATAAATTGTAATTCATGATTAAGTGGCATGTGCCTAACTTACTTTCTTAGTTTCTTGAAAGTGAAAACAGTAATAATGTTTTCATAAATACCATTTATATACCAAATACCAAATATCACAACTGACACAAGATTGATAGTTTGTGTACAAAAAATAAAAACAAGTAGAAACAAGCAGAAAAGAAGAAAAAGAAAAGAAGCCTTCTGACCAGGCGCTTCACAACTGGCATCCTCTTATATAATTGTAACATCACCAATTACATTTCTTGTTGACTTTCTAAGTGATAATACGCTAACAAACCATCTACAGAGAGCAATCTGAAATATGGCATTTTCTGTACATTTTTACATTTCTATTTATTTGCTTATAGATTTTGACATACTGGAAAAAAGAAACAGAAAATATTAAATGTGCTATGACTGTTGCACAGGCTACATTTTATGTTTTAAAAGCAGAGCTGAGCAGTATAATATTGAATAAATGAATTCACACTAGAAACTGCCCCTGATATTTGAGAAAAGAAAGTACTTCTTAATGTTGTATTGTGGTTGAAAATATAATTTTTAGAGATACTAAATTCTTTTATGATGCTGCATGAAGATTCTATTTTCTCTTCCCAGGGTTTTGTGGCAATTGCAGCTGACATTAGCGTCCCCTAGGATAGCTGGCAATGAGGACATCCTCTGGCTTCTAAACATATTTACTGTCAAGTAAATTTAGTTTAGTACCCTAAATATGGGTGTCTACTGTAGCACTGATCAATGAAGTTAGCATAGCTCATAAGCTCCTGTGATTATGAACTGCATTAAATGCATAATGTTTTACCTACCTGACTTATACAATAGCCAGTTAAGTTACTGGAGTTTTTGTTTGTTTGTTTAAAATGCAGTGTTTTTTACATAAGAAAAAATGGACAAAGCTACTTAATGGTTTTGACAATAATATATTTTTAAATTCTAATTACAAAACAGTTTTCATAAGAACCTGTGTACTCTTGCATACATTCTGACTGTCATAATGGACCTGTTTTAAAGAAGTCTGACTGTGGATTACCAATCAAGACACTGAATGACAAAAATAAAAATTACAACTGCAACCAAGAATGTGCAGCATTATTTTCTTTTATTTATTTATTTATTTATTTTTTCATACTCTTTTTCCTTATTTATGATTTTGGCATTGTGGATCAAAAATGGCCTCTTAATTATAAAGCAAGAAAGGTTTCTAGCCAAACTAAAATACAATCAAAATGAACCACTGTCTTGCTATTGCATTAGAATGCCTTGGTACAAAAGTACTTTACTTGTGAGACATCTTGGGGTCATTTTATTGTCATATCAATATTAGTATGTTCAGCAGATGTCTTTCAGTACGAGCTGTGGCATACAGAAAGAAAAGAGGGGAAATTTCTGCCTCTTGTGTTCCTGTGGTAAAATTTAAATAATGAAACTTGTCTGAAACACTTCCCCAGGCCAATCCGTTCCATTTTTTAACCCAGTATGGGCACATGCATGCATGTTCTGAATATTCATACTAATCTTTTTAAGTTTTATCAGTCAGAGAGGCTGGGTGGAAATACATGTACATGTACAGTTCTATTTATGCATATAAATGAAGACCAGTTTCACATTTGTATAAACTTCAAAACTTTAAAATTCGAACAGATTTCAAAAACTGAGAATATCACACTTTAAAAAGTGCATTACTCAAGATTCAAGACACTCAACCTTAGTGGTTAAATAGGTGAACCACAACAACATTGGAATGATTTTGTTTTACTCTTTGGATCCACCTCCCATTCCCACCCATCAGCACAAAACACACCCTGCGAATCGCAGTGACCGTCAGAATTCACTAAAGAGTTACCAAAGATAGTAATGTTTATTTTTCCAACAGTGAGGTAGGCTGTTTATTAAATGTATTGCCTAAGAGGGGAATTCCACCAATTTCTAAAAATTTCTGCATTATTCAGGGGTTGAGATATAAGCAAAGTCATTCAGTGTGGTTTGATGTGAAATGGTTCAGTGTAGAGAAACGTACCGACTCAGATTTCTTTACAGTGTTGGTGATGGGAATGAGGGGTCACAATGTTTACAACACAAACTATCTAAAACCATCAGTGAACCTACACGTGTCTTCTGAGTTTATAAATATAAAGTTGGATGATGGTAAACTAGTGGTAAATCTGAAAAAAACAATTTACAACACCTTATAACATCTTCCATATGTCCCTCCACCATGAAGAGATTAAAATAAATCGATTAAACATTGATTAAAATACATTTTAGGTAAAAACTTTATCACAAAACTACCATAAAACAATGTCTCAGAAATATGGCTGAGTATTCATTTCATGTAATAACGTTCTGTGAGGAAACTTAAAAGTGTTAAACACTTCAGATGTCTGGGTCCTATCACCACCACTGTGAACAATTCTGACTCATCAGTTTCTCTGAAACAAAGCATTGTACACCAAACCATTCTGAATGACTTTATTTACATCTTAACCATCTAATTATACAGAAATTTTGAGAAATCTGTGGAGTTCCCGTTTAATTCGTTATTTAGATATAGATGATAAAAAATACAATACGGCATTATGCTATTATTGCTTCAGAGGAGACCGAGATACTCAATACAGCCTACATCTTAATAGAGCTTGTTGTGTGTGGTCTTTTTCATAGCTAAAGCAACAACTTTAAAAGATGTTAATAACAGTGAATGCCATGGCTAGCAGTCAGGATACCTCAGGGTGGTTATGTAGTGGGTAGTAACTAGTTTCATCTGCACAAGTACACATATTTAAATAAAATACTGACAGATATGTACTCTTTTAACTGTTTTTAAATCATAACATTTTAACTTCTTCTCAAGTATACTAGTGAATAAAGGAATCTACTTTTTACTCAGCTTCATGCCAGCATTATGTTTTGTTGTACTGATGTCACTGCAAAAAAAATTGTATCATGTCCTACATATCTTCTGGGTTATTTGTTCTCATATGAAAAGAAAAAACAAATGGCATAATGCACCTTTAACATCAGTCACTAGACAATAAAGCAAAAAGAGAGTATAATTTACGTAATGAACTTTGGCTACAAGAAAGCACTTAAAACCCCAGATCTCACTGTTATCACATGATGCAAGCAAAACTACACTGGACCACCCCTTTGTGCTTTTATGCACACACAATAAGCAAAGCAAAAATGCAAACTGGGAATGAATATGTAGAAAATGTAGAAAAACAGAGTGCAACAAACTTTACTTGCTATGCTGATAGATGGTGGATTTACTCAGTACTTAGGGAGTTTTTTGACCCAATACTTTTGCACGTCTACTCAAGTTGTTTTTTGGGAAGGTGCTTTTTCTTTTATTCGAGTCATTATTTTACCCATGTATTAATACTTTTACTTGAGTATGGTTTTAGGCTACCCTACCCACCAAATTTCTCATTGTCTGTTGGCTGAACCAATCGTTCAGTCACGTCACTGACCATCAGAAAAATCAAACATTTGGAAATATCACAAGGGCTTTGATCACTTCAGAGCTCAACTTGAACCATTTTTCTTCCTCCTTCATCTCTTTCCCACCTTCTCAGTGTTAAGAAACAAAACCATCAGATTTGGTGTGATGGTCTCGCTCCATTTCTTTTGTTTGAAAAAAACATACTTGGTGTGAATAGGCCTTGAGATGTCCTAAGGGTCTGTGCCACCTTTTGTTCTCCTGTATTTAGAATTTAATTAGTGAGATTAGAAATGAATAAAGACACATGCACTGTATAGATAGTTAGTATACACACCATTATATGTATGTCAGGAACAATGAGTCCATACGATGAAACAGTGAAGAGTTTCATGCTCAAAGGCCAAGTTTGAGAACACTCAGCATTTAGGTCATCTAATAACTAACTGTAAAATCACATCTGTAGTAGTACTAAAGTATACTATATGAAGGCACAAGGTATATTTATATTTGCCTTATAGTTTATAATCAGGTTCACCAATTACTTGTCCAGAAATGGTCAGATAAGCTCTGAGAGGGAACAGTCAATGGCTGAGATGTCTCAGATGGGAAGGCAGTAAATTAGAAAAATTGTGGTACAGTGTTCAGTCATTTTTCTTCTCCCGTGTCATTTTGATCATGGTTTCAGGCGAGCGGTATAAGAAGATGAGTTTCTCAAACAGTTGTTCCTCCAAATCCATCTCACCAGCTTCCCGGACGACAAAGATGTCAGTGCACAGTTTCAGCACCCGGTCCACATTCGGCAGCTCCTCAAACATGATGGAGCGGGATATTCCGTTAAAGAATTCTCGTACGAACTTACCAATCACCAGCACCACTGACATGTACAGCCCCATGATACTGCACAACAAAACACATAGTTAGAGGCATGCAGTATGTCAGCTGAAATATTCAGCACTTTCACTATATCAGCTAATACATTTCATTGATATTCTATAGAATAGTTGATTAGTATGGTGTTAAAGTCAACCTGAAATCAAAATGGATTTCATGTCTCTGGTCATATTAAGCATAACTTAACTCTGCTGACTTCAAGAGAAACCATAAAGTCTCCTCACCCATATCCGGCTAAGAAGCCCAGGCTGGATGGACTGACTTTGTCATTGAAGACCACAATCTCAATGTTCTGGCACCTCATTGGTGGAGGTCCTGGAGTGCACTCCTCCACCACCCACCACTGAAGCCCTCTGCCCTCTATACTCCCATTGGCTTGTCGCAGTTTGATGGACAGTGGATGGAAGAAAGCTAAATGAAGATCATCTGGGCGACTGGAATGTTCTGTCAATCAGTGCATTAAAACCATGTGATTAAACCAAGTACTTACATCATTATTGCTCATTTCATTAAAACATAAAAGACTTGCCGACAATAAGTCGATGTGCCATTTTAGCCTCTGGTCCGGAAGGTCCTCTGATATATTTAGGCAGCAGTTTGTCAATGATCCTGCAAGAAATAACAAGAAACATGAGAAGAAAATATATATATATATATATATATATATATATTCAGCTAACAGTAAAACAAAAGGGCCTGTTTTATTTTAGTCAAGTATAATGAATTTGTGCATAAATTATTTTTAACTCTATTTTAAAGATAGGTTGGTGGAAAAAAAATATTTATACTTGTTCTTCACAGCTCTCTGACTGCTTTATTGCTATGTCATATAAAATTAGTACATTTAGTACATTTTTTAATTTTTTTAATTTTTTAATTAAATAGTTCAAATGTAAACAATGTCATTCAGAATGGTTTGATAGGAAATGCTTTGTTCTAGAGAAACTTACTGAGTCAGAAGTAATGTAGTGTCGGTTCACTGTGGTTTTGGATAGTGAATAAAATATCTATACACACACACACACACACACACACACACACACACACACACACACACACACACACACACACACAGGGCCAGGGCCAGGGCTCACTGGCAGGCCCAAAATTTTATTGCACACTTCTATAACCTAAGAATAGTTCAGCTAGTTTGCACTGACGCTCCTGTAGTTACTGAATAATAAGCCTTAGTATGTAATAAGCATGGGATTTTCAGGGGTTAACATGAACATATTTGATGCCTTGTTTGAAAATCCAAATCAGCAAACTAATGTTATGATGAGTTCAGGTATGCATATATTCAAATGACCTTTTCTATCCCAGGTTTGTTTCAGGCTTGTGGAAGACACTGATTTACCATTGGAATGCATGTGACAGAGTGACAGAGAGTGACAAAAAGTGTAAAAGACGTATGTGTGTAAACACTTACACTGACTCGCTACGTGTTCCTTGGAGCATCTGCACCAGATTGTCTTTCAGCTCTTTGTCCTCATATTTTACTGTATGTTCACCAGCTGTTTCTGCATTCATCACCAGGGATGCATTTCTGTCGCAAAAACATTACAAATGTCACAAAAAGCCATCTTCTTAAAAAGCATTATTGCAAAAGTGAATGTCTAAAGCCATACACACTGCTACACATGCCATACCAACCAACGATATTCATCGTACTTTTGAAAAAAAACAATGATGGCTGAGGGCAGAAAAAAAGACTAGTACTTTGAGGAGAAACTCCAAAAAAATAGCAGAGGTCCTACTGAGACATTTTAACAAGAAAATGCTAAAGCTACACGGTGTATGATTTTTTTTCTTAAAATTGAAATTGATAGATGTAGCATTACTGAGTCAAGAGAAAAAAAACATGAAAAAATATGGAGTGAATCGCTCTGTATAGCCTGAAATAGTCATTTATTAGTCAGAGGCATCGAGTTGGACTTGGCGGCAGTTTCTTGGACCAAATCATATGTCTTTTTGTATTATTGTCACACACACAGCCTCAAAAAGAAGGTCAGACTCAATGTTTAGGTCTTAAACGCAAAATCAACATTATAGTAATGAAGATATGATGAGAATAGTCAGTAATTCACTTCCATGCTTGAAAGCACATCCAAGTTTTGAGTTATTCGAGTTCTCTTCAAATACTCTTTCAACATTCTCGCAATCATCAGATTCATCTAGGGTTAGGGTTAGGGGTCTGAAGGAATATAAAAATATTTATTTTACATGCTGCATGCATATACACATTTCCACCAGAGAGGACTCCAACTCCCCAAAACGTGCATAGTGCAGCGCTAAACTGAAATTGTAATGTAGTATATAAATCTGTGAATAAAAGCATGTTTCTCATGGGTTTCATGCAAACGTTCTGAAAACTTTCAGAGGGGTCTGTTCATTGTGACTAATGTATTTGTATTCGGTTTCATCCCTAGCAAGTGTGGGTATAAGTGTGTGTGTGTTGGTGTGTGTACCTCAGTAAGGTCCAGCGTAGTGTGACATAAATGTGTGAGGAATTGCTGAGTTCCTGAATCATGGCTTCTCTGCTGGCGGGACTGATGCTCCACAGCAAACTGGCATCACTTTTAACCTTCGCTATCACTATGTCCTCTGCCATGTAGTTTACTATGAATTGCATTGCAGACTAGTGAAGGTTAGAAAGAACAGACATGAGTGAGATCAAATAAAGAAACATCATACATAAACTTGCTGTTTTTTTTTTCAAATGATCAATTTGTAACACTTGAAATGCATTTCTCTCTAGAAATTTTGTTTGTATATTCAGTGGTCCCTGTTCTATGGATGATGGTTTACCGGGTGGGTGGCATAAACATTAGTCATCTTGTGGTACGCAGATTGAGAATAAGGCACCAGATTCTGTTCTTGGGCACTCATGGTGAACAAAGGCTGAAAAATATGAAAACACATATAAAAAGAGAAAGAGAGGAAAATAAGAAAGAGTTAAAGCGTGTCAGTAGTACATCTCAATAATACACATACTGAAACATGTTAAGTTACAAACCTCGTATCCTGCTATGCTAAGCTGGATGGAAACATCTAACGGCTGGTTGGTTACTCCAGCAACTGATTTGACCAATGACATGAAGAGCAGAGGAAACCACACAATGCAGATGAGGGCAAAAATGATGAAACCACCCATGCCATACTTCACCACCTTCTTCTTTTTCTGTCCTGGAGTATGAGGATATTTCTGTGCACAGTGATAGAGAAAGGAGAAATTACTGTACGACATCTGCTTTAATTTAATGATAAACTTAAGGACACACATATAATAAATAATTCAATATATAAATATATAAATAATTGTTTGCAAAATTGCGATTGACACACCTCTCAGGCAAACACAATCAACCTGCAGTGAGAATGCTGGTGGCAGTAAATTAGTCTGAATTATTAAACTAATAAATGGTGGAAAAGTGTTACTGAGGAACATTTTCGACTGTGTCAGTCCTGTGAAGTTTTTCTTGCAGAGGCCACATTCTGCTGTGTCTCAATGGGAGAGCAATGAAGGAGAATTAAAAGATAGTGAAACTCCGTTTGTTCAGAATGATCTTACTCAATCACAGCTCTACTTACCATATAGATGCACTTTGATGTTCAACAGTTACAGACTGTACAGATCAGACATGGCTTTGCTGCTGGAGTTTTTAAACACTGTGTCCACTTACTGTCCTTTCTATTAGACACACCTACCTTGTTGGTCCACCTTATAGATATAGAGTCAGAGACAGTAGCTCATCTGCTGCTGCACAGTTTGTGTTGGTCATCCTCTAGTCTTTCATCAGTGGTCAAAGGACGCTGCCTACAGGACACTGTTGGCTGGATATTTTATTAGCAGTGACACTGATGTGTTTAAAAACTCCAGTAGCACTGCTGTGTCTGATCCACTCACACCAGTGCAACACACACTAACGTGCCACCACCACATCTGTGCTGATAATGATCCACCACCCAAATAACACTTGCTTTGTGGTGGTCCTGGCCATTGAATAACAAGGTTAAAGGGGGATAACAAAGTGTGCAGAGAAACAGATGAACTACAGTCTGTAATTGTAGAATTACAAAGTGCATCTGTACGGTAAGTGGAGCTGATAAAATGGACAATGAGTGTAGATGCAAGGAAGTGTGCTTAATGAAGTGGCCGATTGGTGTATTTGGCGAAAGCCTGAATGTTATTAAATGTAGGCTAATGATGCTGCTGCTTCAGCGTTAAATAGGCAGTGGGGAAGTGGTATGAATGTAAAGAAGAAAAAAGTTGTAGAGATTATGTGAAATTATCTGTAAATAAAATAAACCTTGGTTTCCTAATGTTAGATGAGCCAGTGAGGTGTGTGGACCGGCCATGTGTGGCAATTGTGTTAATAAGTTTGATTTGTTTAGACGGCTTTTGCGCAGTTATCGTTAACTTTAGGGATCACAGTGAAGTATTAAACCCTGTCATGTTGGCTGACATAGCTTACATAGGATCACAGTAAAATATTTCATTTCAGTTTTCTGATGGCTGTTCTCACGTTCAATTGTCTAGCACATAAAACCGGTGGTGCAGTCATACAGTGACGTCACATGAGACAAAGTTTTGGATTAATCTATGTGAAGTATCATACTCACAGCTATGTGGCAAAACTATAAATATACAGACTTATGCTATCTCTTATCTGGGGAATTGTTTTAATATGATGCCTAATCATAAATAGCATTACAGAAAAATGGTAAGATCAGTTAGTTAACTTGTTAGCTATACTTAGCTGCTAACAGCTTGTTAATTAGTCAGATTAACAGGGCTGTACAGCACTCATATTTGTGATTGAAACATTCTTTGAATTCTTTCTATTGTTTAATTAAAATTTATTGAAAGACCTTGTGTAAAAGGCAACTAGTCAGTTCTCAAACATGTATATCTGCAGTGAACATTTTGTAAAGCCAGTTTATCCTTGAATAAAAATGTTTCAAATGTTTCAAATGTACTTCTCTGTAGTTCTCTGAACTGAGCCTTTTAGTCTGGTTGCAGGTTTTATGGCTGCTACCAGGTAGCCTTAAATTTTGATGGACGTGGCAAAAACAAATAATGCTACGTTCACATGTTGGTGTTAAAAATACCCCCCATTCCGTGTCTCATGGCTGTATACGACTGACAGCATACAGAAATATAAAGGTTGCCATGGTTACAGTGTTATCGACAAAAATAGATGATTATCAGAGGAAAGCTTTAGCAATGTTGATTTCTCATTTAAGATAGAAGGATGGCAGAAGGATGATCTGTGCTCTTTTATTTATTTATTTTTTATATGATACTGGGCAATTCTGGACTTCAACAATGGGAGATTCAGCATTCATGGCTCCTAAAAAGAAACATCTGGCATATTTCATCACTGTGGTAGATAGCAAAAGACAGAAAAATTGAATTGTTGTCACTGGTGGTGGCAGAATTTTCTACTGTGGCTCCACTGTAAACAACTGAATATCCAGCTTGTCATCATCCATCTACCACTAACATGTAAATGCAGAAAGTTTGAGGGATGTAGCAACAATAACTAAGGAAAGCAAGACTTTTTTAGAATTTTGCAAATGGTCAAACGGGCAAAGCGATGTACTTGTAAAATTAGACAGACACTATACCTGATCTTTTCATGGGAATGATCACTGTATTATTCCTCAAAATCTACTGACTATTATGCATTTGTGGTCTTCAGCATTGTGACAAAGTTAATGCTTATAAATACTTTACATTTTACCTTCTCAGACTCCCTCCAACACTTGAGAATGAAGATGTTGGCATAGATGTCCTCCACACAGATCCAGCTAGACAGACTGAGGGTGGTATCTGTCCACACCCAGTCCATCACTGCCCGCAGCTCGGTCAGAAATGGGACTAACCGAAACCTGAGACAATGGGTCAGGCACCAAGCCAAACAGAAAGTGACAGTGAAAACTAGACATGGAAAAAAAACATTAATGTGTATTCTAAGAGCTGTTTATGGTACTTCGATGGTTTTTCCTATAGCTTTCAGTCCTAAATGTTCTGTTATGGGTGTTCTTTTTCCCTAGTAATTCCATATTCATACTTCCATACATGGCTTGTGGTATAAATGGTGTGGAAACCACTTACCCTTGGAAGAGAAAGAGGTTGAGGTAGTTGTAGTTCTTAGTGAGAAAGTTGCCAAGGACTCGGTTGGGGTAGCCACATTTGATTTGGTATGCCGACAGACCAAAATAGATGCACTTCACGAAGTACCATAGCTGTGCAACTTGGTTTCTGTTGAACCTCCTGCAAAAGAAAAATGTGACAATAGACGTCCCTTTAGCAAGCTAAACAAGCTATTACAGGGACATAAGTGTTCTTAATGCTGCAATCAAAAATCACAGAAATTGTCTAAAGAGGCTTCATAATACTCTATTACCAGAAAACTTTTTAAAATGTTTCTAATATGTGGATATTTAAATTATTCAAATTTCGAGAGAAAATTGTATCCCTCACATGCTACAGAAAACCAGTTATTTTTTCACTGCCTTCTCTTTAAAAACTGAATATGGACACTGCAGTCAGAAAATGTTGAAAATATTATTAGATCTTGCTTTTTACAACCCCATTTCCAAAAAAAAAGTTGGGACGCTGTGCAAAATGTGCATAAAAACAAAATACAATGATGTGCAAATCATTTAAATCCTATGCTTCAAAGACAACATATCAAATGTTGAAACTGAGAAATTTTATTGTTTTTTGAAAAATATATGCCCATTTTGAATTTGATGCCAGCAACACGTTCCAAAAAAGTTGGGATGGGGGCAACAAAAGGCTGGTAAGGTTGTGTAATGCTTAAAAAACACCTGGTTGTTAATTGGCAACAGGTCAATAACATGATTGGGTATAAAATGAGCATCCCAGAGAGGCTGAGTCTTGCAGAAGTAAAGATGGGGAGGAGTTCACCACTCTGTGAAAGACTGCATGAGCAAATCGCATCAATTCAAGAATAAAGTTTCTCAACATAAAATAGCAAAGAACTTTTGCTTTTCATCATCTACAGTACATAATAATATTAAAAGATTCAGAGAATCTGGAGAAATCTCTGTTTGCAAGAGACAAAGCCAAAAACCAGTATTTGCTGGCCATGATCTTAGGGCCTTCAGACGGCACTGCGTTAAAACGGACATGATTCAGTAGTTGAAATAACTGCATTGGCTCAAAAAAAAATTTGAAAACCACTGTCTATGAAAACAGCTTGGCGCTGCATCCACAAATGCTAATTAAAACTCTTAAATGCAAAGAAAAAACCATATATAAACAGGACCCAGAAACACTGCTGCCTTCTCTGGGCTCGAGCTCATTTAAAAGTGAATGAGGTGAAGTGGAAAAGTGTCATGTGGTCCAATGAATCAACATCTGAAATTTTTTGGGGAAATAATGGACACTGTGTCTTCAGGACCTAAAGACCGCTCAGCTTGTTATCAGTGCGCAGTTCAAAAGCCAGTATTCATGATGGTATAGGGGTGCATTAGTGCACATGGCATGGGTGACTGGCACATCTGTGAAGGCACCATTAATGCTGAATGATATATACATGTTTTGGCAACACATGCTGCCATTTAGACAACGTCTTTTTCAGGGAAGGCCTTGCTTATCTCAGCAAGACAATGTCAAACCACATTCTGCATATATTACAGCAGCACTGCTCTGTATTAAAAGAGTCTGGGCACTAAACCTGTCACCACTGAAAACATTTGGCACATTATGAAATAAAAAATAAAGACAAAGGAGACCCTGAACTGTTGAGCAGCTGAAATCCTATGTTAAGCAAAAATGGGAAAACATTTCACTTTCAAAACTACAGCAGTTGGTCTCCTCAGTTCCCAAACGCTTACAGAATGTTGTTAAAAGAAGAGGTGATGAAACACAGTGGTAAACATGCCCCTGTCCCAACTTTTTTGGAACGTGTTATTGGCAACAAATTCAAAATGGACATATATTTTTCAAAAAACAAGAACATTTTCTCAGTTTCAGGCTTTTGGAACAATTTGATCTGAGTAATAATCTGGTAGGATGGATTCTTGATTTTTTTTAAATAATAGGACACAAAGAGTGAAGGCAAATTATTTATCCCTAGTATGTATCAGAGTATCAGTTGACCATCCTAAAGTATGTAGATGAGTTATTGTTAGTCAGGTCCAAGACAGTGAGACCAGTCACGGCCTGGTCATTGACGACTTTGTAAAGTGGTGTGAGGAGTCCTATCTCTAATCAAATATATCTAAGACTAAAGACATGATAACTGGTTTCAGAAGACACGCCCACAAGCGTACAAATATCTTGGGACAGTTATTGACTCAAAACTGAACTTTAAAGCAAATTGTTAAGCCGTGTGCAAAAAGGGGCACGAGCATTTGTACTGTTTGAGAAGACTGTCCTGTTTTCATCCTGACAAAACCATGATGACCTTCTACTGTGCTTTTATTCAATCAGTTTTAACTTTTTCTTTGGTGGTGTGCTTTGGAAACCTATCTTTAAAGAACAGAAATTCTCTGAATCAAACTGTTAAATAGTCCAGTAGGCTGACCAGTGAGTCTTAACTTAACCTAGAGTCTCTGGACACCAGACGTTGAAAGCAGATAAATGATTCAATTTTAAATGATGACTCCCACTCTTTGAACACTGCATTTCAGCTTCTTCCCTCTGGACATACATATATAGACCCAAAGTTCAGAACAAAGCAGTAAAAATATACAGCAGCCATTACTCAGATGAACAGGTTATAGTAACATTGCACAGAGAACTGGAACCTTGAGTATTTTTATGTTTGTTGATTGCTAATTGTCTGTGTTGTTAAATCTGTGTCAAGATGGATGCGGACTCGTCTACTTCAAACCACATTTACCTACAGGTACAAAATGTAACTTTACCCTAAACCCTAGCAGTACCACCACATACTTTAAAGGAATGAAATAAATACTGGTTTTAAGATTATTTACAGTACAAGATCTTTATTTCTTATTTTAAAAAATCTTTTAAAGTAAAATTTTGTCATCATATCGATGTAATTTTCTTAATTATAGCATATTTTTTCTTGATTTGAGTTATATTTCTCTTTTGATGACACTACTTTTTCTGGAGGAAAAGCTGGTTGTAATGTCATCTCTTTATAGTTATTTTTGCTGACCTTTCTGTGACTCCAGGCAGAATGAAGAACATCCAGAAGTGTATCCCAAACACCAGAACCACCTGGAACACGCACTTCCCCAGCAGGGTTTTGCGTAGATAGAGTGCACGGTCCACTACCATGGTGCCAAACTGGATGAGGAGCATGACCAGGAAGGCCTCAGGAACTTGGTCCTCTGATAAGGATTCAGTGATGTCAGCTGCAGCACTATGCTTCTGCATACATGAACAGAATGAACATACACTATGCTGTAAACAGATGCAGAATGAATAGATTAATGTTATAGGGCAGATTTACTAATGTGTAAACTTTACTTTGGCGTTGAAAAGTGGCTGTCCCGATTAATTAAAAACTGTTCTTTAGTGTCCTTTATGAAATCAAAGATGTGGTTTTGTGCCATTGCATTAGCAGGAGATTATTATAATGAACCAAAACAAAACATTTTTGCATGCCTGCCAAGTCACAAATAATTATTGAAGATTAAATTATTGTAAAAACCTAAAACCAAACTGTTTTAGTAAAACAATGTTTTAAACAGTTATTTTCTGATAATTTGTTAGCTGGCTCCTCCAGCATTTGCTGGCTGCTAATTCACTTGCATAGTGGTGCAGGGGCTAGCTTCATTGGCAAGAAAATAGTTGGTTTAGCAGACCCGTTTTTTGGAAATGCTCTTTTCTAGTTTGGTATTGTGGTCTTCCACACATCAATTAAGATCTACTCGTGTCTTCAGTTTGAGAAATGAGTAACAATTCATGCTTTTGAAATTTCTTGCAAAATTAGACAAATTTTCAGGTTTACAAATATGCTACAGCATATTGGAAAGATTTTCAGAGGTATCCTGGGCATAGTTACAGTTGCCAGGCCATGACAGACCAACGAGCTGAACCAATTTACAGCACCACCCTGAAGCTCCCCAACTGTGGGTGAAGCAGGCTAAACAAGGACCTTTCCCTGAAATTGTATTTGAGCCTCTACTTTTCCCTAACAAACAGAATAATGCCATAATAAGTTTCAGGGATCCCCCAGAATTTTGATTTTGAGACATTCAGGGGGTCCAAGACGTTAATTAGCAGATCCCAAACTCCCCCGGGCCCCCTGCATTTCTCACTTTGCCTCAGAATCATGTGCGGCTGCTCCAGAGCATCCCATTCTATAGAGAATGCTTTTCTATGGAGCATAACTGAACACTTGTGTCAGCAATAAGTAGCTGAATTCAATAATTAGACGTGGCATCTGGATACTTTTGGACATATAGTATATATCAGATAGAATGGATATCCTTACCCCAAAAGCCCAGTATCCGAAGATAATGATGATAAAGTTTACAACATCTATCAAGAACATCAGAGCGTACACATCGCACACAGGGCTGTACTCAGGGTGGATGATGTCATAGAAGAACTGCCTGATGGGTAAGTATATGTGTAGAGCACTAAAAGAAGAAAAAGAGGGAAGTAATTAAAACTGGTTCAAAAACAGTGGAAAACACCACAGCTCTAATCCTCACTGGAGTGATATTACTCAAAGGTTTTAACAGATATCAGAAGTTTCCAAAGTCCTGCACATTTTTTTAGCTCGATTTGTTATTAGTGTACTTTCTAAAAGAAGCATTCCTTCATTTTCCAGGTATAAATGTAATTAGACTGTGACAAGATAAACAGATCATTAAAAATATCTAGCACAGCTTTACATTCAGAGCCATGTCCTTCTTGTTACATGTAGTAGCAGCTGGTGGTTTGGATTTTAAGCACTATGACAGGGACAAAATATTCAAAGTGGGTGGGAGGGCATTTAGGGCATCACATTACTCATACAATTAAACATGTGGTTTTAAGACAGATCACGTGAAATATTTGTCACTTTTGTGTGGGAAAAAGACAAAGTAAAGTCTTGATTTGTTTTGATTTTTTTTCCATTTTATTTTCATTTGGCAATGCTCAATAGCTTAGGCGGATGAGCCGCCCCTAGTTACATACATTTGTACGTGTACAATTACATGTGACCATGTCTAATTTTTCCATTTTGTTTTGTGAACAAGAACATATTTATAAATACTGTAAATGTGCAGAAATGTTGCTGATTAAGCAGGATCGGTGCATCTTTAAAGATCATACATGATGTTTTAAGCAATGAAATCTGCATGCAGTTTTCTCACACTTCTATAATGGCAGCCTTAGCTTCCAGTAGTCTCTCTCTGACCCGCTGTCTGATCTGCTCTTTCCTGGATAAAGGAAACACTTTGTGTTGCCGTTTCTTCTTCTTTGAGTGATTCTTCTTCACCTGCTCAATATCTGTTGAAAAAACATAAAACACACAAATACACAAATATTAGTGTACAGCAGTGCACATTTTTAATACAATCTAGAAGCTTTCCATGCTCAAACCCCACTAACCTGGCATCTCACATCAAAAACTCATGGTACATCAGAAGCAGCAGAACAAGCACAAACTAAATGAAACTTTGATCAACTTCTAGCATCATCAAACGCAGCGAAAACTCTCTGCCAGTCCGCTCAAATCCACGAAAAGGAGATAAGCTTCTATTAAAGGTCAGAGGGCAAATTGAATTAAGATTTGCAAACTTACACCAATTACAAAAATTGGACATTTACTGTAACATTTTGCATTAGGAGACTGAATAAATCAAAACACAATAATAAAGTGGTTTGTGACTGTATTAAACTCTGTGTTCTACTGAAATTCTTCATGCAGCTTCACTGCTCACCAGCAGAGGGAGCTGCTAGCACACAGACAGAAGCAGCTGGATCTGTAAGTCAAACTACACTGAAAGTTCCAACTTCCACTTAAAACAAGTAATAACAAAGACAGCTTTGTTTATTCTATCACCTGTTGTGCATTTGTTTGTTTTAGTTTTTTAATATTTATAACTGTTTATTTAGCAAAATGAACATTATTTATACAATTTAGCTTAACATTTGGCCATATTAGTCAGTGGTGTTTCTGAGAGCCGAAGTTTACTGTTCATACTACATTGTTTATAAATTTATTGACAGAACATAACTTGTACATTCCTTAATTATTTCCTGCTATATTTAAGCTGTTTTTCATTGTTTTATCAATGTGGGTGTAATACGTTTTAACCTTGTTCTCTAATAGTCATTATTACTATGTCACAAATTCGACAGGCAACGTACTAACAAACCTCTTTAGAATGTTTGGCTGTGCAGTGTCCCATAGTACAACATGTTAGAAATATGTTAAAATAGCTTGATTTACTTAATGAAGATGTTTGTAACTAGTTTACTAATTCTATTACATTTTATTTATTTTTCATTACATCAAACATACTGTATGACAATACAACATTTCTTCAGCCTTACAATTCAACAAATTGCAATCAGTTCTGCCAACTGTCTTTGCTTTCATCTCTTCTGGAATAAATGATCATTTAAAGGGGAATTCTATCCATTTTTCAAACTTTGACTAGAGAGACTTTCACAGAGATATTTAGAGATATATAGAAAGTCATTATATGAATACACTGCCTGATGCATAGGACAATGTTTTACTATAATTCTGACATAACCTTTTGGGGTAAAACTTATTTTTTAAAATCCATTCATGGTGGAGAGGTACATGCAGGGTGCTGTGAGGCAAATCAGTCCCCAAAGAATTTAATCTTTCAGATTTAGCACTATTTTATTGTTATTACCATTACATGCCAATATTCATTTTACATCACACACAACACACAAACACACCATGGCTATCAGAACTCTCGCCACCCCTCTGCCTGCAAAAAAGAGAAGCAGTGGAGGTCTGGAGCGGAAGGAAGAGGAGTCGTCTTCTTGTCTCTCCCTGCTCTCCTCTTGTCACTCCACTCTGCCTCTTCTTCTCTGTTTTCTTCTTTAGCTTCTTAAAGAAATCAGGCATCTCCACCTCTTTGTTGTCCCAGAGTCCATGACACTGCAAATCCAGCAACAAACACATGCACATCTTTTGTCACAAATGTAGAATGTGCTTAAGGAACTAATGCCATTGTTCAAATGTAGTCAATGGCTAGACTGGGCTAGTGATAGATAGAGCAAGTCAGCTTGCGCAACTTCGTTCATTTAGTTAATAGCTATGCTCAAATGTTGTCTATATAAACAAGATGATTTACATGTGTAAACACATGGTAATGCTGATCTAACAATCAAAGAAGACATGTGCTCATTATCCACTGCGATAAAATGCAGAAAAGTAAACTGATGGACTCAAATGGACTCAGGTTTGGCAGTCGAGCCGCTGTGCTCCAGTTTAAAACTGCCTCCAGGAGGGCTTGATGGGTTTTTAGGATAAAACTCAAGCATGTCTCAAACTAGCAAAGTTTTTATTGTAGTTTGTTGGCGAGTACGCAAATTACTCTAAAAACCTCATCTCATCATGTGAAAACACACTGTAGGTGTTATGCAACATCATAACAGTTATGTGACTGGAATTTTGGACCTATTTGTCCAGCAAAATGAATTGCTCCCGGATATCAGGACTATCATCAAAAATTCCCAGCAGAAATATCCTCAGACACACCCAAGAGAGAACTAGAACGAGGAACTATAGTTGTATGCGCCATGAATGTAAGTTAACACATCATCTACAGAGAACAAGCTACTATACATTTTAATGCTCAATTACTGTTGTTTTGTTGTTGAATTTAACATATTGGGAAAAATATAAAACATAGGATGTGGCCTGTGCTAACGTTATGCCACATTTTAAATTTTATGGGTTTTTTTCAATATATTAAACTCAACAAATATATAGAAATAGTGCACTGAAATCCACAATAAAGCCATTTGTTCTTTGTAGAGGATATGTTAATTTATGTTTACTTCAAATCAACAAAACATTTGACTGGGTGTTCAATCTTTTGCATACAATTGTATATCTAAAAGACATAAAAGTAAAAGGCAAAAGTATGACAAAAGTAGTGCACCTTATAGTTGACCACACTTGTTTTAGCTGAAGAGTCTACCACTTCTTTTTGTGAGTTTTGGTGGAATGTCCATCTGTAATTTTTCTGCCAAATCAGTATGAGGAATTTAAAGAAAACTAATAGTTGAATCGCTAACAGTCTTTGCTGTTAGGGATTCAACTTTTCAGCTCTTAATGCAATTCAGACAATACACAGACACAAGATCTCTCAAACTACTGTCACTGACTGACAGTCTTTAAACCTCACTGTCAATGGTATGCTGACTTTGTCTCATGAGGTCTTTCCTTTTATAAAAGTAAAAATAGAAAAATAATATATGTTTATGTCTATATTGTCTCTGATATATTTATCCACCTGAAGCTCATTAAAATCTACAAGTATATTAACTGTAAAAGTGATCTAAAAGAAAATGTTCTACACTGTTGGAAATGAAGGTACTGTGCAGGTACACTTTTCGTTCATCACGGTACAAACAATGTAAATGTTCCCTCAAAGGTACAACAGTGGTTTTTAAGGTATAATTGTGAACCTTAAATTAGTTTTTCCAGGGGAAAAGTAGGTATTTGTACCTTTTCATAGCCTAATGTTTTAAAACAGAACAATAACATAAAAAGGCTGAAGTGAGACTGAGTGTGTGGAGTCAACACAACTTAGAAAACATTTCATTGGATTATGGTACAATTATGTTCCCTGACTAAAAATACTGAAATGTACCACTGAGGGTACCACCCCAGTGACAAGAAGGGTGCTGCCCCAGTGACAGTTTCATACCTTTATATCTGAGAGTGTATACACTATCTTATAGCTCTAATCATGCATTAAATCTGTACGCTACTTTAAGTGCAAATTGAGAAAAAAATATGTGATGTGTACAATATGTGATTTTACAGAACCAAAATGCCAGCATCACCTTGAGGATGGAACGATGGAAGAAAAGAGCGAGCAGCTGGATGAGGTCAAACAGAACGTAGCCATCTTTCTTTTCCACTCCCACAATGTTGGGCAGGGCGAACGGACGCTCTGCGTTAATCCCACGATACGCAGAGGTAGTCCATGGAAAGAAACCAAACTGGAAGAAGTACTTCACTACAACAGTAAGCTGAAAGACAGAATAACACAAATAAATAGAGTAGAATGAGTCATAGGTTGCACGGTAAGTCTAGCTCGCACAAACAAATCCCAAAACTTGACAATTTAGGGGACTTAGATAAACTATGTCAAGCTTGTGGTGGCCACATTTCTCTGTTCTAACCTCAGTGTAGATGATGGCGGTCATCCAGAATCGCTTGGTGGGCCGTGGCACGGATAGCATGGCCCAGAGGAAGATGAGGATGGGGAGGAAGAGTGTGAGCAGAGAGGCAGACACCATATGGTTGAGGATGATGACGAAGTAGCAGAGCATCTCTGACTGGGAGACCATGGTGTTATAGAGGGCGAAGATGAGTCGCAGTTGACGTGGTAAGGAATGGTAGAACTTATCAGACTCGTCGATCTCTGGGATCTGAAACATACTTTGGGTGTGGGAGCATGAATAAGCTTTTTGCTGCTAATGACAATAATGAACATCATGTTGATAAAGGGGTAAATGGCAAATAAAAAAAGTTTTCAAAATGCTAAAAAAATAGAATGTGATGTGTATTTTTGTCTCTGCAAAATCTATTAAATGTATTGATTTGTTTCATATTAATAAAAATATATTTAAAGTTACTTACCACTACTGAAAACATATAAACTACTCTTTGTATTTGGACAACCATATACACATTTGTCCTTGGGCTTATAGTAATTTTTTTATTTTTTTTTAATAAATAAACTTTTATAATTATAAAAATATACAACATATAATTGTAATAAAAGCACGTTTTCATGGTTTTCCTGGGGTCACACCACCTGACTAGTAAGCTGAACCAATCTAACCCTGACTCAAAAACAACATTTTTTAATATTTGTGAAAGAGCTACTGACCTCAGCATCACACCATGAAGTTCTCTTGGGGGTTCATTTATGTTGCAATACCCTGCCCACTTTTTAAATCAAATATTCCAGTTTTAGATTTGTAACTATTAGTTATAAATTTATACATCTCTTTTTATGCATGTCACTTTAGGAGACAGATGAGTCTGAGTGGATTTTTGTTTACCTAGACATCAGCGAAGATGCAGAAGTTCAAGACAAACAGTTTAAGTGGTTTACAGAATAGATAGCTAAGTTCTTATTATATCGCTAAAAGTTGAAATTCCACTGTGAGTGAAATAACTTTGATAGGCAAACACAAATGCCATTCAGGACTGACAACACAGCAAGTTATTTCAGTATTTTATGTTAAATTTGTATAGATTTTCAGCCAGTCTGAAGTTACAGGAAGCAACTAAACTGTTCAACTAGCTTGCTGTCTCTGTCTCCGTCTCTCTGGTCTGTAGTGGGCAAACAGACTAAGGACATGTCTAGATTATTCACCTCAGTGTTGTTCAACAGTCAAAACTGACAGACAAACAAATTCCCACAATGTAAAAGGCATCTTGTAATAAAAAATAGGGGGAAAAATAAAAGTGAAAATAATTGGTGTTCTGATTTGCTGGTGTATTCCCTCATACTCCCTTAATACTTTTACAACATCTACTTTTTTAATGGTAAATTTTAATTCATTATGGAAATGAGAGTTCATATATAAAGCTCCATTGGGCCTCATCTACTCCCCTGTTTATTGTGTCCTGTGCTACTAAGTGTTTGGTTTGTGCCAGGTACACAACTGACACAGCATATTTGTGATTTGTGAGACATAGAGAAAGAGGTGGAATGTGTATCTCACTTGTTAAGCAGCAGTTCGCTGGCAGTGAGGGCCCTGGTCTCCTGACTAAGTGCCTGAGGTTCTGGAATGTTCTCCCTCTTCGGCACCATGGCCAAAGAGTCCAACGACAATGACTTAAGTAAAACACGTTTCATTTCAAAGTGATCTTCTCCTTGTTCCTCTGCCTCATTTTCTTCTTCTTCCTTCTTTTCCCATTCCCTATCCATTTCATCTTCTGCCTCTTCATCCTCTTCATTTACAGCAGACGGTTCATCATGACTTCAAAGAAAAAAGAACAAATAAGAGAAAACAGAGCTGTAGAAGAGCAATAGTCTTAATCCTAGAATAGTGAGATGTTTGCAGTTCTGAAATTTGGTGTCAGTTACACGACTTACAAAATCGACATTTTGCCCTGAACTTCTGCATCATACATTATAAACATTATAAACACACTCATATATTTGCCAAAGTTCAAAATGCTGCTCCTCCATCTCTGTGTATACATGTCTCTTGGTCTTTTTTCTCTCTCTCTCTTATTTTTCTCATTGGCTGTTGCTTGAATTGCTCGCTCAGTGACATCACTGACAATCCCACCCTATATGGTTTGTGAATGTTTACAGCTGTAAAAATCAAACATGTTACTTGAGATCTCAATCAGCTAAAGACTCATTTCCCCTCTCACACTACCAGATCATCCACACTGTCAGGTGCTTCTGTTTGAGGTGCTGACCTGGGATTTTGCTTTTAATTGTCAAAACTGTCAGAATGGCTTCAGTGAATGAAAAGACCTAAAAAATCATCAGTCATCAGGTGCTTCTGTTAGAGGTCCTGACTTAGAAATTCACTTTTTTTGTTTACACATGCTGAGTAAACAAAATCAAAAAGACTGGGGCTGGGAGAGTGTATATTAAAGTGGTAGGCAGACAGCTTCCAAAGTATCAGTTTGGCTTTACTGATACATATATTTAAAGCTGATTATTCTTATACACACACACACACACACACACACACACACACACACACACACACACTATCTAAGCTGCTTATTCTCAGCACTCATTGGGCAGAAGGCAGGAAACACCCAGTACAGGCCACCAGTCCATCACAAGGCACGCACACACACTAACAACTAAGGGCAATTTACAATCTCTAATTTGCCTGACTGCATGTCTTTGGACTGTGGGATGAAACTAACACAGACATGGGAGAACACGTAACACACAAAAAGGACCCTGGTCACCCAGCTAGGGAATCAAACCCAGGCCCTTCTTGCTGTGAGGCAACAGCACTACCCACTGCACCACCCCTTTACCTCAATAGCAACCAAGTAAACAATAGTTTTGCCTCACCAAACATGCAATAGCAGTTTCACTACTAGAAGTGTAATTCTCCGTGTTTTACACCATTTCTGAATTCCGGGCCAAAGCTCTACAGAGATTAGTGCTTTAAAACTTCTAACAATCTGTGTTCAACTCATGATGGTCTTGCTAATTAGCTGACAAGTTGAATCAGGTTTGTGTAATGAGGCAAAAACTCATAAAGCAGGTCGTACTCTGGCAGGTGACTCTCTTGGTCAAATGATGTCATATCTACATTAGCACATTTCAGGAGTTTCCGGCGTAGCTGTTGAGCTGTGGGTTGAGAGATGTGTTGATCTGTTTTGGGTGAAGCTGAACGGGGTTCATCAATGTCATCTTGAGTAGGCTGACGTGACATCAGCATGGTCTCTTCGGTCAAGCAGCTAAAAAACAATCATACAGACATTCATGTACACACAATGTAGTATGTCACTAAGATTTAAACTATGGATGATCAGTTCTGGTCCTGGTGAATCAGTGTCCAGCAAGGTTTGGTGATTTGACTAAACTCAGCAGTGGTTCTGGTTGAGTTGGGAAATAATCAAACTATGCTGGACCCTGGTTGGACACACATGATTTAAACCAAAATAAATGTTACTTTTAAACAAACATACATCAATCTATATCTAAATCAGAAAGGTATTTGTATGTAATAAAACTAAACAAATTTTTAAAAAGGTTTTTTCATATAACTGGCACCTGGAGACACTGCTACTCCAGGACAGCTTGGAGTTAGCACTCTTTAGTTTGGCATAGCCACGAGGCGTGGCAGGCAATGGTGGTGGTGAAACAGAAGGTGTAGCTAGCTCCTCATCCAGCAAGATCTGTGTGCTCTGTCTGGACAGATGGGTCTGGTAGAACTGAAGGATACTGTCATGGGTGACCTCCCTGCCCTAAAGACAGAGAGAAAGAGACAAAAGGAGAGAGAAAAGGAGAGATCAAGAGACAAGGCTTCAGCTTGTAAAGCATCTATCAAGTGACAAATCATAACTGAAAAACAACATTTTCATTTCATATCAACATACTGTGTATCTCTAAGACTGAAGCTAATCATGCACCTTGTTCTGCTGCTGGCTCAGCAGTGCTCTCTCCAGGCGCAGCACCTTAGAGATGTCCAGATTGTCCTTACAGAACGAGTTCAAGCCTGCTGTCAAGTCATCGATGAGGGACAGAAGGAAGATCCAGCTAAACCTCAGAAAGTCAAAGATCCGCTGGTAAATGTGTTCTATAAGAAGGAAAATAAAGTTGTACTTTAATCAAATCTTCTATATACACTGATTTTAAAAATATAAGACGAGCAGAAAATAGGGATGGGTGATATGGCAAACAATGTATTGCCATTTTCACTATTCATGATAAACATCACAATTACTGTTGTACAAAACAAACATAAATTGCGATGACGCTCCGGCATCAGAAAAGATTTCGGTGGCTTTTACCTAATAAAAGCTGATGTGTATTGGTCCAATTCAAGGCAATATATGTTGTTTTACCTTACCTGTACTCTGAACATTAAAACATGTAAAATAGCAAAAAATGATTTTATGCAACAAAATTGACTGTTGTAAATTCCCATGCTAATGTGCTCAGTGCTAATTACACATCATGTTCACTCAAGACAGCTAGGTGGGTGGTCAGGGTAAACAAAACTGTGTTTGTACCTTTTTTGATTGTAAGCAGATGAAAGTATTGAGTATGAAACCTTTTAGGTGTACCTGTGTAAATGTGTACATGTGTAAATGGAGTACCCAGTCCTATTTTTCCAAGTTATACTAAGATTTCTAGTGTCCAGCCACACGTTGCATGCAATCCCACATTTCTACCAGAGAGGTCTCCAAATCCCCAAGCCTTACATAGTGTAGCTTTAAGTTGTATATCAGTTACACTGTAACTCTATTTTAGCTGTGACTTTCTAACATTTCATTATATGTTGTTTGTATCATTCACAACTTCAAAAGCACTTCACTTCAAGTATTTGTTAATGATACCTTTCCCTTCTTCCTCTGGTTCAGGGCTGGCTTCATCCAATTCATCCTCACTGGACGCAGCTCTTTCTATGCCTGTAAACGTAACCACACTACAACATCCTTATAATACTTCTTTTTGCTTCTGCATATAGTTTAGTACAAATACTTATAACTTACTTGAACCTAACTTTCTAGAATAGCATTCGAGTAAATGTGCAATTTTTCCAACAGACTATAAGACCCTCCATTCCACTGGAATTGTGTTCACACAATTCAGATTTTGACAAAATGTAATGAGCAGTATGGCATCTGGGCCATGTCTGGATCAGTACTTTAGCACAGTAATGCTATTTAAAGCAGAAGCATGTAGTTTTGGCTTATTTACAGTTATTACCAAGGGTATCTACACTAATGCGTAACTGTATATACTGTACCCCGCTCTCTTTGCAGCTCTTTCTTGGCTCTCCTCCTCTCGACTCTCCTCAGCTGAGCTTCCTCCCTCTCATGACCCCTGAGCGCAGCCTTGGATCCTGCTACCCAAGCCTCGTAGGCCAACTGTGGAGGCAAAATAGGAGAAATCTCAACTGGAGAAATGAATTGGTGTGTGATGGGTTTTTAACTTTTTCTTCTTGTTATTTTTAACCTGAAAGGCAGATTTTTTCTTTGGAGCAGACTCTTCCTCTTTTTTCTCCTCCACTCCACATTCCTCTTCCTCACTGTCACTTTCAAAGAGGCGATACTCACAGGAGTCCCAGACTACATTTTCACAAACACACACACACATACACACACACATTAAAACAGTGAAGTCTGACTAAGATTTTTTTATTTTCTAAGAGAGGCGCTAATTACTAACAGTCTACTGACACTTTGTGCTGGTAGACATGGCCACTTTAGTAAGAACTAGGCTAAGAACCAAGAACTAGGCCTGTCACAATTATTACATAATCGCAGTTATGTGAAATGATCATAATTATTTAAGATGATGACAATTATTTAAGTTGACTGCAATAGTTTTCCACAGTTGTTAGATTTCCCAGTTGTTTTATGCTGCAACAAGCAAAATGTTAATTGGGTGCAATGGGTTGGGGCAAATAAATGTAATTTAAAGCAGTCTATGCACAGATCATGAAAGGTATAAAAACCAAAAAAAGTTCTAATTTTGTGTACTAACATATTGAAAGGGCAGCGTGAGTCATGCTTGTTTATTTGCTAGCTATATATCTAATTCTGATGTTTTTAGCATATGTGCAAACAGAATGATTGTTTTTTTGCT
Source organism: Colossoma macropomum (assembly GCF_904425465.1). Taxonomy (NCBI): domain Eukaryota; kingdom Metazoa; phylum Chordata; class Actinopteri; order Characiformes; family Serrasalmidae; genus Colossoma; species Colossoma macropomum. The sequence goes on along the minus strand of NW_023494793.1, from coordinate 16,460,674 downwards.
TATACTTCCACTCAAGAAAACCTGTTGTCTTTCTGCTATTTTCAATTAAATACAGGGTTTAAATGATTTGCACATCATTCCGTTTTTATTTACATTTGTCTCAGCGTCTTAATTTTTTGGGAAAAGTGGTCGTATGTTATTTCAGAATAATAAGTAATTATTTAGAGAAAACAAGACATTTTTTCGACATGTCCGAAATTTTACAAGTAAGTGATTCTGTTGTGACTATGTTTTAAAGCATATGCTCATTTTAGGCTGGTGGGATGAGCTGTCAAATCATTATTTTGGACATTTTGATGAGTATTGTAAAATGTGCTCAAAATATTAGGAAATTATTCATGTAAAACATGATTTTAAACATTTAAACTAACTTTAAACATAATTAAACCTAACTGTTTGTCTCGTAATTGTCTGTCTCTGAGCACAAACAATGGCAACCACGTTAGCAGCAAAAAGAAGACAAGCATTTTACAGGCGTTAAACAGCACACAGTCAGTATTTACTATCAGTCTTGATAAACTCCTCATGGACGTTAAAGAGCTGTTGCACCTGTTTAATACATTTCAAGAGCAACTTTCTCATCTCAAAATAGAAAAAGCTATACTTTGTAAATTTGGGGGATTTGAGATTTGGAGATCTCTCTGGTGGAAAAGTGTAACTGCATGCAAAGTGTGGAAGAACATTGTGTATAATGTGATAAGTGAATTATCTACTTTTGTCATTATATCCTTATCAGTATAATGCTGATTTTGCATTTGAGACCTAAACATTGAGCTGTGTTTTTTATGCCTTTGTATGACATTAATATAGAAAGACGTACAACATGGTCCATTTTAGGCTTTACAGGGTGACTTGTAGCAGGGCACATACACCAATTTTTTGTGTTTTTTTCCTACTGATTCAGTAATGCTATTTCATTCAATTGTAACAATTGTAAATAGTGCATCTATAGTATATATATATATATATATATATATATATATATATATATATATATATATATATATATATATGTATATATATACTTAAAACTCACCTGAGGGGCGAGAGACCCATGGCTTCCACCATTTCCCCTCATCACCCTCCCCTGGAAAATATCATCTTTACTGTCTAATAATCACACATTCATTTTCATAAAAAGCAATTCAGAAATGTCAGGGAAGAGCATACTGCATATTACTGACAACAACAACCAACCTGTTGGCTCTGTGTCACTTTTTGGTTTAGGGTCGTGCGCTGGTTGACTCTTTTGTTTTGACTTTATTTTCTCCATCCTAGAATACAAGTGTAATCATTTTTAAACAATCTACACACACACAAACACACATCCATGCACGCACACACACACACACACACACACACACACACACACTCACACACACACGCACACACACACACATACTGTTTCTTCAGAAGTTTCACAGATTTCTTCTCCATCTCCAGCCTAGCTGCCACCCGTTTCTTCACTTTGGCTTCAAACAGCTCTGCACCCCTTTAACACAAGAACACATTCATACAACTATACATCTATATATATATATATACCTTCACCTGACTATTTCAGCTATTTCACCACTACCAAAATGCCTGAAAATTTAATGTTGTGCTCTTTTAAAATCTGGGTTCAACATCAACTTTTTCCAGACCAAAAATGTACTGTACTGTCCCGAAAAGAGATTATAGATTATACTGGCTCAAACTAATTTTTGCTTTTAAAAATATTATTTACATATTAATTAGCAGAAGTACATGTTCTTCCTCAGGGCAAACTATTTATTCTTAAGCTATTATTATAATCATTATTATTATTATTATTATTACTATTATTACTAATATTAGAATTATTATTATTATTATGTACTCTTACTCTTCAGTGGAAAGTGGGAGTCATGTCATAAAGCAGAAGTTAGGAACTTTCTCAGCTTTCTCACCTGCTTTGTCTCTTACGCCCTCTTCGCTAGCATTTTGAATGATGCCTTGTGCTACACACAACAGTAACAAACAAAGTGATTGGCTAGATTTAACTAACTGGATTACACCATTTTTCCTGGGGTGAGGAGGTGTTCGCAAATGAAGTAAATGAGGGCAATATCAAGTATGTTGTTCACTGAATCGATTGTCCCCAAAAATATTAAAAAAGTCAGCAAGTAGTTTTCAACATTGCTGTCCAGAAGTAGCATTTTGCTTGCACTGGGCAATTAGACATTGTTAACGTTGAACCCTGTTTGAAGGTTTAACATATATAGACCATCAGAATACTGAAAACTGAAACTGGACATCTGAGATGTGAAATAAGGTTTTACAGACTGATGAGTCTTAATTTCAGATCTTTAGAAGTAACAGAATGAACAGCATGTGTGCCACAGCAGCAATGAAAGACTACTTGAACCCTTGTCTACAGCAATCAGTTCAGTATAAGTGCACAACTGATGATGTATAACTGCAGTCAGCAATTTGTTTTTGATTGAAGGCATCATAAGTGCTGAGAAAAATGAATTTTAAAGCATCACACAGTACCCTCTAGAAAACATCTTACTCACTTAGTTACTTTCTCACCTGGAAGCAAGGATCTTCGAGGCTCTAAGGTCAGACACAACATACAGGAAGTAGTAGCTGAGGAATATTCTCCTTTGAGCCAACAGAGCAGCAAAACAAATCGCATCCCACACAATACCAGCCTCTCCTGCTGGCAACTCACACTCATCATCAGGTTCAGCTGTGCATACAAACACATACACAAACAAGCAGCACATATAGAGAGATGTGCATGCAGATGTGCTACATGTGCAAACAGACATACACAAAAAACATACTACATAAAGACAACCAGAAAGAACCATAAAGCACTCAACTGTTAAACATTACACTAGCTTGTTTGGTGAGGTGTGAATGCCCTGGTGGAAATGCAAGAGTGGCTTTAGCAGTCTAAAGTGCTTCAACATTTCAAATGGTTGATATGGTAACAGGCCACTCTTTAAACATCAAATACTATATTTAATCAAATTTCTATGACTATGACTAAAATTGACCTGAACACTCCATACTACTGTTATAACGCTGATACTGTAGGATAATGCAAGGTTATTGTCACTTACGCACATCGTAGCCTTTAATAGTGCAGAACATGCTGAAAGCTTGAATAAGCCAACAGCCATTCTTCAGTAAACTGTCCAGATAAGCACAGGATCCCAGCTAGAGTCACACACACAGACACACATGGTCTTTAACATCAGTGGATGTTACTATAACTTACAAAGCTTTCATGTATTCCGTCTTTTTTGTGATCAAAAGTTTTTATTTGTTTTTTATCTTTCCAATCAAGATATTTCAGTACAAAACTATGGGCATATCTAGGGCCAAATAAATAAATAAATAAATAAATAAATAGGGCAAAAGGGGAACTCTCAGGGCTTTCTAGGTTTAGAGAGAAGACCTGAAAATTTGTGGGAACTAAAAATGCAATTTTTATTTATCTTTAGTTTAATAGAATCATGTTTGTACGTAAGTTCTGCAAGTATAACAGTACTACTCTTGTTTAATTAAGTACAGGATGGAAACAAACAGGTTAATTTCTTAAAACACCAAGCAGAAAATTGGCCAATCATTAATTGTTTTTCTCTGTGGTCTCTGGGTAGATAGGGCTAAGCGAGCTCTCCTAATGGTTAGGCCTTCAAAAGCTGAAGAGAAGTTCTAATGCAGATGAATCAGCCAATTATTTTTTGAAATACAATTTCGTGAGAAAAAAAAAAAGCATAACTATAGGCCTTCTAGAAGTCCCAGATACATCACTGACTGAATACGGATGGCAGCCTAATCAGTGGGGTGTTAGAAATGGAAAACAGCAGCAGCAGCTCTATACCATCTTCTCTACTAAAAGAGTCACTGTGAAACTGCTACAAGGTAAAACATATGTTAATATGTCTGTCACAAGCTTCATGAAAACATGGATTGTTTTTAGAAGCTTCAAATGTCTGTGTTTATTGTACTGCATTTTTTTTTTATTTCCGTTACACATTGAACACTGCAGCAGGTAAACTCTGGTGCCTAAATGATTCAGAATGTAACTGCTGTACCTTTTAAGGTTATATTAGATTCTGTAGGAGGACTGACATCTGAACCTGAAACTGCTTACGAGCATGGCTATTTATCCAAGGAATTTAATAAAAAATTAAGCTGCTGATCAAGCGTTCATCACACTTTTAACAAACAATTCCCCATGGCTAAAAGACAGTAAACGTTACTTGTGATGCTAGCTATCTTTTACATTCCCTTAAAGTCACTGTACAAAGGGAATAAGAGCGCTTTTTTTCTTTCTTAATGTGGAATGTTTCTGAGTTAAACAGGCTACTTTGGGCAGGAAATAATTGTGGCTGGGGAATGATTTTACTTCTAAGGATTTGACTGGGTCATGAAAACATGGAAACAAATATGGAGTCAGACTTTGATAGTCAGCAGAATCTGACTCTGCAGAAAAGCCAAAGAAAACAGAATTGTCAAAAAATGAAGTAGAACAACATTTTGATTTTGCCTTTTTTGTACTTTTTAAGACAAAAAGAAGAGCGACGCACCAGTTAGCAGGGTAGCTTTTTAGCTTTTGCTTTTCTTACACTTTTACAGCAAGAGCAAGAGAAAAAGACTCAGAAAAAAGAAGACAGTTTATCATTAAAATAAAGCCCTGTACAAGTGTAACTACCTAACATGCATAAGGAAGAGTTGGACTGTGTGTCTGTGTGTGTGTGTGTGTGTGTGTGTGTGTGTGTGTGTGTGTGTGTCAGTACATGTCACTCTGTCATCATTCCATCCACCTCACAGCCTCACAGTGTGGCAGAAAACGTTAGGAAACAGTGCAAATACTTTAATCCATCATTTTACAACTTATATTTAACTCAATACTTGGTGTTTCCAGTTTACTTCCCTGCTTAAATGTAACATTACACTGCAATTTAGAGTGAATCTTTGTACATACCATTACCACTTTGTTACTCAAAATAATTTTGAGATATTTTACTATGTTCTTGACCAGCTTAATAGCTAGAACTTGTTAGTAATTTAATTAGAATTTAATTTGACTTACTCAGTGCTTATCATCACTTTAAATAATTACACAGCATTTAGGAGCTTGTAATACAGACTTACTCTGTGAATACTAATTTAGTTAAGCTGTCTCAGAACTTACCATGATATTACCCAAAATAATTATCTAGTACTTTGGAATTTGCACCTCATAGTTACCTGGTTAATACTTGAGACTATTAAAGAGTTACCAAGTTACATCTGTTAATTTAAATCTGAAAAAATCAAACCTGTGAATCTTTCTCTCCTAGCAACATACACTCCATAAATGTTCCAAAAATATACTTACCGAGATCAAGTTCTTCAGGCAAATGACCACAGAGGTATAGGCAATAAGGCAGTCCCATAGTCTGAGTATATATCGTACAGGCTGCAGCAGCACAGTGTCTCCAAACAGCATAAAGTAGAAACAGGCCACCAGATAGCCCAGACAGAAGATGTTAATACGAGTGGTGCCAGTGATGAAAACAAGGCACAACACCAACCAGAAGAAGTAACTGAACACAAAAACCTTTGCCATGTCAAGATATGACCTGAAAACACACACACACACACACACACACACACACACACACATAAAGAAGTTTCTGTGGTTGTTTTGATGAATCCATACATAATGTGATCCAACAAAAAAAATTACTTTGGTCAAAATTTGAGCTGGGCAATATGGCAAATACGTAATATCACAATACTCCAAGAAGTTTTCATGATACACAATAAGAGACGATATTCATTTTTCCTGACATCTGATAAACTAAAAGAGACACATTAAAAAAAAACTATTAAAAACTATGAATCTAGTGACTTGTATTTAACATTTCACATACTGTATTGCACTATATCTTATTAAACATGTAATTAAAAAACCTAGTTATGCTCTCTTTGTAGTCAAACATGCAGGTGGGAAGTGTTTTTGCTACTGATGATATCCACAATATGCTCAGAAAAGCATGGTGAGACTTATTGTGATGTAATTTATCACAATAATGATAGAAATGATCATATTGCAAATAATGAGCCCAGTCTTCAGTCATGCTGCATCACGGGTAGGTCGATATTTAAAGCCACACTATGTAAGATGTGAGGAGTTTGGGATTTAGAGACCTCTCTGGTAGTAAAATGTGTAATTGCAGACAACATGCAGAAAAACACTTTTCCCAAGAGGATGAGTCTGATGATTGCAAGAGTGTTGAAAAAGATTATCTACTACTGTCATCACGTCTTCATATGTATGATGTTGATTTTGCATTTGAGGCCTAAACAGTGGCTCACCTTACTGTTCAGCCTGTGTGTGATGTTAATACATAAAGACGAATGATGTGGGCTGAAACACTCCACAAAATCCAATTCAACACCTCTAACTTTGAAATGATTATTTCAGGCTTTATAGGGTGTTTTTCTTTTCCTGACTGAGTAAGGCTACTTCCTTCAGTTTTAACCAAATATCTTATGTAATGCAGCCTTAATATAATGTGAGACATTTACAATTTCAATATCTAGCAATATAACTGCAAACCACATTTTAGTACACGCATTGTGTCAAAGATGTAGGAAATAAGAAGAAACCAAGGCAGAACTTCGTGAAGAGCTGGATAAGGTGTGATTTATAGCAATTACAACACACAGCTAGACTTCTCAGGCTGTTCTACCAGCTATTTCACTTGATGCACTTGATTTAATTTGGTTGCTGTTTACATTTTTATACTCACTAATTGGTACAATTGCTCTCCCTACTGACATTTTCATTTATTATTCCTGTTGATATTTTGTTTCACTTGCTGATGTTTATATTTATTTGACTTGGGTCTGTTATTTTCTCTTTGTTTTGCAACAATTTTGTAAAAGAGTAACTCTTCAAAGTAGTTTATTTTATTCTCCTTCTGGTTTGTATTTGCACATCTTGCATTAATCTTGCGTGCAATAAAAAAATCAGAGGTTCAAAGTTGGTTACATTTTCCATGCTTAATCATAATCGTGGCCCAGAAACTGAGGACTGAATCAAACCTTTCAAAGGGTGAACCATTACAACTGTAGCAATATGGTATCCCACACACATATATACACACCTGCAGTGCAAAAAGTTGCCAACTGATGTGTACTGATTAAGCGACCGAGGATCTAGGCTTCTGCTGATCTCCACATTTTCCCCCGCCAGGAGTCTCACAGAGGCTTTATTCTCATCTTCAAACACCTGCCATTGCAGAGAGGCTACCATCAGCAGCAAGAAGTCATCTACAAAGAGAACGCAAAGATGGAGAGAAAGGAAGATTAGTGAGTAAGTGATACACAGAGGACTGATTTTTAAAATAACAGGTTTGAAATTTGAGATTTGAGAAATCAACCAGACTCACAAAGGATGAAAGTGGGGTTAGGCTGCATGGCAAAGTCTGGCAGATACAGCCATTTTATCAGATTAGAGGTGAAAGCTGGAGTAGATTTCCTCCAGGGATAATCTGCAGCACATTGCATGCATCACTTACTCAACATGCTTTTATTGATCCAGTAGAAAGCACAGAACAAACACAATTTTACAGCATAATATATTTACTCTGTTATCAGATTTATTTTGGAATGTGGCAACACAGTTGCTAAGCTATTCCCTGTAATGGCTACTACAAAATAATGGAAAGTTCAAAGTTGTACACTGTATTTTATAACCATTTTACATGACTACTCACTGATTTATTGCAATAAATAGGAAAACTTAATGCTGTAACAAATATTGTTATTACTATTATTATTATTATTATTAGTAGTAGTAGTAGTAGTAGTAGTATTGTATAACAATATATTACTATATTATGTATATACTGTATTGTTAAATCTGTATTCACTGACTGTAGTCCAACCTGTATATACTGTTCAGTCTGTACACAGCAATAAACGTGTAAATTTAATATCTTTATATGAATTTATATAAAGATATGAATTTATATTATTATTTAAGACATAGATAAAATCATACCCAAATAAAACTTTTTTTAAATTTAAACTTAACATTACATCTAAAAACACAGACATGTGTAGATTCATTGGTCACTTTGGTAAACAAAATACCATATTTGCAGTGTAGACACCACAACCCCTTGGTTCTATCAGTACTATTGTTAAAAAATCTTTAAAAATCTAAGCTTCTGTACAAAATACCTTTTCACATCAAAGTACTATGAATGATTTTGGTTACATCTCAACAACTGAACTCTGCAAAAACAATAATAGAAATGTGGAATTCCCCATTAATGTGATATACTGCCAAGACACACTCCTTTTAAGTGATAGCTGATTTGGCCAAAAAAAATTATTCTGATTCTGATTACTATAATTTGCTATCGCCTGTTCAGTAATTAAACATCACTCATTAGTACATGTGACTTACCAGTACAGAGTGCAGGAGGCAAGCCAATACAGAGCAGGTACTGGAACACCATAAGGCTGGCGGTAAAACAGCAATATTTAGGCCACATCTCACCAATGGCCTTCCTGCGGCGACGTCCCAAAACTGTGATCAGAGCGAACGAGTGCAGAAGAGCGTAGAAGTCCATCCTCTGGCCTATAACGTTCACTGCCACCACAAAGGACATCTGACACAATCAAAAAGTAGACGGCAGATGGATCTCTGATTATGATTACTCATACAGTTCATCACCAGTGTCAACAAAAAAGTACAAAACTCCTACAGCAGGGCTGGACATTAAAGGGGCAATATGTAATACAGACAGCAAGAATTTAAAAAGGGTACTGCAGTCCAAATTCAAAATACTGGAGAGAGTTGTCTGCCCCCACCCCCTCCTCCCCAGACTCAAAGCTCACGCGGATTGCCAGGTTGAAGACCTTGAACCCACACAAACAAGCGCAATGTAAAACTTTGACAACATTAAACATCAACAGCATGCAACGACGAGTCATACACTGTAAGTTGATCAGCTGATGTATACATTTGCAATATTTTCATTGTTTGCAAATTATAAACCAGCTCATGTGGATTTTTTTATAACTCTTTCAATGTTAGCTAGATGTATGATTGGCTATGTACGGTAGCCAAAGCTAAGCCTGTCATCCCGAAAACTGCTCTCAAAATACTCACTGAAGCTGAAGTCAGCTTCTTATTTGCCAGCTTTTTGTTCAGTGCAGAAGTCACATTCTGATGCCTCAGCCAATTCTCCAGCTTCAACCAGAATGTAACTGCTGGACCATTTAAGGTTGAATGGGAAAATTAGAACAAGAAGCTGGAGAAAAGGAAGCTTGCTTCAGCATCATCTGCTCTAAAAACCCAGCAGCACGCTGCAGCCAATATGTTTCATATTTGGCAACCTGGCAATGTCGAACAGGTGGCGGGAAATAGGCAGAAAAGAACAGAAATTTCAAGGTAGAACATATTGGCTCTAGCACTGTTGTTGAAGAAGCCAGTATTTGAACTTCTGAGCATGTTTCTTTAATATCTGATGACATATGATGGTCCTTTTATAATTTAGCACAGTAAATATATTACATTTTGTTCCTTTAAGCTTTTTCAAGGACTTGACATATGAACGAGTAAATCCACATTTTACTTGTGGAAAGGCTAAACTCATTTGTCCAAGGGAAAAGGGCAATCTCATTGCAAATGACTGATGTACTGCATATGTTTTCATAAAATTTACAAATAGCACACTGAACAATTTATAATGTGAATGTGAGAAAGACAAAGGGATATTTCAGCCTACTCAAATTAAATGGTGGGACTTTATCAGTTTTCTACAACAATCCTGTCTCTCTCTCTCTCTCTCTCTCTCTCTCTCTCTCTCTCTCTCTCTCTCTTTCATTCTCAGCTTCAACTTCTTCTCCACAGCACTTTGCGAAAAACTGTGACCAGAGCTTACAGTGGCTCGTGAGCAGCACTGGCATTGTTTAAAATATGATAAATAAATTAAAGGTAACTGAAACTCTTTTGTGCATTACAAACACCTCCATCAAGATGTCCCTTGAGCCACTGAGTCAATCAGAACCATCTCAAGGACCGCCCCATTTTCCTCAGCACTCCAATCACTGCTTAGCAATTGTTGCTAGCCACTTTTCAGCATGTACGTTTATATTTTGGTCAAGAGATGACCCTATGTGACTTTTAAAAGATCCCATACAAGGACAGAGGGCAGGGTGTTGTTCTCTACCCATCTCCAACGCCAGAGATGTGGTAAACCTGTGCAGTTTCCAAATACACTCCATTATCGAATAATAAACAGTGTGACTCCACACTGGAACATGAACATCCAATACTGAGCAGATTGTTTGGTTTAGATCAACTTTCTTAAGCTACTGTTTTAACCATGTTATCTCTGCAGTAAGTTAACTTTACTAAATAGACAAAGTAATTAAACCCACCTCAATACCAGCATATAAGCGAGAAAGCTGGTGTGGCTTCAGTGTTGCACAGAGCACAGCAGCATTTGGATTTTTTTTTAACTTTGCTATTTTTAATGTATACAAAGGCTGAATCCAGGGATATTAAAAATTAGCAGATGGTGTGTGTTAGCAGTTAGTGTGTGTGTGTGTGTGTGTGTGTCTCATAAGTCAGTGCTTTAGAAGGCAGTGTTGTGATGAAGGCAGTGTTGTACCTGCACCGGATGCAACCAACTCGTGTTTGAGATGCACTTCGAAGGAGGCGATATGTCTCGTCGTTGCCAAAATAAGATGTGACTCACAGCTAACTGTTGGCATTAGCATTTTGTACCCAGTCTTTCAAGAAAGCTAGCATAATGAACTTCCAACTTCAAAACTTCAGTGGCACTGCATTGTCTGATTCACTCGTACCAGCGCAACACACACTAACACAGCACCACCACGTCAGGGTCACTGCAGTCCCGAGAATGATCTACCGCCCAAATAATACCTGCTATATGGTGGTCCTGTGGCGGTCCTGACCATTGCAGAACAGGGTAAAATGGGGTTAACAAAGTATGCAGAGAAACAGATGGACTACAGTCTGCAATTGTAGAACTACAAAGTGCACCTATGTAGTAAGTGGAGCTGATAAAATGGACAATAAGTGTAGACACAAGGATTTTAATGTTTTAATGTTGTGGCTGACCGGTGTAGTTTTAATGCCCATAAAATTTTCTGATGAGGCTTTCAACAAATTCTACCTATGGCTTTATGTAGGAAGCTTGTATATACGCACTACAGTAGGACATTTCAACTAGGTAGAACAATTCTCAATACCAGACAAGCACACAAGTGTTAATGCCCAGCCTGCTACAGGGTGGTGTAAATATTTGCTGTACCTCAAGGCCGAACTTGTAGAAGAAATAGTTGCAGAAGTACTTGAGGCAGGGCAGGACACCACGGTCCAGGTGCTGCCAGGTCATATTCTGGAAAATGGCACCTTTTGGAGGGGTCTTTAAGTCATTGTGGAGACGGTGGTAGAGTTGGTGCCGATGGACAGTCACGTCAAACACGAGGAGGCCCAGTATTAACAGATGATTCTATACAAACATTCACACAGCATAATGACATGAGTTCACACTTTCATAGGTGACACATTCCAAACCAGCCAGTTTTTCTTTATAATGGCTACTTAACCCAAAACAAGTCATATTCTGGCAGTTCTTCTTATTCTTGGAGTCTAAAAGACATACTGTACACAATGTTGTGATCAAGCTGTTTGAACAAGGATGAAGAAATTAATTTCAACAGGTAATTATTTTCATATGGGGTGTGTAAATGTGTCAAACAGTACAACAGTATGTCACTCCAAAATGACATATATTAATTTGTAACAATATTGGATATAAAGAAGCATGAAAAAAATAAGACCGAAAATGCATTACTCTAATAAAGGTGGCCCACTCCAAACAACATGGGGGGAAAAAGAAAATTCATGAAAGTGGCATTTAATGTGTTTCAAAATGAAAACCTTCATTTATAACTAGTGTAGGGCCGAGAAAGCTGTTCTGTGAATTCTGGCTCTGTAAGGTTTATACCATGTCTTGGGAGGAGCTACCCTACCCCCACCCCAAATGGACAGTTCTTATCGGCATCTACATTTCAGAGCCTTGGTGGTCTTGTAGGTTGTGGGGATGTTTATATGATCACAGCATATGATCACTTTTGATTGGTCAGAACAGGCAGGGTCTTGGTTTTAAATGAAAAACAGTTTGGTCAAATGTGAAGGAACTCTGTGTTTGGTCAGAGCTTAGAGGGGCAAAGAGAGAAGAAGGATCCCTTGAACAGGTCTAGTTCAGCTCACCCTCTCCTTCTGTCTGTCTATCTATCTACCAAGTAAAATTCATGGAGTATTTTTAGTGTGGAATTCATCTTATTTGCAACATCTTTTGTATAGCCTCATTATATTATTTACTCAGTTGTAACATGTATCAAAGTTTATGTAGCGTTAATAAAGCAATCTGTGTTATCTTAAACCATTGTGAAGATTACTGTAATTAACTGTAATTAAAAGCATAACACTACATAGACCGTTGATGTTTACAGGTTTCTGTCTATCAGTCCTTTAAATACAGTGCCAACCAGGAGTACACAGTCAGTGGTGGGATTTGAACCACCACCTTTTTGTGTTTAAAAAGAAGTTGACTTTAAATTAATTCTGAGGTGTTATTTCTTGCACACTACTTTAAATACTTTTCAAATATTTTTGTGTTTGTGAATGAATATATAAAAATATGCAGCGTACCCGCAGGCAGGGCAGGATGGAATCCTCACACTTTCTTAGACCCCCAATCCACCAAGCTGGGTCCACTGGTTCCATGTATAAAACTGACTTCTGCAAAAGCTGAGCCACATTCCCACTGTACCAGCTCACATTGGAGACCAGAAAGCCCTGAAAAAACATGGTGAAAAGTACTAAAACATACAGAATATAAAAATAACATACTGAAAATGCTTCTAAATACAGAATTATCTGTTGCTTTTTCAGTATTCTTGGCTAATTGATAGATTTTAATATTGAAATGGAAACCTGTTTAAAAATAGGTACTATTATTATTAAAAATGTTAATATGCTAGAGGGTGTTATGCTGAGAACAGACATTCTTAGGTACTAAGACTTTTGGCAAATATATACAGAGTAGCAACCACACAAAAATCAGCAAACTCACAGCAGTGCAGTTAAGAGAATACTCAGATGGTTTGATGAATTTGAGCTGATACATCATTTTACACACAACCATCACACAGGCCCACACAGAGGACACGGTGGAGGCCACCGGCCGCAGTCTTGAATATGGCACAGCAAATGTCCACAACACCAGAAACAAAAAGTTCATCAAAGAAACCTGGAAAACACAAATTTATTTGATATGGAGAAGAAGCTTTACAGCTGCTGAGTCAAGTTTGTTAGTTTGGTAATTTAGGCCTCTGCTCCACTGTAGGCTCAATTTAAATTAGCACGGAACAGATTCACTCCAACATCAGCCATTCAGCTTCAGTCCCTCACATTGGAGTTTCCATCTGAAACAGCATCAGTGTAGCTTCTGTTAGCCTGTATCAGACCTGTTCCACAGTGAGCAGAGCTGTTAGCATGCTACACTAATACAAACCATCTCCACTTTCCTGGTAGCAGAAGCAAGCTGAACTTACTTGTTTTGGGGTTTAAATAATGTAGGATGAAGTGGCACAATACCGATGCAAACGTAGAACCAATCAGCGAATAGCTTAATCATTAATTCATCCCACTGGAAAGTTCTGCGGCCTTGAGGAAGGGAAGCTAACCATGCCAAGAAAACCATGATGGGCAAGGTTTGCAAGCATTGTGTGTTGAACTGTTTATGTGTGGAAATGTCACAGTAGAGGTTTCTCTCTATGCCTCAATCCCACAGTGGAAAAGAAGCCTTACAGGACCTGAAGTATTTTAAATTGAACATATTTTCCCTGGGTAATTTTACTAATTGAGGTTATATTACTAAAATATACTGTTTTGAGATGCTAAGTGTTCATATATATGCTTCATCCCAGTCATGTGAAGTATTAACTAGGTTAATAATTTGACACACTGCTGCAAGAAACAGAGAAGGGGGAAAACTAAGACACTGACAGTTTAAGAAATCAATTCCACTTGATAATGTATGTGCAATGCAACTTTTAGACTGCATTACAAGAACTGAAAGCTTGTGGATTGTAAGTGTTTGGTACTTGTGCGTTGTGTATGTCTGACCTCTTTCAGGCTGACCCAGATGATGCCCGTAGCAACAAGTTTGAGGCTGTGGAGTTCTAACAACCTCCAGCAAAACTCCTGACCTCTATTCAACCACAGCAGAATTTGCAGCATCAACTCACTCATCCGGTCCACCACTAACAACCACTTGTTTACCACTGGTTCTGAAATAAACACATTGACACATATTAATATACACTCACACAAAAGTCATTAAAACAAGCGGAAAGACACATCAGATATGCAAACAGAGCCAGGAGCCAGGAGCCAATAGCCAATATAATCTTGTCTCTTGTGCCAGTCTCTCCAGCTGCTGATGGCAACAGACTAAACTAAATTTTAGTATGTTGATTCTGTCCTATTTGAATACATCAAAACTCAAAATAGCTAATAAATGTGGGATATATCCTATTTTGAGCAACAGAGACTTAATTTATTTGGGTATACGTCTCATGATACCAGGTGGAAATGCCATGAGACTCATAAAAACACAGTACATTCTCTTTCATTTGACTTGATTGACTTGAATAATGATGTTCTTTTACTCTAATACTAGGAGCTGCATATTCCAAAACAGGCCACACAATACCTATATAAAAGGAAATCTTATAATTAATTCCTTATTATGACTCATCCTGAATGGGGATGCCCGAGACTTTTATAGCGTGACTGACCTCCAGCTTTTTTTTCTCTGAAACTACAAGGCCACACAGACAGTATAGTAGTAATCTATGAATTCAGTATCATTTTAAACATAGTTTAGAATGTTGTAGAAATGTAAGCATGTGAAAAAAGTGACAGGTCAGAAGTGCTCATGTTTTGATGGACCTAAGCCAATATGGATAGAAACACCAATTACAATGGGAATGCTGCAGGATTATGAAGGATTCTTCTCAAAAGGACCACTTGGAAAAAATGGGATTTAATGTTACTAAAGGATTGTTCATGTACATTTCTTACCTTCTCCTTCTGTCTCCTCACTCTGTTCACTGACCAATGAGGGGTTTAGTCCTGAGCTGTCCAATAAATCATCTCCCTCTCCTCCTAGCTGCTCCTTGACCAACCTGTCAGAGGATTAAGATGTTATTTTTAGATTTTACAAATATTACAGATCAGCAATGATGGTGAAAAAAAGTGGAACAATAACAAGGCCAGACATCTTTACCGTTTCTGGAATTTTTCAATGTTTTCTTTCACCCTGAAATGAATAAAAGTACTTTCTGAGCAAAAGTCATTTTCTCGACAATACAAAATAAATAACAGGTCATACAGATTATTAAGCTGCTATGAAATTAAAAGCAATGCAAGAATGGATATTCCATATCCATGTATGCATGTGCACAGTGTTCTTCACCAGTCGTAAGGGTCTAACAATCTCAATAACATATTAAAGCTGAAAAAATACGTTTGAAACAGCAACTTAAAACTGTATCGCCCCAAGGGCCTCATTTATAAAATATTCATAATCTTAACTTGGTTCTATTCCGAATGCTCAAACGCAACTGTAAGGTGTGTGCACGCAACAGAGACAGACAGTAGAAGTTAAAAAATGTGACTGCGCAAAATTCACAAATCTACTGAACAAATAAAAAAAATCACTCATTAAAAAACAGACCCAAGCCTGACCAGAGCCCAGTGTCGTTCCTTGAAAACCTGGCCCAAAACCCGGTATTTTACCAGGCCCCCTTGGGTCGGGCAGCAGACTCCTACGTTTGTTTAACATAGGTGTGATATGCTGTTCCAAGTGATGAGTAGAAGTCAGAAAGAGTACTGAAATGGGACCAGAGTAAAAAAGTGGGTGGGGAAAAGAGTGGGCCTAATGCTATAGATGCACTCATGTTAAAAGGGGCTTTTTATTTATGAGTTATTTTTGAAATCTATGGGTTGCAGTTCTTAGGGATTATTTTATTATTGGAAATTGAATGGAATCTTGACCTCAGAATCATATTACCATATAGACCCCCTACCATATAGAAATGACCCTCTAAACTGACAGCTATAGATAGATAAAGTGCCACAACTTGGCCCATTTCCAAACTGCTTCATTAAAAGAGACAAATCAGCACACCACTATAAATCGTAAACTATTTTTTACATGGTACAAAATGAAGTAAGGTTTATTCAGAAGTGATGGGGTGAAATGAAATGAACAAAATACATAGTTGCACTATTAATGAATGAACTTACGTATCTGATATCAAGGTCAGAGTCTCTCCGAGTTCTTCTTCTCTGAATTCAAAGGAGTTCAGACATGATGATTAAAGTTCACATCTATGTTGACATTAGGTAAAATTAGGTCCATCAAGGTAAGCAGGATGATCCTAGTCTGGCTCGTTTTTGCTATTTACTGTAGTGATAGATTCTAATATTTAACTGTGGAACTCGAACAACTTCTGTACTTCTATGTGAGCAACATCTTTGCTTACTGCACTCTAATTCAAGCAATAGCTAAAAGCAATAGACCACTGTAGTCATGCGTCATTCTGTAGTCCTCGTTATGCCCATATGAGGAACTCCGGGTCTAAGCTCCATTTCTCTATGGCCAGAATGAATAGGGTTTTCAAAAAATCGCCTCTATCGCCCCCTGTGTTAAATAATAATCTTTAGAACCTGATACGTTTTGTTCTGTGTACATTTTTCTCCCGAATACCACTGGATCCTCCGATAGCCTAAATCAGTTTATCAGGGGGTGATAAACTGCTTGAGGAGGCTGTCAGTCTAATGACATGAATTCAGTGCGCAGTAGCTGTAGCTCACATGTAGCAATATTCATATTTCAACAATTTAATGACCTCGTAATTTAGAGGATCCAGTGGTATTCGAGAGGAGAATGTTCACAGGACAAAACGTATCGGGTTCTGAACATTTTTATTTAACACAGGGGGCTATAGAGGCGGTTTATCAAAAACCCTATTCATTCTGGCCATAGAGAAATGGAGCTTAGACCCGAAGTTCCTAATATGGGCATAAAAGCATGGCGTCGACTACAAAATGACGGCACAACTACAGTGGTCTAGATGAAGCACATAGCCCTATTCACAATGTTTGTGTAAATAGAGCTTATGCCCTTCCTGGATCGGGGCCTTGTCGAGGCGGAAGGGCTTGTGTGGTCTAGGGATCTTCAGGGCTAAGTCGTTGGCAGCAGTATGCTCCTGGTAGGGTCTCCCAGGGCGAACAGATCTGGAGTGAAGACCCAGACTAACTCGATCCAAAAATCCTCCATGAAAAATGGACATGGACAATTATGTACCCTGCCCGGGAGAGGGTCACTGGGACCTACCCCTGGAGCCAGGCCTGGGGGTAGCGTCCCCCGGTGAGCGCCTGGTGGCCAGGCAGCCCATGTAACCCGGCCGGGCTCAGCCCGAAGAGGCAACGTGGGGAGACCATGTGGGCCCACCACCCGCAAGGTCCAGCATGGGGGAGCGGTGCAGTGCCGTATAGGCAGTGGGAGATTGCGAGGAGGCCCCTGGTGGCCTAGGCCTCTGCGGCAAAAACTGGCTCTTGGTACGTGGAATGTAACCTCACTGGGGGGGAAGGAGCCAGAGCTTGTGTGGGAGGTTGAGAGTTGCCAACTAGATATAGTTGGGCTCACCTCCACCCACAGTGTCAGCTCTGGAACCAAACTCCTTGATAGGAGGATGGTCCCTCTCCTACTCTGGGGTTGCACAGGGTGAGAGGCGCCGGGCGGGTGTGGGGATACTCACGAGTCCCCGGCTGGCAGCCGTGCAGTTGGAGTTTGTCCCGGTGGACAAGAGGGTCGCCTCAATGCGAATTAAAATCGCAGAGAGGAAAACTCTGACTGTTGTGTGGGCTTATGCACCAAACAGCAGGTCGGAGTATTCAGCCTTCTTGGAGCAAGTGGGCGGGGTTCTGGAAAGGGTCCCGCCTACAGACTCCATAGTCTTACTTGGGAGACTTCAATGCTCATGTTGGCAATGACTGGGAGACCTGGAGAGGCGTGATTGGGAAGAACGGCCTGCCCGATCTAAACCCGAATGGTGAATTGTTATTGGACTTCTGTGCCAGGCATGGATTGTCCATAACAAACACAAAGTTTGAACACAAGGATGTTCATAAGTGTACATGGTACCAGAGCTCCTTGGGTCATAGGTCAATGGTCGACTTTGTCGATCAGGTGAAGAGAGGCGCTGAGCTGTCAACCGATCACCATCTGGTGGTGAGTTGGATCAGATGGCAGGAAAGACCGATGGTCAGACCCGGTAGGCCCAAGCGAATAGTGAGGGTGTGCTGGGAACGACTGTCGGAGGCCCCTGTTCAGAAAGATTTTAACTCCCACCTCCGGGAGAGCTTTTCTCATGTCCCGGAGGAGGTAGGGGACATGGAGTCTGAACGAACCCTGTTCAAAACCTCCATTGTGGAAGCTGCCGGGCGTAGCTGTGGCCAAAAGCTTGTTGGTGCCTGTCAGGGCGGTAAACCAAAAACCCCCTGGTGGACACCAGGGGTGAGGGAGGCCATCAAGCTGAAGAAAGAGGCCTTTAGGGACTGGATGGCCCGAAGGACTCCCGACTCAGCAGATAGGTACCGATAGGCAAAAAAGGTGGCAGCCACAACGGTGGCAGAAGCAAAATCCAGGGCTTGGGAGGAGTTTGGAGAAGCCATGGAAAAAGACTTTAGGTTGGCCTCAAGGAGGTTCTGGATGACTGTCCGGCGACTCAGGAGCAGTCGGGGTGGCTGCGCCCAAGCTGTATTCGGCAGGGTGGAGAAACTCTAACTTCAAATGCGGATATTGTCGGTCGGTGGAAGGAGCACTTTGAGGAACTTCTTAATCCGGGAGACATGCCTCCCTCACGGGAGTCAGGGTCAGAGGCTTCTGGCGTGTCAAGCTCCATTTCCCTGGTGGAGGTCACTGAGGTAGTTGGCGAGCTCTTCAGTGGCAAGGCACCGGGGGTGGATGAGATTCGTCCGGAGATGCTCTGGATATTGTGGGGCTGTCGTGGCTGGCACGCCTCTGCAATATTGCATGGACCTCAGGAACAGTACCCTTGGACTGGCAGACCGGGGTGGTGGTCCCTATTTTTAAGAAAGGGGACCGGAGGGTGTGTGCCAACTATCGGGGTATCACACTGCTCAGCCTCCCTGGGAAAGTCTATGCCAAGGTGCTAGAAAGGAGACTTCGACCGATAGTTGAACCTCGGATTGAGGAGGAACAATGCGGATTCCGTCCAGGCCGTGGAACAATGGACCAGCTTTTCACCCTCTCACGGATTGTTGAGGGGGCATGGGAATTTGCCAACCCAGTCTACATGTGTTTTGTGGATTTGGAGAAGGCTTATGACCGTGTTCCCCAAGATATCTTGTGGGAGGTCCTCTGGGAGTATGGGGTGCCGGGGCTGCTACTCCGGGCCATTCAATCTCTGTACTCCTGGAGTGAGAGCTGTGTTTGTATACTCGGCATTAATTCGGACTCTTTTAGTGTTAGCGTTGGACTCCGCCAGGGTTGTGCCCTGTCTCCACTCCTGTTCGTGATGTTCATGGACAGGGTGTCAAGGCATAGCCATGGTCAGGAGGGCATTATGTGTGGAGGCCGGAGGGTGGCGTCTCTGCTATTTGCGGATGATGTTGTTCTTTTGGCTGGATCACATGGATGCCTCCAGCGCACACTGGAGCAGTTTGCAGCTGAGTGTGAAGCGGTTGGCATGTGGATCAGCACCTCCAAGTCTGAGTCCATGGTCTTAGCTTGGAAAAGGATGGCATGCTGACTCCAGGTAAGGGGAAAGGACTTGCCCCAGGTGGAGGAGTTTAAGTATCTCGGGGTCTTGTTCACGAGTGATGGGAAGAGGGATCGTGAGATCGACCGCAGGCTGGGACAGGGGGCAGCAGTAATGCGGTCGCTGTACCGGACTGTAGTGGTGAAGAGGGAGCTGAGCCGTAAGGCGAAGCTCTCTGTATACCGGTCGGTCTACATCCCGAACCTTACCTATGGTCATGAGCTATGGGTAATGACCGAAAGAATGAGATCGCTTTCTTCGTAGGGGGGCGGGCTACACTCTATTTGATAGGATGAGGAGCTCCGCCATCCAGGAGGAGCTCTGAGTAGAGCCGCTACTCCTCCACATTGAGAGGAGCCAGCTGAGGTGGTTCGGGCATCTGATCCGGATGCCCCCTGGACGCCTCCCAGTGGGAGTGTACCAGGCACGGCCTACCGGGACAAGACCCTGGGGTCGTCCTAGGACGCGCTGGAGGGATTATATCTCCAGGTTGGCCTGGGAGCGGCTTGGGGAGGAAGTTGTGGGGGACAGGGTCGTCTGGGATTCTCTGCTCTCCCAACTGCTACTGCAACCCTAGCTGGACTAAGCGGTTAATGATGATGATGATGATGAGTTTATGCTCATCTTCACAATGATGGTGAGATCTGTGCTTTAAAAAACAGATTAGGCCCAGTTTCTCAAAAACATCTTAATGTCAAGATCATCTCAATTGGTAGAGAGAGTGTTCAGTGTGATGCTTGCACTACCATTTAAGAACAATCTTTGTGCTAACGCTTTTGGAAAATCCAGTTCTGATCTTTAAACACTTCTGAGCTTGACTTTAAACCTCATCATGTCTGATCAGTGCTATGGAAATCATGCTGCTTTAAAATTGGGGACTTTTTGTTGTTCAGCCTCACTGCTGAAAACTGGCACAGCATCTGCTTACACGTGTTCAGTCAATATCAATTTCTGTGGGAGTGATTGACCCACCTGGTTGCACCATTACGCACAGGTACATTCTGTAGGTCGGTGAGAGAGAGGAAGTCACTATTGAAGTAGTGGAGCTGTAGGATGCAGGCCAGTAGAAAGGCAGCAGGAAGCAAGATCTGTGCAAACAACTCCACCATGTCAAACTGCTCCAGGCCCAGGTCCCGCAGCCTGACAATGCCACAAAAATGTAAGCTCATCGTAACTCTTAGTACATCCTGATAGCTATCATTAAAATATATGCTCTGAAAGAAGATCACATATGCCAGTTCACATATACATTGTTTGTCATTGTATCTACAAATTGTAGACTTAAAGGCTTGTCATTCAGTTGTAAACAAAACAATTTATCATAAAACCAGGATAAAACCACAATTACTTAACAATGGACTTGATATTAGGCTACAAATTACGTTATACTCATGTAATGTTAGCTAAAAGCTAAACACAGCCAGTATCTTTCCTACAATTTCGCAAAGTCACCCTTTTTCTTTAAAAGACTGAAGCTAAAAAAGTTAGTGAAAGATATTAAAATGGCAAACAATATTTACAAAAATAGAAACATTCATTTGTTTAGCCATAGTTTTGACTGTTGAACGACATGGCATATTTGGTGTATGCATCATAAAAATGGATGAATGTGAAAAACTTTTTTTTTTCAAATTAAACACTGGAATATTTTGATTAGAAAGTGAGCTAAAAATAACAATCAAACATACATAAAATATGGTTAATTATGAAATGTAAATATTGTTTTAAGATGATATTGATAACAAGCATTCGAGAACTTGTTCGGAAACACCAGCAAATATTCAATGCCTATAAAATTTCTACCATTTATTGATGCTCACAAGCTCACTGTGGGTGAATAGTCCCATTTCACACTGTCATATCTGATGCAGCAGAATTTCTCATAGCAGGGAAACATAACTATAGCAATAGTATAAAATACCGTATGTGTTCGACTTTTTAAGCTTGTTTATGCTGAGAGCCAGTCATTAAATCATGAGCATGTGCCAGCCATTACACAGAAACTTTATAATTTGCTTTGTAAGAAGATTATATTTACATGCTTGCCACCACTAATATAATGCTTATTTTCACTAGCCTAGTAATGGGGATTTAATTTTTGTCATGTTAATGTTATGTTAGCTTATGGTGGTGTATATTTAAATTTTATAGCAGCTCTCTAGATTAAATACAGACATTTGAAGCATATAAAGGACATTCAAGTAACATATTCTTTCCTTCCTACAGTCAGTAAAGAATT
Source organism: Colossoma macropomum (assembly GCF_904425465.1). Lineage (NCBI taxonomy): Eukaryota > Metazoa > Chordata > Actinopteri > Characiformes > Serrasalmidae > Colossoma > Colossoma macropomum. The sequence goes on along the minus strand of NW_023494793.1, from coordinate 16,438,491 downwards.
AAAAACAATACCTGTCTCTGAATATTTTTAGCCTTAGCTGTTTGCTTAGCTACATGCCCAACATACTATTATTGAATATATACTATAACGTAATATTCAACGCAGTAGAAGTTTTCATAGTAGGGAAAACAACAGTGGCAGTAAAGGATGTAAGGACTAATGTAAAGGACTAGCTTATTTATATGTCCTTTTTAAAGTATTTGCCTATTTTTTCCACGAAAAACATCATTCAGTTTTCATTTTCAGAGAGGACCAATCTTGACAAGGTCTACAAGCTTTTCTTCAAGAATTACCTATTTGACAACACAACAAGGGTTTGTCAACCCTGAACCTTGCACCTCTCTGAAAATGAACACTGCTCCACAAAACAAACAACATATTTAATGAGAACGTAAAAATTGGAGTCCTCTGCATTATCTACATTTGTAAACGCTGCCGCTGTTTTTCCTACTACTTACATTGCGTCAAATAAGGAAGTGTGAAAAAGGTCCACCAGAGCAAGCTGGGCACCTAGCTCAGCTATATAAGCTAAGCTATAAAGCTAAAGCTAATAATATTCAGAAGCAGATTTTGAGTTTAAATCTTTAATGTTGAGTCAACATCCCAACTATAATATCCAAAGTAAAGAATATGTTATCTAAATGTCTTACGAGCTTAAAATATCTGAGATCTAGAGAGCTGCTATAAAAAGTAAACATATACCACCGTTTACTTGGTATTAGGATAACAATTAAATCCCCATTACTAGGCTAGCAGAAATTATCAATATAGTGGCAGCATTCGGGTAAACAAAAGCTTCTTACAAAGCAAATTACAAAGGTGATGCATTGAACATTACTATGTGATGACATTCTTGGCTGACACATGACCCTGATTTAGTGACTGTATCTGAACTCAGTGTAAACAAGCTTAGAAAAGTCATATATGGTCTCTATACTGTTTTCTGCTGTAGCCATCGTTGAGCTCTCTAACACAGCCAAGTCACCACCCCCCTTATTCCACCCTGTCCACTGAGACAACCAGTGAGAGCAGTGGTCATTAGCACACAAAGTAACAGATATAAAACAGATGAGAAATGAGGACATGGTAATAGTACATAGATATTTGCTGCACTTACCCCTCTTCCGACATGCCTATGATCTGACGAAACAGGCCTGAGACAGTCTTAAACTGGTACATGTAAATCAGGATCAACACCAGCATGGAATATCCAACCACTATAGCCCAGAAGTACTTCAGAACACGGCGCCATACTTCATAATGCACCTACACAGGAGAGAAAGCAGAGCAGAGCTGAGACAGAATCCCAGCATACAGTCTTCTTGCTATTCTACTCTACACTCTATACTAATTACAGTCAAATGCAAAAGTTGGGGGCCCCTGGTCAAATTATTGTTTTGCTGATTTCCTACATGAAACTAAGAACACATTCTCTATAGAGAACATGCTTCTATTCACATTTTAATGCACAATTACTAGTTATTTACTGAATTTTACATACTACAAAAAAAATAAAACATGAAATGTGACATGCAAAAGTTGGGCACATTCAATATTTCATGTGTTATTTTTACAATATGTTAAACTCAAATAATTAGAAATTGTGCACTACAATTTGCAGAAAAAAATATTTAAGTTTGTCCTCTGGAGAGGATATGTTAACTTATTTTCATTTAGAAAAAACTCACTTAGAAAATCAAGAAAATGGAATTTGACAAAGGGTATTCAAACCTCTGCACATGTCTGTACACTAATTTGATAATAAAAAATAAAATAAAATCTAATTGCATTTTAAATGTGAGTGTTTCCTGTAAATTAAGCTCCAGGCTTTTGGCTAAATTGTTTTAGGTTAAATTTCCCAACTTAAAACTTGTTAAGCCAACATTAAATAATTTAGGATATAATAAAAATGACAATTTGAAAATTGCACTCTTCAAATTTGGGATTTCAATACAAAACTATTAATCGTTCAGCCCTATTCATAGCTGCTCTGATGGCTTTTAAGCAGTCATGTTTGAAAGAGGAGGATGTGGAGGAAAAAAAACATACAAATACTAGCTCACCTGGTAGAGAACAGCACAGAAGAGAAAAAGGCAGATGTAGAGGATTTTGTAGACAACTACTTTCCCAGAGAAGCTGATGATGAAGAACATGGAGCAGCAGCAGAGGATCCAATACTTTACTAAAGTGCCTTTAATAAATGCTCCTAATATAGTCACCATCCTAGATGACTCACCCTCATCAGCTACAAAGCCAAGCACACACACACACACACAAAGGTTTTCTGACACATCTTACTTCAAATGTGCTTTGCAAAGAATTCTAATTTTGACATCCCTGAGATACACTATATGTCCAAAAGTTTTAACTCTTTTTTCTGAAATCAAGGGTATTAATAGGGACTTTCTCCCATCTTTGCAGCAGTAACAGCCTCTACTCTTCTGGGAAAACTTTACACTACATGAGGGAACACTGCTGTGAGGATCTGATTGCAAACTCCAGCTCGTCTAAAAAGTATTGGATGGAGCCACATCACTCCAGAGAACACAGTTCCACTGCTCCAGGGCCCAGTGCTGGGGGACTTCATACACCTTTAGCCGATGCTTGGCAGCAGGTACGGTGAAATTAGGCTCATGTGTGGCTGCTCCAGAGCATCTCATTCTGTTGGCAATGTTTTTCTACGGAGATTATACAAGTACACAAGTATACAAGTACGTGTGTATTTGAACACCTGTTTCAACAATGAGAGCAGCTGAATTAAAAAATTGGAAGGGTTGTCTGAATACTTTTGGACAGACAGTGTATCAAACTATGTTTACATTAATAATTAATCTTAGAGTACAGAAGTATTGGAATTGTGGAATAAATTGTGAGACTAGCTTTTGCATTTCATATTTAATCTCCTACAGTGTGCTGTTATAATACAACCCCATTTCCAAAACAGTTGGGATGCTGTGAAAAATGTAAATAAAAACAAAATGCAAATTGAAAATGCTTCAAGAACAACATATCAAATGTTGAAACTGAGAAATGTTATTGTTTTTTGAAAAACATTTGCCCATCTTGAATTTGATGCCAACAACACATTTCAAAAAAGTTGGGACAGGGGCAACAAAAGGCAGGTAAAATTGTGTGATGCTTAAAAAAACACCTGGTGGTTAACTGGCAACAGGTCAGTAACATGATTGGGCATAAAAAAGCATCCCAGAGAGGCTGAGTCTTTCAGAGGTAAAGATGGGGAGGGGTTCACCACTCTGTGAAAGACTGCATGATCAAATAGTGCAACAATTTAAGAATAACGTTTCTCAACATGAAATAGCAAAGAACTTTTGCTTTTCATCATCAATGGGACACAATAACATTAAAAGATTCAGAGAATCTGGAGAAATCTCTGTATGCAAGGGACAAAGCCAAAAACCAGTATTTGCTAGCCATGATCTTTAGGCCCTCAGACGGCACCGCATTAAAAACAGACATTATTCTGTAGTGGATCACTGCATGTGCTCAGAAACACTTCTGAAAAACACTGTCTGTGAAAACAGTTCATCGCTGCATCCACAAATGCTAAATAAAACTCTTAAATGCAAAGAAGAAATCATATATAAACAGGATCCAGAAATGCTCCCATTGAGGTGAAGTGGAAGTGGAAAAGTGTTCTGTGGTCCAACAAATCAAAATTGAATTTCTTTTTGGAAATCATGGACACTGAGTCCTCTGGGCTAAAGACCATTCAGCTTGTTATCAGTGTGCAGTTCAAAAGCTAGTATTCATGTTGGTGTAGGGGTGCATTAGTGCACATGGCATGGGTGACCGGCACATCTGTGAAGTCACCATTAATGCTGAACGATATATACATGTTTTGGCAACATATGCTGCCATGCAGACAATGTCTTTTTCAGGGAAGGCCTTGCTTATTTCAGCAAGACAATGTCAAACCACATTCTGCATGTATTACAACAGCATGGCTCTGTATTAAAAGAGTCTGGGCACTAAACTGGCCTGCCTGCAGTCCAGCCCTGTCACCACCGAAAACATTTGGCACATTATAAAATGAAAAATACGACAAAGGAGACGCTAAACCGTTGAGCAGCTGAAATCCTATGTTAAGCAAAAATGGGAAAACATATCACTTTAAAAACTACAGCAGTTGGTCTCCTCAGTTCCCAAACACTTACAGAGTGTTGTTAAAAGAAGAGGTGATGAAACACAGCGGTAAACATGCCCCCATCCCAACTTTTTTGGAATGTGTTGTTGGCATCAAATTCAAAATGGGCATATATTTAAAAAAAAACAAAAAAAAACAACAGTTTCAACATTTGATTTGTGGTCTTTGTACTATTTTCATTGAAATATAGGTTTTAAATAGATTGCACATTATTGAATTTTGTTTTTATTTACATTTTGCACAGCATCCCAACCTTTTTGGAAATGGGGTTGTAAAAATATTGCATTATTCTTTTTTAAAAACAGGTTGTAACCCATATGGGACTGCTTAAAGATTTCTTTTAATACTTTTAATTTTGACCTCCTGAAGATTCTCCTCTTTCCATTGCTGTTCTTCTTTTCTTTCAATCAACTGTTGTCGCAGCAACATCCAGAAATTAAATGCAAAAATCGTCTGTAAATAAAAAAGGCAGAATTAATTGTTATTATTTGGGTAATGTCTATTACAAATCATACAAATCATAATGAAATCTGCCAAATTTTTAGCCTCAACACTACAGAACTAGCAACACAGGAGCAGCAGGATATCTGAGATAAAGCCTTTAGAATGTGTATACCATCAGCAAAGTATATAAAATATAAAATAACCAGAAACAGACATCTCATTTCTTTAGTATGAGTGGCAAATGAAGCCCAAAACTAAACTCTAGAATGGCCAGTGTAGGCATTCAGATAGTGCTTCAGCTTCTCAAAGCAAATCCCTGCAACCACTCAAAGTTGTGGTTCATCTATGGGTTGCCAAAGTGGTATTTATGTCCCTTTATCTAACAGATGCCTTTGACATTCCAGCTATCAGCAAAGGATGGACAGCTAAAAGCCAAACACCATTGATTTACCATTCTGCAGACTCCACTAAGGAGAGAAGGCATACCGCTAAAACAGATTAGCCCCAAAAAGATGCTTTTTCTTCACATTTGGAGCTGGAAATTTCACCAGAACCTAACAACATCCTGTGATGCAATACAGGTTGTTTTTATAATAATTATACACTCTATAAATGTGCACTCTATCTGACTTGCTCAATTAAATATAGAGCTCAGGGTCATACTTTATATTGATGGTGCTTAATAGATGATCTACAGACACAGAGTGTAGTTGATTATCAAAAATATGATGGTTAGGCCTAGTTTTAGAAATTGTATTTAATAGATATTTAGTTGTACTTAAGGACAGATTGAGCATCTGCAGAGGACCATTAGAATAAAATGTTACCAAGTTCAATATGCAATGCCTCAGTTACATGACATGGACATCTTGAGGCAGATTTACTAACGTTGTGTATTGCCTCAAACTTCATTTTGGTGTTAAAAAGTGGCTATCACAACTTACTAAATGGGCCCAATGCTGCTTCAGCACCTATGAAAAGGTCACGCTACTCTCTTGCACTTTTGCTTCACTGCATATGAGTTTATGAGTTTATACTAAAAGCACCTACTCTCATTTACCCAGGCTGATAGTAAATACATTAACATTTGAGCATTTGGCAGACGCTCTTATCCAGAGTGATTTACCTTTAATAAAAATAAATAATTTATCTGTGCGCTTTGTTTTTTGCATGCGCATGGCAGAAATGTCACAGTCATTGTTTGATACATGGAACAGAGCTGCACTGTAAGAAGTTATGCTCAAAATCACACAATTCCCAAACAGCCTGAATGCGCTCAGTGACATTAAACAGGAACTTTACAATATCACATGGCTTCCAAACACACTCGTCTCATCTCATCAGCCAAAAAGTATGTGTTCACTGAAAACAGAAACTAAAAATAATCTCTTATATTACTGAATTTCTGACATATTATGTTGATGTTGAAGTAATTACATCGACATAATATGTCAGAATAATACTTCATTTTGTTCAGGTTTTGAGTCATTTTTCTCAAAATCTTGAATCACAGTCTCCTACCTGCCAGAAACAGACTTTCAAACAAAAAGCATGTGAGACAAACATGTGGTTATATTGTGTGGGTTGTATGTTAATTATAAAGTTGTGCCTATGTTCATTTGCATTTAAGTTCCTACTAGATAACCCACTAAGTTCTACCAACCCAACCTGGATAAGGGGTTATTCAAAACCTGGATACCCTGGGTAATTCAAATCAAATTAAATCACGTTTATTGTCACATTACATTACACATGTTTGAAGGTGAGTGAAGGTCCCCTTGTAGTACTTAAACACAAAATATATATATATATATATATATATATATATATATATATATATATATATATATAAGAATAAGAGATATATGCACATTAGACTCAAATATATACACATTAGACTCTAATAATAATTGGTGTCTCTCTTAGTAAATCTGCCGTCTTATATTTTGTGGCCTTTAAATCCTCCAGATGACCAATCAGTAGCATCTTTTGTCTTCATTATTCTACTTAGGAAGTACAAATGCACCAACATTTACCTTCTAAACAACTACTCTAGCACTTCTGAATTCACAGAACACTAGCAGCTATGCTAGCAAGACTAGCAAAACCCTTTGCTCAGCCCAGGCAAGCTTACTGAAAACTCCTAGAATCACATACAGCTCAGTTGGTGGAAAATCATTAATACAGTTTAGAAAAATATATGAAAATATTACAATATATTATAATAAGTTTGAACACTCAACTATATGTTTGTTGACATTTTGCAAATTTTGATTGTTTATTCACTGAGTTTAAATTTTTTTGAAAAAATAAAACATACCGTATAAAATGTACCAAAAGTTTTGCAGTAGCCACAATTTATTTTTTCAAAATGCTAAAATCAGCAGATAAACAGTAATTGTGTATTAAAATATGCAGGAGTCTAGCTTGCTAGTTGGTAAATAAAGAATGACTTACCTTTGCTCCAAGATGCAGACAGGGTGTCTTATAGCCATAAAGATCAAAGTCAACTAAAACTGTCTCGGGGAGAGTAGGGAAAAGCTCGTCATGATGTAAACGGAGAGAGCTAATAAACCCAGCCACCAGCAGCAGAGTACAATAGGCAGCGAGAAACGGAGCACTGAGCATGGTGTACTGCCGTCGACGCTTTGACATCCAGATCACACAAGACCACACCAACATAGCAAATGTGAGCCATGAATTGTAAGTGATGCTCCATACCTGAAAACAGATCAAACAAAATAGTAATATTTCAAACAAATAATAATACAAATAAATAATAGTTACTAATCATAGCTTATGTACTCATGTATTGCGAGAATCAGTCAAAGTAGTTTTTTGGTCAAAAAATGAAATGATTATTTAAAAACTATATTTTGTGTTTACTTAAGTTGCCTTTTTCTTATATTCATTTTTGTTTTAAGATCTAAAACAATTAATCGTAACAAACGTGTAAAAATAGAAAGAATCAGAGGGAGGCAAACACTTTAACACTTTTTTACAGCACTGTAGGTGCCTATATGGCTCTTCTCCATACAAGATAGAAAGACCAAATAGAATTAGCCTGAATTAGCGACACACGGCCAAACACACATACACATAAACACATGCAAAGAGTGTTACCATCATTATGATGAGAGCGCTAACGTAGCTCTGTCTCATGATGGACTGACCCAGCAGAGTGAAGGCACTGGGTTCAGAAGTTGACAAGGGTTCTACGTCATCCAGGGTATCATCATCTCTCTCACAGCTCGCTTCTTCTTCATCCACAAGAGTATGTGTGTGAACACCTGAGAATGAACATAAGTGCAAACAACACAGTATGTTTCTGGTGCTGCCCATGCACTTATTATGTCAAATGAATTTTTCAGTAGAATTACATGATACATTTTCTACAGCTTATGCAAACAAATGAAATATTTCAGTGAGGGTACCGTAAGAGCAGTCATCTTGGGTGTACGGCGGAAGGGAAAGGCAGCGTGGGTAGCCATTGTCTGAGGGCAGCGAGTTCATCCCAGAAGAATCGCGGTCCTGCCAAGAGCTGTTTATCATCATGAGGACTGGCTGGAAGATGAAAACAAAAACATACATTGCTCATGCTTTACAGAATAGCATAGACATCCAGCTTACACTGAAGTTGAAACCAGACTAAGTCTAAGGATAGTTTGAACACTTAAATCAAACAGTGAATATAGAAAGTCTACACAACCTTATTAAAATTGCAGGTTTTGTGATGTAAAGGCAGGAATTAAGGTAAATCGTGTGGGGTTTTCTTTACTGGGATCTTGCAACCATCAAAATTCGAGAGAAAAAGAGAATTATTGAAATAATAACAAAAACATAAGCACGTTGGTGCGAGAAAATTAGGCTTTGGGGCTGCTTCTCTTCAGTTGGGATAGGGGCTGTAGGCAAGACAAATGGGATAATGACTAGCTCCAAATATCAAAGTATTTTAGCACAAGTAATTTGGCCTCTGTCATAAAGTGAAAAGTGAAGAGGAATTTTCCCTTCCAAACCCCACATGCAAGTCAGACAAGAAATAGTTTCAAAAGGGAACATCAGTGTCTTGGAGCACCCTAGTCTTAGAATGGCCCAGGTAGGACTACCTAAGGGGTAAGTTGTAACATTTGCACTCAGGCCGCTTCCAGTGGGATTGTTCAGGTAGGTATGGTAGGTGCTTCAAACACAGTTTTTGTTTTCATTTGAGTCAGAGGTTGCATATATAAAACAATTATTAATGTTGTTCAAATATTTTAAAAAACAAAATGTATTTGGTATTGCCCTGCTTCCTCCTGCATTTAAAACCATATTCTTTCAGACCTTCGATTCATGTGGTCACTGTCTTGCATTGCCTATATAAATGACTTGTACTGAAACAAATAAAATCATGTTTATGGATCTAGGTGTGTATGTGTTTGTATTGTATGTCACCTCTGTCCTTCCAGGCAAGAAGACATCGCCATCCACTATCTTTGAGAAACTGGGTGGAATGTGTGATCCTCTTGCAGGACTCTCAATCTCTCCTTGGTCATCCTTATAGATAATAACTACTTTCAGGTCACAAGTACTCATGCGTTAGAGACAGACAAACAGCCATATGCAGAAGTTAGAACACACCTGGTCAAATTACATGTATTGTTGATTATCTATATGAAAGTAAGTTTTTTTGCTATGTGTAACATATTGGGAAAAAAATAAAATAAAATGTGCCATAACATTTCATAAGTATTTGGACAGAGACACAATTTTTGTAATTTTGCCTCTGTAAACCACCACAGTCAAGCTGTGATTGAAGATAGAATTTCGGCTTTAATTTAAGGGGTTTAATAAAAATACTGCATTAACCGTTAAGGTATTACAGACACAGTCCCACCATTTTCACAGGCTCAAAAGTAGGCAAACAAACTAACATAATTATAAATATAATGATAATTTTTAATGCCTGGAAGCAAATCCCTTGCAGTCAATGACTGCCTGAAATGTGTCACCCATGGACATCACCGAACGATGAATGTCCTCCCTTGAGATGCTTTGCCAGGCCTTTACTATAGCCAGCTTCAGTTCCTGCTTGTTTGTGGGTCTTTTTTGCCTTCAGTTTTGTCTTCAGTAAGAGAAAAGCATGCTCAACTGGGTTAAGTTGAGGTGACTGACTCGGCCATTTCTAAGGACATTCCATTTCTTTGCCTTAAGAAGCCCTTAGGCTGCTTTCGCGATATGTTTTGCATCATTATCCATCTGTACTGTGAAGCGCTGTCCTGTCAGCTTTGAAGCATTTGACTGAACAGAAAGTAAAGCTCTATACTCTTCAGAATTCATCCTACTACTTCTGTCAGTAGTCACATCAATAAACACCAGTGATCCAGTTCCACTGGCAGCCGTACGTGCCCATGTCATGACACTGCCTCAACCATCTGTATACAGATGATGTGGTATGCTTCAGATCATGAGCCCTTCCTTTCCTTCTTCATATTCTTCTCTTCACACCATTTGGGTACAAGTTAATCTTGGTTTCATCTGTCCAAAGAATCTTGTTCCAGAATTGGTCAGACTTTTTTTAGATGTTTTCTAACAAAGTCTAATCTGGCTTCTCTGTTCTTAAGTATTACTGGTGCTTTGCATCTTGAGGTAAACCATCTGTATTTACATTCATGAAGGTGTCTCTTGATTGTAGACTTTCCTCTAGAATGTCCTTGACTCAATCAGATGTTGTCAAGTTGTGTGTCTTCACTACGAATAGAATTCCGTGGTCTTCCAGCCCTTTTGGTGTTGCCAAGCTCACCTGTGCATTTCTACTTTTTAAGAATGTACCAAATTGTTGATTTGGCCACTCCAAGGCCACTGCTATCTCTCTTGCCCAGTTTTCTTGCATTAACACATCTTTGGACCACATACTGACAGTTCCCATGAACAGCTACAAAATGCATATTCAACACTTGGAATCAACTCCAGGCCTTTTATCTCCTCATTTTGTCATGAAATATTGAGAGAACCGGCCACACCTGGCCATAAAACTGCTTACCAGTCAACTGTCCAATTACTTGTGAGCCTGTGAAATAGAGGGACTAAAAAAAGTTTGTTATCCCTTAAAAGTTAACACAGTATTTTTGTTAAACCCCTTGAATTAGAGCTGAAAGTCTACCCTTCAATCACAGCTTAACTACTTTATTTCAAATCCAGTGTGGTGGTGTACAGAGGCAAAATTACAAAAATTTTATCAGAGTCCCAATACTTATGGACCTGGCTGCAGGTCAAAGAACAATTACACAAAAATATGCAGGGCAAAGGTAGCCAAATGACTTGCACATGAAGAAAGGCCACCAAGTCAAACATTTTAAAGCTGAGACATCAAAACTTTTTTTATTGCCAGACAAATGTAGCACAGTTGATTTAAAAACAAGGCAGTGAATATTTCAGTCAACAGATGTAGAACTGATGAAAGTCTGTTGATTGAAATGTTTGCTGCCTTGCTTTTACTTACTTATGCACCTTGTACTACTTTGGAATTGCTTTATTACATGTGAAGGAGAGGAAGCTAGATGTAGAATGAGCAACGTTTCTCTTGAACAGGTATGTAAATGCAATATGTTTAAAGTGGGGCCATTTTTACATAAAATGCCAGGTAAAGTAATGCTTTCGGTTAGAACCACCTTCATAGAAATGTAAGTACTAGTCAACTGCATCAAACTCCTGTGCAAGTAAAGATGATAACTAGCTAACATGTTCACTAAAATACTTGTAAGGGCTCATTATGAAGAAAAAACTGGACAGCAAAGACACTAGCAACTATTCCCGCAGCAGAAAATCGGTAAGAAATAAATGTCAAGTGTTTCAATACAGGTGAATTTCCTAGTGGGCAACACCACATGTGCTAACAGAATCATGTCCTCTAGACAAAAGAGACCCAGGAGTTTGATGCTCACTCTGGAAAAATGACGCTACTATACCAAAAAGTGTTTGGATAGTACTTGGATAGCAAGATTAGATGAAAAGGCTTAAATAGGTGAAATGTAATGGAAAGTCATCATAATTTGCCAGTGTCAATAAATAAACACTTTGCTGGGAGGAGAGCAATATTGTAGCCCTCTCTTGGTGCCATATCTTTTAGCTAGGTTCCTAGCACAATACCCTGAGATAAACTAGCCTATAGCCGTGGTATTCTCTGCTACTAACATTTTGTTTATTGAGTACTTTGATCTTCTCTTAACCATCGTTAGTGTTATGTCATACTTTTACCATCTATGTCTAAAAAAATGAAGCAGTGGTTGGTAATGCTAGCAAACTCGAAATGAACTCTTTCGATTCTAGGGACAAGGCTTTGTGTTGATGGTTGGAAAGGGGAGGCAGATCGAAAGAGTAACGAACGTAGTTTAATTGTTGTTGTAGTTCACATACTTAACTACTAGAGGTTTTTCAGTCTTGACTAATGTTCATGTTTTTTTTTTATGTGAACTAAACAACTAATGTTAATTCAACATTGATTTGCGTCCTTGAAAAAACTGCTACAAAATCGAATCTATAAATATGCAAGAAAAAGTATCCACACAGGCCAAATACATGATCTGATAATTGGCATATGATTTGTAGGCCTTAAAACACACTGTAGAAAAAAGCTACATAGGCCACACTTAAATTATGAAAATAATTCAATGCCACCTTGCATTAAAAGAACAACTATATGGCACTACTTCTTACACAAGCCACATTTTTAGCAGCACCTGTCTTTTATTACAGAACTGGAAAGCTTACAGGCACAGCTTAATTACCCTGACATGTTCATCGTGGTCATACCACTTTTCCAGACTGAGGTCAAAAGGCCAAACAAGCATCAGCACAACATGATGTTAAGACGATGTTGTGGTCAGAGCTCAATGCAATTGATCCCATATGTCTATCTATAACAGAGTGATGTTTGTACTGTCATGCTCTGTACTGATACTGAGTCTCCAGGTATGGACCATTCTGTACTGTAAGTATTGTTTTGTTAGTGACAAAATAGAATGTTTAATCATTTGTTTTAACATAATAAACATAATTAAGTTGTGGGGTCATTCAGAGCAAAAGGATTTTTGTCTAAAGTCAGTTAGGAGTCCAAAATGTGTTCTTAACTCTGACTTTGAACCACTTCGGCAGAATGATCCAATCCATACAAGATTTATATTATTCTGTTATTTCTGCTAGTCTGTTATTCTGTAGGTTCTGCTAGTAATAGTACTCTTCTGTGTGCTTATTTTCAAAAATGAAGTACCTCTTCAGCTGTGGAAGTCCATTTTTGGAGAAGAGCCACCATTGTGTAGTACAGCACCAATAATACCAGAGGGTTTATTATCACAGGCCAACTCACATCCGCCTGCAGGCCAAGACTGTATGGTTCTGATGCATTTGTGTGGATGAATGCAGTCATTCCAAATAGCCTTGGAAAGAGAGAAAGAAATGGGAGAAAAAGGGAAGAAGTATACAAACCATAAACTTTTGTTTGAACAGTTTGAACAGAAATACTAAAATTGTATATTATTCTATTAGAATATAGAATATATGACTGTAATACATATAGATTTAGAAACTAAAATGACATCTCCCTTTGATTAGCAATATGGAGAATATAACATTTCTTTCTGTAGGGTCACAAATGCAGTAAAATGAATAAAATGCAGAAACAGTAATGCTGCATCACCTAAATGTTCTGCATTTCCAGAATATACTAAAATCCATCATTCAGTATCAAACAGGTTGAATATTAAAGTCAGACTGCTGTAGTTGTACCTGGCATAAAGGTCCTGAGGAGGTACCAGCTGCTGGAACAGAGGCAGCTGATAGAGGTAGAGGATCAGGATGTGTCCGCCACTAAATATAGTCATCATTAGACACAATGTGCTAAAAAGCAGCAGATCAATAGAATAACCCAACACCCAACACCACACAAGACTCAGGAATGCCCCAAAATACAAGGCTGAAGTCAGTGAAGGTAGAGCTATACCTGTAAAAACACAAATGATAAGAAACAGCAAACAACTGGTGTTCACTAAAGTTGGAGTAAATCTGTATGGACAAAGCTAGGATTAGTACAGTTCTATGCAAAAGTTTGAACAACCCTAGTTTTTTTTTCCTTTTGCACAAGCCACATATGTTTTTTAACATGGTAAATTCTGCAAATAAACAGTAATTTTGTAGTAAAATGTACAGAAGTGTGTTCTACTTATTTTCACTTAGAAAAGCAACAAAACATGTAATTTGACCTGGGGGGCCCAACTTTTGCAGACGACTGTATATCTGATTAGTCATTTTAAAGTTTGGAATCACTTCAATAACTTATACAGCATAGCTTGAAATGTTATTAACTAGACACCAACATAAATCGATGGTTTATTCGTTACTCAATTCCAAACAGCACAGTTGGAAAAATGTAAACAAAAACAAACAGCAAGGATTTGAAAATCCCTTTTGACCAGTATTTAAATTAAAACAGTACAAAGACACAATATTTAATGTTTCAACTACTTCATTTTAACTTTAAATTAATGATCCAAAAAAATTAGGATGGTCGCATTTACCGCTATTTTACGTCACCTATTCAACGTTCAGTAATTGTTTGGCAACTGAGACATCAATTGTTGTAGCTGTGAAATTGGATTTTTTTCCGTTCTTCCTTGATATAACACTTGATATAACACTTAACTCTCCGTTGTCATATACTACAATTCATAACGTGCCACAAATTTTCAAAAGGAGGCAGATCTGGACTGCAGGCAGGCCAATCTAGCACCTGCACTTTCTTACGCTGAAGCACTTTCTTCTGCTAAAGCCACACTGCACATACAGAATGTGGTTTGGCATTGTCTTGCTGAAACAGGCAAGGGCGTTCCTGAAAAAGACACTGTCTACATGGCAGCATATGTTGCTCAGCATTTATGGTGCTTTCATGGATGTGCAAAGTCACTCACTAATACATACCTATACCATGACAGATGCTGGCTTTTGAATTTTGTGTTGGCAATAATTGGCGAAGATTCTTTCTCTGGATAGACAAAGCACTTTTTGTAAGTCGCTCTGGATAAGAGCATCTGCTAAATGATGTAAATGTAATGTAAATGTATGGTCCTTTTAAAAGCTGGACTTGTTAGACCATCAGCCCTTCTCGGATGAGCTTTAGCCCAGAGAAGTTGGCAGTGTTTCTGGATGTTGTTGATATATGGCCTCTGCTTTGCACAGCAGAGTATTAACTCTAAGCAAGAAACCGTGTTCACTGACAAGGACTTTTTGAAGTACTTCTGAGCCCATGTGGTCATATTTAATACAGAAACAAGATGGTTTTTAACCATATTTACCATATCAACTGAGTTGATATGGTAAATATTAGTTGATATGGTATTAAATATCTCTTCTTCATTCTGTTTTCAGTAAAATATCAGTAAAAGACAAAACACTGCTGTCTGTTTTTATTTGCAATTTACCTACTGTCCCAACTTGTTTGGAACTGGGTTTGTATTTTTACCACAACAAGAACTTTGAATGGCATGGCAAAATATAGTACATCATTAAATAATACACTGTAAATATAATGTAACTAATAAACTATAATTTATGATTATTTTTTATTACAAAAACACTATGAATAGCTACTTGATAAACAAGATCTGGTCGCATCTTTTAAAATATGTGCCATATGAATAGTCTCCATCATGAAAAAAAAAAGTTGTTTGAAACCTACAGAATATTAGCATCATATTAGAATAATTTAATAAATGTATCTGCAACAAAGTTGGTTTTATATTATTGACAACAGCAATTCTAAACTTTTGAACAGTGTACACTGAATGTGCCTTAATGTACAGTATCAGTCAAACACTTGATTGTATGCTATTCACAACTTCAAAGACACTTTAATCTAAAAGCCTACAGTTAAAGCTTGGAATTTGTTTCTAAGACAACTATAAATAGTGAAACTGATGCCTTAGTGATAAACAATAAATAAATCAATATGAGCATGTGTGCAGTACCTGCGAGCCCCAGCAGTATGGTCACCACTACTTTTCCAGCAGTATTCATGACAGTAGAGAGGAGCAGTCTTAGACCAGCTGCAAAGACAATAAGCTTCTGCACAAATTGAGGAGGAGTCGCTGGGGCTGCTTTGCTCTCTTCAGAACTGTCTGAACACGACCTGTCACTCTCCTCCTCATACTCTGAGTCAGATGTTTCATCATCCTGCATGAGCAAATAATGAATGAAAAGTGAGTGAAAAAAGCGCTATAATTGCTCACATTTGCTAAAACTAAAACCATTTTTTGTACCTAGGAAATGGTACACTTTATGAATTTTTTTTCACCAGTATAATGTTGATTTTGCATTTGATGTGGTCCTGCAAAATTTGACCTGACACCTCTGACTTTTAAATGATTAGCCAAGCGACAAGCTAAGTTAGCAAGATAGCTGGCTATCTACAGATTTGGGAACAAGATACTAGGTTGCAAGTAACAAGTAAGCCTCAAGTCTTGACACTCAAGTCCTGAGTCAAGTCCCAAGTCAAGACAGTCGAGTCTGGATTCAAGTCCCAAGTCAATACAGGTGAGGCTCAAGTCGAATCCAAGGAAAATCTTAAGTCAAATCCCTAGTCCTAATGTTTGAGTCCTAAACAAGTCAGTATGCATTCTTTAGCAAATTTAAGGCCATTTCAACAGAGAACACCAAAAATGGATGGTAACAGTAATACAGCATTTTAATGGTGGCCTGTTAGTAGTGTATAGCTGTATATATGTATTTTTTACCCTTTAAATAAAATACAAAATCCATGGCACACAGATAACATGACAGACAAAATGGTGCACCCAAAAAGTAGTGCAATCCAGTGAATCCATTCATTTAAACAGTAACTGCAGTCAGACGCTTCTCCGCGTTCCTTCCACTTTGAGTATCCAGTCTTTCCAAGTCATAAGGCTTAAGTCCAAGCCAAAGTCTGAGTCACTGGTGTTGAAGCCAAAGTCGAGTTGTAAGTCTGTTTTGATTTTGTCGAGTCAAGTCTCAAATCATCAAATTCATGACTCAAGTCCAAGTCATATGATTCGAGTCCACATGTCTAGCAATCTAGACGCCTTACCGCAGCTTGGCTTCTTTTCACTGGTTTTCTTTGTGCTGAATAAATATAGAATCACTATTTTCTTTACAATTTTGTTCAACGATCAAAGTAAGAGTTACACTAATTCTAGCCTGGCTGTATTTATTAGCCTATAGCTTAGTGGCTAGACTAGCATTCAGGATAGGTTGACACTGCAAGGATTCCCAGTGGTTGTGTGATGTCTTTGTAAAATGCATGCTGGGTATTGCAGTAAGAGAACATTGATAAAAGAAAACTAAATTGTGAATTCTGGAAAAACAATGAGGCTGAGGGAAAGAATGCTGCACTACAGAATACTGCTAACATGGCAAATAAAATTTAACCACTTTTCATGGAATATCAGAATATCTCTATTGTGACAAAAACTAAACCTTAACCTGTACACTTTTTATTGTAGTCAAATTTTAGTCAATAATTAAATTCTACATGACCATTTGCCAACCTCTCATTAAACAGGCTGTTTTTTACTGTGCCTTAAAGACTGATGTATGTAAAAGAACTCTGTTCTGATTGGCTGTCCTGTATTGTGCTTAATTCAAAAAGCAGTCTGAACTAAAACACTCCTTATAACAAATCATTCAGCGTGAATGGGCAGGGCTAACTTGCTAAAGGCCTAAAAAGGCAGATATGTGTAAAAGCATGTGTGACATCACAAAGAAAATATTCAAAATGGGCTGTTTTTGCAGCTTAGTTATTGTAAATGGACTATATGGACTTAAGAGTGAACATTTTGAAACTTTAACAATGTTTAAATAGGAACATCAAACATCTCTTCCATTTCAAAAAAGGACAGAATTTTTTTGTTTGTAAGCAAATGTTTGTATTTTTAATTGCTGGCCTCTCCATATGTGGAATTAACATTTTCATTTCCACATTAATACTGACCTCCTCATAAGAGTGCACTGTAAACAGTGGTGGATAGTTGCAATACAAGTGTAGTACATTTAAACTCTGACAAACATCATTTTGTAGGACAATAATTCACGGTATTGCTTAATACCATAAAGCAATATTGATGTACACTAAACTAAATGGAGATGTTGTTAGCACAGCTAAATAATAAATAGTTTTTTATAGGATGTCTGCTTTGTTCCACCTTTGCTGAATGAATTTCTGTGTGTGGTGCATTGTGCTGTACCTCAGTGTCAGAGAGCTGAATGCTGTGCTCATGGTCATTAATAGATGGTGGTCGCAGTAGCTTGTTACACAAACGCCGGATGAAGAAGGTCGACAGGAACAGGCCAAAGTCCGGCATCAGGAGACGCAGTACGTTCCCAGCATCAACATCACTAAATCTATGAACATTATGAATAATAACAAATATTATAGTGGCAAGTGGCAATTGTGGGAGGCCAAGCACTTTAATATTACATTATGTCAACTGTTGATGTAAGGCTTGCATTAGAGTAAAGGCCTACTACTAGATGGCGATATGGCCAGAACTGTAGGTTCTGGTGGTTTCTGTATACAGTAGGAGCCAGCAGTCTGAGACTACTAGTGAAAATGCTTCTATTTTGGGTAACACTTTATTTAGATTGGTCTTTTGTGGATGATTAATAAACTCTTGACAGATTATCAGTAACATATCAGTAAAGTAGCAGTAGCGAAGCATCTGAATACAGTGAAGTAAATATCTTGTAGATGTTCTGTTGATACATTACTTAGATTAAGTAGATGTATTATTAATATGTTACTTCCACTACGCAAAACCTAACCTTACCCAACCTTACCCTAAACCTAACCCTAACCCTGGCCCTAATTCTAACCCTCACCTCAACCTCAACCCAAAACCTAATCCTAATCCTCATATGTTTTTGACATGTTACTGAGAGTCTGTTGAGAGTTTGTTTCATCTACAAAGGATCACTCTAGTGTCACCCTATTTTGCTTTCTTTTCTAATTTAGTTCAAAGTTTTTTATCATAATTTATATTTTCACTCAATCTGAGTAAATCTTCACACAAAAGACACACATAAGAATTTCTTACGTTTGATATGCCCCCACCCATTTTTCATTTACTATCAACATGCACTCAGGCTGGCATGACTCAGATCACTAACAGGGACAAAATAAAATCTGATAAGTAGTTCAAATCCACTTAAGAGTCATTTGAACATGAGTTTTAATGAAAGGAATAAGACTCTTTCGTCCATGAAAATCATAAAAAGTGATGTTCCCAGTGAGGCTACCTGCACAACTTTAAATGTGTTCATACCTCACAATACCAAGATGATAGAGGATGTTTTCCCAGGGTCCACTTACTAAAAGAAACACAGAAAAAAGATAATAATAGATAAATTACTGAATTTTCTGATAATTTCAATGAGAATTTAGTAGTCTGTAATTGTAGAACTACAAAGTGCACCTGGATGGTCAAAGAGTGTAGACACAAGAGTACTTGTGAAGTGGCTGGTCGGTCTATATATATATATATATATATATATATATATATATATATATATATATATATATATATATATATATATATATATATATATATATATGTGTATGTATATGAACTTACTCTCTTTAGGGACGTATGCGTACGTGATCTGTATTCCACACTGTAGGGCCAGAAACATTACACCTGTGGAGCAAACAATTAGGAGGAACCTGCCTGTATTTCCTGGAGAAGAGACAGACAAAAATGATCAGATATGATACTGAGCAGCTGAAACAGGCTATGCTTAGTGTAACAAAGAACTTGGACAACATGTAGAAAAGAGCAAAAATATAAAATAGTTCAAAAAATGTTAATGCAGACTTAGCTTCTCTTTTTCCTCATGTCTAAAACAATAATCATGTCCAAATCCTCTGTGGGCCATTAGATCACACTTTAATTAGTTTATGAGTCTCTGTCTCTCTGCAGAGAGCTTAATGGCTCAGGATTATGAGGGCTGAAGAGAAAAGACAGCCATGCAACTAGACTTATAGACTTTCTGCTTGCATCTCCAGGATGTGGTCAAGCATTTACTGACATATTTGACTGGTCTGAGATGCCGAGATTACCTACTATTCCTGCATCAGCACTTCAGTGAAAATGAAAGTGCACTCTTTAGAGATATGGACACAGCTCATATGACAGTAAAATTTATTACAAAATGTTCACCAGAAATATTGAACACTAATATTGACTTTTAATTCAATCAATTACGCTTAACTTTTAATATCAGCTTTTAATAATTTATAGATTTGCATACCAGTTGCATACAAGTATAAAAAGCTGCACATTTACAACCAAATTAAAAAGCAAACAAATACCAAATGAGTAAAGTTAGTTTATTGTTTTCTATTAAGTATTGTGTATTGTAAAACTGTCAGACATTGTAATCATGTACAAACCTAATTCCATAAAAATTGGAACAGTAGGCAAAACACAAATAAAAACAGAAAGCAGTGATTTTTTAAACTGTCTTTTACTAGTATTTAATTAAAAAATCAGCACAAAGAAGAGATATTTAATATTTTACCATATGAACTTTATTGATTTTTGTACATAAACACTAATTCCAAGTTTGATGCCTGCAACCCTTTCCAAAAAAGTTAGGACAAGGGCAAAGTAGGACTAGGAAGTTTTCACAGGTAAACAGGTGAATAGGTAACAGATGATGGCTATCATGACTGAGTATAAAAGGAGCATTCATGAAAGGCTCAGTCATCAGTCCAACAGTCCAACGGTTTAAGAACAATGTTTCTCTATGCACAGCTGCAAGGAATTTAGGGATTTAACCATCTATAATCTGTAACATTATTAAAATATTCCAAGAATATCCAAGCATCAGAGAATCATTTATCTTGTTTGTGAGGATAAGCCAGCAGTACTGGCTTCTGGGATGGATGCATTTTGAATTTAATGTATAGAGGACTCACCCAGGAGTCTTATTTTCTTGATAATTAGCTCTTGAGAAAAGAAACTAGGCGAATATTTGAATAAAGTGCACACTTTCATTGTAATATTTTGTAATATACTCAAATACTGGTATTTGAATCACACAGCAAAACTATGTGAAGAATTTTTATTGTTAGCAGTAGTAATAGATAACTGAGAATTCCAGATTATTTTGAAAGAACAGTTATAAATACATAAAAACTAAATGAAGAGAGGAAATGTGGATGCTGTTTAGTTAACATTTACAGTACTATGTAAGGCTCCCTTACCAAAAAAAGCAGAACAGAACCAATGACCAAACAAGTGCCAAACAAGCGCAGTCATCTTTATATTAAAGGGCTTAAGCACTGCAGTCCTACTATAATATCCATCGCTATGCAGTTTTGCTGACACAGTCTGATCTTGTCCTGCTTTGACTTTGTCAGCCACCTGAGGAACAGTTGCTCTTCTGTTTTTCTTTACATATTGCACTATATAACACACAAGCATCATAAACACTGAATAAAAGCTTTGGAATTTCAAACTCTTTTTACTGATGTTTTTCCCACAGATCTAAAGGCAGACTTTTCTTTCCTACATTAGTCACTGTTCCAACTGAAACACTAGTCCATTAAGCAGTCTTTGTGACTGAATCCTGTGCCCCAATAATGAACCCTCCTTCATAGTCACACAGATCTTTTCCTCTTGCCATCTTAATCCAAAACTAAGGTAAGGTAGGCCTGCTCAGCACTTTTAAACATGCTACTGAGCAGGGTAGGATGTTAACTGCTTAATTGTATCATGCAGTACACCTGTCTGGAAGCATCAGTACTCATTATGTTTCTCCACCCATTTATTCAGGTTTTCATTTATATATATACATTATATATATACCCCACAATAGTTTTCACCTATGAACTATTGTTATGACATTTTGTATTCTCAACAAAAAAAAAATGTTCTATGGAGTGGAAACAGAAGAACTATTTTTGTTGCCTTAAGCCCAAAGCACACATACACCAACAAACCCAGTGATGACATACAACCTAAAATCTATATGTACAGAAATGCAGGAGTAACAAGACCAGAATCCAAACAATGTATTGGTTTATGAGCTCAAAGACAACAATACCAAAACAAGCAACATAACATTAGCTAAACATAATATTAGCTAGCTAACTATCTAGCTAGCAGTAATATTTCTAGCATTAGCTCTCTAATTAGCTAGGTACTTGCCTCACAAGGCTAACTTATGAAATAAAAGACTGCACGTTGCTATCAATTGAGAATATACTGCAAGATGTGCTTGTAAATGTTGACAATATTTCATGAAAGTTGAAGGTTTCATGAAAGAACAATGCAAAAAACCACAGGACAATTTCTGCTTTATCATTTCATGAGACAGGATTTTGTAAGTATTTCATCTAACAACTTTTTGTGAGGGAGGTTTTAGAGGTATTAAACACACCGGATGCCTGGTTCCTATCACCACCACTGAGAACAATTCTGACTGGGCGAAAGAGAATTTCACCTTAACCACTCTGAATGACATATGCCAAAATGAAGAGGAATAGGTGAAAATCCCCTTTAAGAAGATTCCTAAGTCAATAACAGTTCACTTATTGATATTTAGGCATATTATATAAACTGAACATGTTCAGTGTTAAATACTCTTCTGAAAATATTTTGTTTTATTTGAACCTGATTACATTTTACTTCATTGCTGATTTTTTTTAAACAA
This sequence comes from Colossoma macropomum, assembly GCF_904425465.1. Lineage (NCBI taxonomy): Eukaryota > Metazoa > Chordata > Actinopteri > Characiformes > Serrasalmidae > Colossoma > Colossoma macropomum. The sequence continues at coordinate 16,416,167 of NW_023494793.1, read as the reverse complement.
TGATCTGTACTAATGGATATGAAATAAAGATCATCTCCTACCCAAGAAATAGAGGCAAAATTATCATTCCCAGTGTATGAGTGGGAGAGGGCTGTTACTACAGGGAAAAGTGTTTTGTTTTTGTTTGTTTAGCACAAAACCAATTCTATTCATATACAGCATTAGCTGAAACAGCAAATGTGTTTCCGATAACCGGATTTTCACTAAAAGCTTCATGTCATTTTTCCACTGAAGGCCCGGTCAATGCATCTCAATTATAATGCTGTTTAATCAGCCTTCATCTCCAAGACTGTGTGTGTGTGTATGTGTTTAAGTGAGAGAGAGGGGGAGAGAGAGGGGGAGAGACAGAGAGAATATGAAACTAGAGCGGATGAGAAGAGAGAAAGCAAGTAGTGGTGGGCTCTTTTCAGTGAGTCAGATCAATTGGCTCAGCTCACAAATAAGGGCCAAATATTTCTGCTCCCCAATGACTTCATTCAGTAGCATTGTCATTTTTTTGTTCCTAAAATTATACAACATGGCAACATTTATTGTTTCATTTTCAATTAAACCTTAGTTTTCCTTTTTCTTAACTAATTATCAGAATTTGCATTATATTTGTTGTTTGGAAAAATTAAATTATGTCATATGTTGACATGTTGTTTCAGTGGATACATTTCGAGAGGGAGAGATCACAAGATAAGCAGCCAGGCAAAACATAGACAAACCAGTCATTAACAAACAATCAGAAGGGCTAACGAGAACTCCATGAAAACCACCAAGAACAAAGCCAGAGATAACAAGCAACGGGTGCTGGGGATGATGAGGGGGCGGTGCAGGAATGTTCCAAGAAGATCCAGGAGGAGATTCTGTGATTTTCAGCTACAGCGTCATAAGAACTGCCGTTTGTTTTATCTAAAAAGGAAATTCCATCTTATTTTTTCAAACTTTCTGTGTAATTCATTTGTTCCGATGTAAACAAAGTCATTCAGAGTGGTTTGATGTCAAATTGTTAATTGTAGAGAATTTTACCAACTCACAGTTGTGGTGATAGGAACAAGGGGTCATGATGTCTACAATGTCTACAAATATAGCCATTCTATTTACTCTCTGTAAGCTTACATGTGTCTTCATATGTAATGTTGATGGTGATATAGTGGTAAATCTAAAACAATGTTTTTTGGGGGGGACTATTTTGCCATTCAACACCCTGCATGTACCCCTCCGCCATGAGGTCAAAAGCTTTTGCACAAAACTATTGTTAAACAATGTTTTAGGCATCAGGCAGCATATTATAACCCTTTGATGTAATGACTTTATGTGAAGCAGTCTTTATAGGCATTACAACTGATGTATGGTTCCCATCACCACTACTGTGAACCATTCTGACCCACTAAGTTAAAATGGAGCTAAAATAGAGCATTTCACATCAGACCACTTTAAATGACTTTATTTAAATCTTTCTTTACACTTCTGACAAACTTTCAGAATTTAACAGAATTTAGTGTTGTGAAGCGTTGTGTGGCATGTTTGTAAATCACATAGCCATATCCAAAAGTTTTGATAAGTGAGTGATGTTTTACCCATTTTCTAAACTAAAGACACAAGAAAAGAGGTGTAGGACGTGGATTAAACAGTGTGGAAGACTATGATAGCTGTAATTGCTACAACATCACACAGAACGTTCACGTTTGATGCTTAGGTACTTTTAAAAGCAAGCACTGCAGTATATTAAATCAATAGTTTACATACAGTATCTCTACTTTAACTCAAGTATGCAATTGGTGTACTTTGTCCACCACTGGACAAAGCACAGTCCAGATAACAGCTTAGACTATAAGAGTTGACAAGGTAAGTCTCTAAAACTGTAACATCTAACCAGTTAATACAAATAACATATACAATTCAAATTCAAAATGTATCTTACATCGATTCTGGTACACTCTTTAAAAATATGGCTCTTTAGGGGTTCTTTTGTAAAGACAATGGCTCCATATGAAACACTCAAAGAACCCTTTGCATGACATGATAAAATGGTTCTTTGCATTATGAAATAATTCTTCAGACTGATGGAGAATACGTTATAGATGGTTGTATATAAAACCTTTTTGAAAAGGCTATTGTTTTGATGTCAAGCTTGTAACAATAAAAGAACCCTGTTTGTAATAACAACCTATGGCCAATAATCATGGGCCAATAATCATGGGGTAATAGATACAGTAAGGTCCATAATACAAAAATGTATTATTGTCATTTTAGCTGTCTACCACAGCATATTGAGGGTATTTACATGCAAATCAGGTGAACGGTAGGCAAACAGCCTTTTTCAGGGCTCAAAAGAAATTTGACAAACTAACAGTCATAAATTACATTTGTCATTTTTAATGTTAGGTTGCAAATTCTTGACTGCTGGAGGTCTGGAGCCAATAGATATCACCGGATGCTGGGTTTCTTCTCTGGTGATGATTTGCCTTTACTGCAGCTGTCTTCAGTTCCTGCTTGTTCTTGGGCCATTTTACCTTTCGCTTCAGTAAGCAAAATGCATGTTTGATTGCAGTGGCCATTGGAGGACATTCCACTTCTTCACCTTAAAAAAGTCTTTTTTTTTCTTTTTTTTTTTGTGCAATATGTTTCGGGTCATCGTCCACCTGCACTATGATGTACCATTCAATGAGTTGTAAAGCATTTGGCTGAAACTAAGCAGATCATGCAGCCCTATACACTTCAGAAACCATCCTGCTGCTTTTGTCAACAGTCACATTATCAACTGTAAAGCCTTTTTTAGATGGTTTTTGACAATTTCTAATCTGGTCTTCTTGTTTTTTTCAAGGCTTACCAGTGGTTTACATCTTGTGGCAACCTTCTGTATTTGCTCTGGTGAAATCTTCTCTTGATCTGGCCAACTTTTGTGAAGGTTTTTTTTTCATCCAAGTCAACCACCACAGTTGTTGGTCTTCTGGGCCTTTTGGTGTTTAAGAGCTCACCAGTGCATACTGTCTTTTTAAAAATGCACAAAATAGTTTGGTTTAGTTTGATTTTTCAATCTAATGATGGCTTGCTTCACTGACAGCTTTATCTGCTTACTTGTTAAGTGAAATAAAGAGAGAATTTCACACACATGGTCATGGAACAGCTTAGCAGCCAATTGTCCAATTACTGAAAATAGGGGGGCTATGTATGAAAAGACACTTGATTTGGATGTAGATGTCCTCAAATTAAAACTGAAAGTCAGCACTGAGCTTATATTCATTATTTAATTTCTCCAATCTGCTGTGGTAGACAGCTAAAATAATTTGTTTTTGCTCTTTGTCAATGTCCAAATATTTATGGATCTGACTGTATATTTTGGAGCAACTAAACTTCCATAACCTATCATGTCCTTATCAATACAAACACAACTGCCAGGTTTAATAGCTTTCCACACCTACTATTTAATTTTATTAGAACTACGTACAGCCTATATTAAAGGAATTAAATTAACCATTAATACAGTTTTTTTTCACTGGTTAAGGAACATTATGTTGAGTTGCAGTGCTAAATCAGAAATGTTAAAGTACTGGCTCAGCAATGATTGAAGCGACTGTTTTGTTTCTTCTCAGAGCACGTAGTGAAAAGCAACATAATTGGTTACAGGACCCATTTGCATATGGCAGCTTTCTGCAGTATCAATATTGCAAAGGCCAGTATCATGATAATGATTAACAAACCAGATATTGGGCCGCCCTAGCATAAAGGACAAAAGGCAAGGGAGAAAAACAGTGCTTACCATGTGAATTATACTGTATAGAGCACTATACAACGCTGGGGACGCTGACACCACAACTCTTAATTCCCCTGTATAATTACACTGTAATGCAATATTGATGAGCCCACAATGGACTTGCCTCTTTACAAAGTACATACCAGCAGAGACCACTTCTTTAATTTAATGGCATATATTGATTGCTGGAGAACAGTGCTCACTGATTACTCTAGTGAATACAAAGAACTGCACAAGCTTAATTAGAATCTTTGTGATTTTGACCTCAAAATAAACAAACAGGCAAAAAACTTTCCACATGACAGCTGGATTCAGTACAATTGTTGTGTACAATAAGGGCATGGAGCGGCTGTAGAAGGAAGAAGGCAGTAAATCATGCTTTCTTTAGTAACTGAGTCATTTTCCCTTCCACAGATGCAGGACGAGTTCCACTGCAGTGATGCTTCTTGTCTTGTCCATAACGTAGTAAGTATAAGTATATGAGGACACATAGCATATTAGCAATAGAGATAAAAAATGTACTATTTTTGGATCAGTGCTTGTGTTTTTGGATCAGTCTACTACTCTATAATTGTGCACTCAGTGCACAATAAAAATTCAGCGTTATGCACTGTTAATGCATTCAATAGTCAACCGTAATCATCTCATAAACTCTTATCCACTTGATAAATGTGTATTTACAGAATATCTAAATGGGTTCTAGCAGAATGTCAGTGTAAAAACTTTAGCATTACTGAAGGAGCAAAGAATTTATTTAACCCGGGGGATTTTACATTGCATATGTAGTTGGCAACGAAGTTTTCTCTAAATTGTGGAGCTCAGCTGGCACAACAGCACAACTGCTATATAAAGAGTGGGGAAAATAATTGATTCTTAAATCCATAGCAAGTCTCTCTTGAAAGATTCTGAATTGACTGATAAAACATCATAATCATATTTTTATATAGACTCCACATACTGTTAGATTAACTCCTGCTCAGATACTTTATAAAGTAAAAGGGTACCTTGGTGCAGCCCAGCTTGGTTGTGGACAAAATACAGGATCTCACTAAAAGACCTCTGAAATCATGTCGTCATCCTGTCATGTCAATATTAAGAACTCTAGGTCTACACTGTTTTTTCCTATGGGAAAAGGAATGCATTGCTGCTATTGCGCTCTGTTGCAAACAAAAATGCTCTGAACCCGGCATGTTTTGCCATATAGATATTTTTTCTCAGAATTTCACTGGACCCATTGAATTACGTGGTTGTTAAGAAGCCAAAATATGACTATTGCTACAGATAACAAGATAACACTGCTGCACACTAACTCCCAAGGTTGCCAGATTGCTTCTAGTTTCAGGCCAGAAAATCCCACCAAGTTGCATGAAAAACCACCAAAGAAATACAAATCAAAAACTGTCCACAGTGCTATTAGTTTACCATGGGAAGGTAAAGTAGTGCCAGTTTACTACAGGGAATCTGTAATGTTTATGACGTTTAAGACCGATTCATATCCGGTTGATTTTAGCCACAGAGGACACAAGTAAACATTTTTCAAAAGCCTCTAAGCTTAAGAAACTCCTTTTCCACAGAACACCATTATTATCATTATGTTGATTTGGACAGAATTAATATAACCTACGGTTATTTCTATGGTTCATTTCACTGATGTTGATTGTGAATGATATAGATGGGCGGGGCAACAATAAGAGCAACAGGACTGACTAAAATATATGTCAATCAAGTTTTACAATTTATACATTGTGGAAGTTATGCTTATTAAAATTTCAGCCCAAATTTTGTCCACCTGCCAAAGCACTTTTTCTCCCCACCAAATCCACCCAATCTGGCAACAATGTCGACATCAGAAGCAACATACTCCACACAAACCAGCAAGGCTTGTCAGTAGTCTACAGGTTAAACAGCTGATGTTGGTGTATAACGGTGCTGAGATTCAATAGTAGACTTTCATGATTTCAATAAGCAGGACCATTATTCATATTTCTAAATGTACAGAGGATCCAGTGACATTTTGGCACCATTTTGTTTATTATAGTTTGTGATAATGGCGATTTTAAAAGAAGACATTTATTTTTCTCATAGAAAACTCTGCTTAGACCTGGAGTTCCTAATATGGGCGTGACACCGACTACAAAATGACGCATGCCTGAGGTCTAGGCACAAAGTCTATGCATGCATGTTTGCAGTCATGAATGGTTGCAAATTTTGTGTATAATAAGTACAAAGCCCTAAAACGAGACTAAGGCAATCACTTCAGGAGATTCCTAACCGGATAACAGGCTAATCCAGTCATATTTAGAGTTAGGCTTTTAATACTGACTGAATGTTTAACTGCAAAGCTCCTCACACCACAGTGTGACATACCACCTGAAGAAAATTCTTGGTATTTTTTCTATTCCATGTCTCGATGGATCAGATGAGTTGTAAAAGTATGAAAATATAATACTTAATGCTTTCCCTGAGGCACCTAGGGCTGAATTCCATAGCAACTCCACTACAATGGAAGACATTATGTATGTCCAAAACAGCATCTACACACCAAATAATATGTACATATATAATAGTACTCCTCTACTAGATGTGCATTCATTACTGAGTATTACAGTATTTAATATGTAATTTTCATAAAAGGCTTAAAAGCTAAGTAGGTCTAAGCTATAAATCGTAGAAATCAAAAATAGAGATGCACTGAGAATTATTTTATAATCATGTCTTGGCACCCTGAATCTAAATCAAATCAAATAGTGAGGTGCCTAGAGATTCCCACTCCTACATTACATGTGAGCAGAAAACACATTGCGTCCACAGCAGAAGCTCAGCATGGTTAATAACTAGTAACTGCCCCTTTTCTTCTCCTGATCAATCGGTCAGTTGGAATCATAATGGACCGCTTAATCGGCTACAGAAATAATCATTAGTTGCAGCCCTAATTCACCCTGCATGTTGTCATGTGACCATGAGCCTTCAAACTGTTACAACTCTACAACTATTACAACTTATTCTGTTGAAACTGCTTTTGGTTCAATGCAATAGACTTTTGCGTCATTCTACAGTTGTATGCAAAAGTTTAGGCACCGCTCTACAGTAAACAACCTCTACAGAGAACGCACTTCTGCATATTTTAATGCACAATTACTGTTTATTTACTAAATTGAACATATTGGAAAAAAGCAATAAAAAATTGGCACGTTATATTTTGTGTTTTATTTTTTCTAATATGTTAAACTCAGCAAATATATACATAGAAAACAGAAAGTCAACATGTAATTTTAATAGGTATTAAAACTTTTGCATGTGACTGTACAGTTATGGGCTGTAGTGCATGCATTGGCCAGTACAGTTTAACTACAGGAATGTCTGGGTGGAAACTGATCGTTGATGAACGGCTGGATGTGTGTTATGTCAAAAATAAAACATCACAATGTTTAAGACATTTTCACAATTCACAAACACAATGCAAGACTAGTCTAAGCAACCCCAATGATATTTAGTTTTTCTAGTTTTTCTGAAGTTCGATAAGTGGGAACAGAAAAAGCACCAGAAGTGCTGCATGTAATAAAAACAAAACTATTGCATATGAATGTATCTGGTTAGTTGAACCATTCTACATTTACCGTTCCTTTGATAAACCAAACATGCTTGGATCGCTCACCCTTCATGGTGGTCAGCGTAGGGCTGGGCAGCAAAGGTAAAGACAGCAAAAACAGAAGATACACCACAGAGAGGCCATTGTAGCGAAAGGCTATAGCTGTGGAAACATAGCATCCGCATTTAAAACATACAGACAGCAATAAGAAGTGTTGATCTTTAATTATATGCAAATGAAAACATCCTAAAAGCATTTCTTTTTCTTCTTCCCCAGAATCTTATTTAGATGTGGATTAAGAGAAGTGAATACTGTTGAGATGATGTGAAAATATCCCCTTAAAGCAACCAGAAGAGAAGGGAAAAAAATCTTTTGACTCCTACTCGAATTATCACTAAACGTATGTGTATTCAAGCTTTGGAATGACGAGAGGGCATAAAAAGATGGATCATGCAATTAAGTTATTAAGCCACAGACGAACTAACTAATTAAACAAATTATTAAACAAAAAATGAACAAATAAATAAATTGCTATTGTTCTCTGTTTTTTTAATTTCTAGATTCTAAACAAGCCACTTATGACCTCTACTTCTGGCAGATAATTAAACTTAAATATTATTTAAGTTAAATTCAAAGTGTTGTACAGTTTTAACACTGTGTTTAGTTCATAATAGAAAGAAAGTCTTTCAAGTAAAATGTATAATAGCAACATCAGGTGAATTGTTAACATTTATCAACATACCCAGATGATACATATTAAATAACATCCACCTTTCCAGTCGCTGTGCTTGTAAAAATACATTTGCAAATCCTTGCAAACCTTACTGCTAATGACAGTACCAGCAGGAAAGAACATTGCCAGTCTTAACAGCAGCCTCAGCTACTTTTGTTTTGGCTTCTTCCACATTTTCAAAAACCAGAATTTGAAGAATTGAATTCCACTCACCTGTTAGTAGAATAAGTGGCAGCAGTAAGTTATAGAGCATCCCTACTACAATATCCCCTGCCATGTTTGCTCCAAGGAGCACAGGCTCACTGATTTCTAGAGAGGGGAGCTGTAGGGAACACCCCTTTGCTCCAGCAAATCCCTACAACAGCACTATCCTCCGCAGGACAACATGCACACACGACATTGCTAAAAGATAAAACGTGTCATGGTTAGAATCCAGAACCTGAATGTATTGGTTTTCTGTAAGGTTTTTCATGACGCTACGGTTTTTTAGAGCAAAGTAGGAAGCATATCTAATATTCATGGAGCCTGGGCCATTATCTGCTGAAGCCCGGAGCTGTAATAGTGCCCAAAGCGCTCTCGTCAAAATATAACACGTTGAAGATAATAGACACTGCCTCACCTCTGAGACTGCAGAGAAGCGCGCAGGGGCTATATATGGATTCAGGCTGTGAACAATTGTCCATCAGAATTAAAAATATTAAGAATATATAGGTTCTCCATTTTTTTTTAAGAATTGACATTGTTTTAAATCAGTACTCCAGCATTTCACTGTCTAATATGTCTGATGCATGTGTAGCATTTGGCTGATTACCATAAAAAAAAAAACTGCACCATTGGCTACTTTTTATTTTACCCAGTTTTCCTCCTAATTTAGTCATGTCCAATTTCCACCTGCTAGCCAAGTCTCCCCCTATCACACAATGCTGGGAGAGTGAAATCTAGGGGTTTCACGACTAGAATTTTTTAGTAGTCAACTAGTCATCATTACCACATAAAAAAACAAGTGTTCCAGATGTTAGTAAAAAAAAATGTTAGCAAAAAATGTAAATTTCAGCCTCAGGCACACAGAAGTTACACAGTCTGCATTCCGTAAACTGCACGCTAAGATCACCGCAGCTCTCAGAAACCCACCTCTCACAGAAAATGTAAACTGTCCAATGGGAAGGAAACGAATGTTTATCAAGCTTAATGCTAGAAGCAAGCAGTTACATTGACTCACCAGTAAGTTTTTCAGAGTGAAATATCAGCCTCGTTGCTGAACTAGAAAACATTCACGATATTGCATTTTAAAACATTATTCCTAAATTGTATTTGAAATTGTGGGTAGCAAGTAAACAAGATATCCTCATGTTTACTGAGCAGCACTCAGTGATTGAATGTTTCTTATGTTCTGGCTATCGTGGTTCCCAGAAACTACTTGGTCTGGTTCACAAACCTGGATTTCTGCCCAATCTTACTCACCTTTAAAGTGGAACTGGTTTCATTTTGTGTAGTATTTCCACACTAATAAAGCACTTTAGGCTTTGTGTTTAGCAGAAAACTGACTTCTGTTCTCTCCTCCTTCACTGGAGTTTTTACTATTAATGTATGTCAGGCAGGGGCATCACTAGAGGTTTATGGATAGAGGGACTAAATCTTTACTAAGGGTGTCTGGGGGCATGCTCCCTCAAGAGGAAGTACAGATCTTTTACAACTTAAATATTGTACCTGTCCACTTACACAGATATCAGATCAAACAAAGATAATAAAGTCAAGTAATACTATCTCCTTTCTCTAAGATAAGTTACAGATCCTGACTATGTTACTCAAATACACAATTATAGATTGGTACAGTCTCAAGTTGTGCAACCAGATAGAATGTGATTTTGTCAATTAATTTTTTTTTTACTCTCACAAATGAGGATATATTAAGGGAAAATATTTCTACGAATTCAATATTAATTTTAACTAAAAGCATAAACAGCACTCACTTGCTTTCTTCTTGATCACTAACCTTTATCAAATCTGCTTCTTCAGTCTGTCCATCTCCTTCACCTTCTTTCTCTCCCTCTCAGTGCCTGTTTATTAACATGTAATTTTTATTAACCTCAGATTTACAAGAACTCAAGGATCAATTAGTTATTTTTTTGTTTGAACTGGAGAAAGTCTTCTCACCTGACTGGCCCTCTTTGGAGCTGCCACCTCTTAACTAATAACCATCTACAGATAGAGGAATTCACGGATATATAACTGTGTTATGATCATCAAAACACCTGTATTGGGTATATATAGTAAAAACAGCAAAAAAAAAAAAAGTATATGGCTAATACTTCTGTGATTGTTTAGAAATACTTAATAGAAATATGAAAACAAATAATCTATGAAGCTTCTTAAAATTCTTAAAACAGTTGGCTCTTTCGATACCTAACGTGTGCTTTATGGCCTATCCTCTTTAATTCTTTTAATCCTCTTTTTGAACACAAATTGCACAAATTCATATTGTAGGCAGATATCTTCACTCAGTAACTACTTACTGACTCAGACTGCATATTATAGATTGGGAATATGGCCTTTATAGTATAATTTTTATCTAAAATCATGTCAAAACTTCAGCATCTGATGATAAAAAACACCCGTTTAGAGGATAAAGATGCATGTCTGAGATCACAAATTCAAATGTCTGCTGTTGAAGTGACAGAAGGATAAAAAAAAAGAATTGTTCTGTGGTGCTTTGAGGTGTACCTCGCTGAGCTACGCTAATGCTAGTGTAGTTAGCGAGCTACAGGTGCAACCCACCACAGTACAGGCTCAGGTTTCAGTAACTGATGCTCAAATAACACCCGTTTAGTGGATAAAGAATCTGAGAACACAATGAGAGACTGGTGCTGGAGTAAGAAGCGGAATCAAATGTGTTTTGTGGTGGGCAATTAGGCTGCTAGCAGTTAGCCTGTTGTGTAGTTTTCTTCAGTATTTCCTGGTTTAGCAGCACAGCAGATGGAAAAAGAAAGCGTAACCAGTCTCACAAGCCCACACAACCATGGAACGGCACAGTACAGCCCTGAGAACTATTTGCCAGTGGATAAGATGCCTTTGACATTTACTGAATGGTGGATTTAAAGTCATGCACTGCTTTCATTTGTTTGGTGTCTGTGTAATAGAACTGAACTTCTTTGGTTTCAGGATTGAAATAATGCAGGATACTGTGGCACAATACAGACAAAAGTGTAGAACCTATCAGCGAACAGCTACGTTGTTATGTCATCCCACAGAACAGTTCTGTGGCCCTGAGCACAATTAGCTAACCATGTCGAAATGCTGCTGGAATGGTTACTTTCAGTGCTAGGACCGTTCAGCCCTGCAGTGGAAAAGAGGCCTCAGTGTCCTTGTTGATATAATGAAAGAAATAGGAAGTGGCAATGCTAAACTCTGGTTTTGCACTGTATGTAAAGGATTGTGGGTGACTAAAGGTCTCAAAGGATACATTGGTTTAGTTCTTCTATTTCTTGCCCGCATCTGAAGGATCCTTCAAAACGAGACAGGCTGCCCTGACGTAATGACTGAGAAATGCAGCCTTCGTTGGCTGCATCCTTGGCTTTGAGACAGTTGCTGTATAGCTAAAAGAAATGTTCCCTGTGTGTGAGACAGTATGTGCAATATGTGTGTAGAACCACATTTGTTTGTTCATTTACTTGTTTGTTTGCAGTTAAATACAGAAAAGGGTGGAAATATACATATTTTAAAGTAACTGTAACTGTGTTTGGCCTCTTGAGAATTGAGCTGTGCTGCATAAGGCATTTATTAATATTTGATGGATACTTTAAATCCTTTAGTTTCCCGTGGAGCAGTAAAGGCACTAAATGGCCACATATTGCTTTCCACCTTCAGGAAAAACATACAATACCCTACATTAAAAATCCCTGTAAAGTGAGGGTAACAGATATTAAATCACTCTAAGTAAGAAAACAGTCACAGAGATCTGACAATTTAAAGTGGCACAAAGGTATTCCTTCACGTTTCTTGCCATCTGTCTTAGCATAAGCAATCGTGATAATCGTGAAAAGTGATGCTAAAGACTGGGTATGGAGGGTAAAAATGACTGCGTCTTTGGGTCTGAAATGGTTTTGTGCTCTATTACAGCTGTTTTGGCGCCATCTAGTGACCAAATAAATGAAGTACATCATACGCTGCAAACTAGAAGTGCAAAAATGGATCGATACATTCAGGTTACACAGTTGATTAGTTAAACATTCGAACTGATTATAATCACTTGCGATAATAATTGTGATTTAATAAAGTTGTATGTCCTTATTCCTACTTTTTAGTCACATTTGTGCATTCAGTATTTTAATAATCCTAAATTGTACCAAAACATTCAATTTGAATCGTGGTAAAATTTGAGATTTCATGCACTGAATCTCCTAAAGAATCGCAATAGAATCATAAAAACGGAATATCTAAAGATCTTGTGTGTAAATCTTGCCGTAACGTTACACATATGACACATACACTGTGACGGCTTAGAGAACCGCAGTTCTCCTCCTCGGTACGTGCTCCACCTCCTGATCACCGTCAGCTGCCAGAGAATATGTAGTGGGGAGAACTACCACTCAGTAATGTCTTCCGGGTTTGTCAGCGCTAGAGGGCGCTCTTGAACAAGTCCAAAACGAATGGGTTATTATGGAGAATGTAAACAAAATCAGTTTGTAAATGATTAAACATTTTCATATAAAACAATGCATTCATTTTCTGAACACAGAACAGCATAAAACATTTTAACACTGCTGTTATATTTTTGAGTTTTTTTATAACTCCATTTTATAACCCCAGTTATAGGACTTTATAACAGCACCTCATGTATGTTCCTGACATGCACCAATCAGCACTCAGTAGCAGTAATGCCAACCAATCAGCTCTCAGCAGGTGTAATGCCAACCAATCAGCACTCTGTAGCATTAATTCTAGCATCCTACTGCCCAAAATTTGTTTTGTGTAAAAAAAAAAGAAATGCACAGCTAAGCTTTCATTGTTTTTAGTGATATACATCCTTCTACTTCTACTAAAACTAAAGGAAGGACCTGGATAAGCAGTTAAAAACTTTAAACTTTTTGTTTTTGTCCATTTAACTCCATTCAGCCTGATTCACTGAGGACTCGCTCGCGGGCGCCCTCTGGCGTTTCGCAGTCATGTTTTGATGTTGAAAAAACAAGGAAGTGGTCAGGCTTCGCTTAAACCGGCTCTGCAGCTACCGAACAAGCGCCGCACAGACAAACTAGCTCTCCAGCACGGAGAGAAAGGGAACCTGGTCCTTGAGACGCAAAGAGGAAGAGAGGCAGGATTCGAGGATTTTCAAGGTTTTGTCATTTAACAAATAAAACACATTAAAAGCGTGCGGTTTCTCCTCCTGTTGTTCGTGTCTGTGTTCCTGACCGCTCTCTGTGTTTCCCAGTCTGTAGCTAAGTTTCCATTGATTTGCGTAGCTTTGGCTTTCCCATAACATACTGATAAGGTCATTCTGTTTATTTTATTTAATTCTATATTTTTATCTCCACCGGCACCGTCACACGATCAGGTTTCACTGCCGTACAGAGCTGTTTGAGCACTTCCCATTTAGAAAAGCGGTAGCTGTTTTCTGTGTACTCTGTCTGTAATAGCTGAAAGTGGCAGCGTTTCTTTTAAAAAATACTCTCGACTCCTCCTCAATCTATCTTTACCAGAGAGTGTGTAGTGAGAAGAATCTGAGCCAGGACACGTCCTATTCCTCCCTTATCAAAAAATGACTGCAAACGCCAGAGGGCGCCCGCGAGCTAGTCCTCGGTGAATGGGGGGAGGTGATGAAAGGAGGTAAACGGCTAAAAACGAAAACATTAGGAGGTTTTAGACATTTATGCGGGAACTTTCATTAATTATGGAAAGTAGAAGGAGGTATTTTGTTAAAAAAAATCAGAGAAAATCTGTCACTCTCTTTCTATTTTTCTACAGCAAACAGGTTTTTGTGTAGTAGCACGCTAGCATTGCTGCTAATGTGTGCTGATAGGTTGGCTGAGTGGTGTGGTTCCCACTCAGGAACGTCCTAAATGTACATAAGACACTGGTAGAAAGTCCTATACTGGACTTTAATAGAGCTCAGAAATATGACCGCAGTGCTGAAATATTAAATGCTATTCTGTGCTGAGAAAACCAGTGCATTCTATAATTGGCTGTAGAACACCTTAAGATCTCATTAGGAAACCATCAAATGCATCTGGAATCAGTCCCAGAACACCTGTTAAACCATTAGATTCCTTTACACTGTGGTATCAACCCATCAAGAAAGCACAGAATACTGTCAGTGACTATTGAAAACCAGCAGAAACTTTTAATGTTTTCAATTACAGACTGCATACTTTGTTAGCCCCCTTTTAACCTGTTCATCAGTAGTCAGGACCCACATGGACCCTCACAGAGCAGGTACTATTTGGGTGGTGGATCATTCTTAGCACTGTAGTAACACTGACGTGGTGGTAGTGTGTTAGTGTGTGTTGCGCTGGTCTGAGTGGATCAGACAGCAGTGCTGCTGGAGTTTTTAAACACCTCAGTGTCACTGCTGGACTGAGAATAGTCCATCAACCAAAAACATCCAGCCAACAGCGTCCTGTGGGCAGCGTCCTGTGACCACTGATGAAGGACTAGAGGATGAACCAACACAAACCGCAGCAGCAGATGAGCTATCGTCTCTGACTTCACATCTACAAGGTGGACTGACAAGGTAGGAGTGTCTAATAATGTGGACAGTGAGTGGACACAGTGTTTAAAAAGTCCAGCAGCACTGCTGTGTCTGATCCACTCGTACCAGCACCACACACACTAACGCCCCACCACCATGTCAGTGTTGCTGCAGTGCTGAGAATGATCCACCACCCAAATAGTACCTGCTCTTTGAGGGTCCATGGGGGTCCTGACCACTGAAGAACAGGACAAAAGGGGACTAACAAAGTATGCAGACAAACAGATGGACAACAGTCTGTAATTGTAGAACTACAAAGTCCACCTAATATAGTAAGTGGAGCTGGACAATGAGCGTAGAAACAAGGAGGTGGTCATGTTATGTCTGATCAATGTGTGTGTGTGTGTGTGTATATATATATATATATATATATATATATATATATATATATATATATATATATATATATATATATATATATATTACAGCTTTGAGCCTCCAAACCTGTAGTTTGGTGTTTGCAACCCCTGGACTCCTCCGATAAAACATCTTCATGTATGACGGCTTTCAAACACATGTAAAAACTTGATATTGATGACTATAGCAAAGTGAAACAGCAGCTGTCTGTGTTTGGTACAGTTTTTGGCATCTGTTTCTAGCAAAAGCAAACAATTGAGTCAAAGACATGTTAACTTTGCTCATAATGAAACACTGTATTCAAAGCCCTTTGAAATACATCAAATCCATAAACACCATTGATTATCGTCTGGACACCAGCGCAATCAACTGAAAACACTCGAACATGCTGGTGAATCAATAACAAATTCACAAAGTAAAAAAAACTTTCTAATTTACTATTAAATTTACTATTTTTACTATTTTAAAAATGTTACTTTCTTGTAAAAAAAAACAGTGCTTAAAAAACAAAAACTATAGATGTACATCCAAAATGTTAACTTTTGTTTATGGAGATGCAAGTTCATTTTTCAGACAAAAAGTGAAAAATCAAACATAGGCCAAACTTACCTACACACTTGACCACAAACTTACTGGTTTACTTGGGGTGTTTTGGTGAGGTTGGTGGTATTATGATGTCAATTCAATGTGGATTAGTGTTAGCTTGCATGTAGCATTGTTCATATTCCATAACAACCTTGTAATTAATGGGATCCTGTGAGATTCAAAGGAAAATGAACACAGGACATGTATCAACTTATTAACAAGAATGGCATTCATTTTTCCATAGAGAAAAATAATACTTAGACATGGAGTTCTATACATGAGCATGTCGCCGACTACAGATTGAAAACAAGACTTTAACATGGCTGTTCAAGGCTGAGTGCTTTTGACATTTTGGATGTTAACTTTTTTTTCTTATTTAGCCCTTTCCCCTGCAACCTCTAGCTATCTTTGAAAGTCCGCTGAATACCTGGGAGACAAAGACTTGATTTTGAAAAGTGGTGAGGATGTGCCCCCCCACCCGTCCCAAGTGGAATCTTTAACTATGTGTCCTCGTTTCCTCTCCTTGCATTCTAAGGCTATGGTCACACCAGTTGGGAGTAAAATTTGCCTGGCAGGCAGAAAAGGCAATTTCAGAAAGGATGCAGAAATGCAACAAAGCAATTCACTTTCAGTGGTGGTATTTTAGCTTGGCTCTAAGATTGTCTCAATTAACTTTAACCCTGCACATTTTCGATAGGAATGGACAATACCACTCATTTTCTTTCTCAATCCGATACCAGGTAAAAAGACTGCCAATATAAGCTGATATCAACACCAATACCAATACTTTTAAAAGGTGGAATTTTTATGATTTCTCCAACACAGATACGCCTTGTTAATAATCTGTTTACTGAATGTGAGGATTGATTCTCAAAAAGAACTGTGCAGGATCGGAAGTATTTCAGTATTGATCTACACACTCAGAATTTGTTAAAACTTAGTATTGTGAGGTAATAGAAAACAAGAGATGTCTTCTTTCATGAGGAACCTCTCTTCAGTCAACATAATGTTGCTTATGACTCACAGTTGCAAAGAAAAAAAAAATCCAGCTAGCATTAGCTTTTCACCTTACATCAGCCAATAACCACCTGATTTTGCTACACCTCGGTGAAGAAAATAGTGAGGCAACAGTTGTGTGTGACCGTGACTTAATGTTGCATTGTCTTGGTTCAGAAGTGGGAAACTGGAGCTGGGAATTGTGTCAGTTTTGACCTCCGCACATTCGATCCATAAAGTGGGACACATTAAATGGAATGAAGTACTGTTAGCAACATGCTAGCCAGCTAACGTCAGTGATATGAAAGACAACTTTAACCATTCATGCTATATTTACCTCAAAACTGTGAGCTTTATACCAAAAATGTCTGTATGTTGACTGATCTAAAGCAAATATCAAAAGTAAAAGTAGAGAAGCGGTTCTTTATTGCTATTGATGGTGCGAGCAGCTATGTTGATTTAAAGTCATACACTGAGCTGAGAGTTGAGAACACCACCACCAATTTCCCAGCAGGAATTCCCAGCTGAGTGGGGGTTTTCTTCCATTTTTCCTGGTTGTGGGTGGGAAATTCTGGAAGTTACTAGGTTCGGTCGAAGACAGCATTAGCTCCTCCCTCGGAGGACACAAGAAAGAGATGCAGAGATAAGACATGAGGACGGAGGGATCGACACCAAACATTCACCAACTGAGACGTCCTTCACTCAGTCATCATTTTCAGCACCGTGGCATTGCTGGCTTAACAGATGTCAATAATGAACACTCAAATCTTGTTATCAACTGTCTTTTCACATGAACATACTTTGTTAAACTGCAAATACATCAACAATTTATTATATTGCAATCATCCAGTAAAAATACAGAAGGAAGGGAGAGTATCTTGTACCTTCATCAGATTCTACAACAAAAAAGGCCTCCACATAGGATGCACGTGCCCTCACTCTGAAAGCCTCCTCTCTCCTCGATTCCTCTCAGTGCATTCAAAGAATTGATGTGTCCTTAAAGATGATGGATTGCAATCGATTACTGGGTCAAGGGCTAAAGGATGGAGAAGGGATGAATTGAGGAGGCATCAATTAGGCTATACCTCAAGTAGCTCCCTACTGCCTATATTGTGCACTAAGTGAGCTGTGAAAGCTTGGCTTATACACCCGAATAGTCCAATATACTGTAGAGAACTGCGCACACGTAGCAGAATCCCACCTGTGGAGACTTCACTTCAGTAACTCCAACCTGACGTGCATCACCACAGCGCTGGAAATCCTACCAATAAAATCCAAAAAATCACCTTTAAGAAAGCATCACTTCCTTGTGGTTATTCTAAACAAAAAAACAATTGAATCTTCGCAATAAGGAGTGTTCATAACTTGCTACACCAAATTTTTGTTGCGGTAATAAACAGATATACACATGAGACTATGTGAAGCTCTTATAGTTATAACTAGATACTAGCAATTAAATTGTGTAGTGAGTAACACCACAGCTTTGCAAACTAGTGATAGGGTTCAAAACCCTACATAAATAGTAACACTGGTGCTTTTGGCTACCTTTGGAAAAACCAAAAACACTATATTTGGTTTCATCCAAAACATGATTAACAGGTCTGTTATATACTGTAAATTAAATTCAAATTTAATTCATGTTCATGTTGCCCTATTCCCCCCTTGACCCAAAATAAGCACAGGCCTGCTGTTTGGCACCTATGTGGTGCACTAAGCAGGAAGTAGGGAGCCATTTAAGGTTCAGAGTTTTGAGTTGCAGCCTACAACTATGTTTGTCCTTTACTGGTTAGAAGACTGATAAAGCAATCTGGGGTGTGGCTACATCTGGTGGCCAAGGGGCATTACTGCACCACATAATGGTGGCGGTAAGCTGCTCAGAATTTTCTAGTAATTGTTTGAGGAGCTTTCTTCAATTCAAGATTCCCTCAGTTTGGAGTAAAAAATTCATTTTAAAACCATTCAAGCTGTAAATGAAGGTGCATAATGTAAATTCTCACTTGTTTTCTAGATTATTCTGAAACTGAAATATACAGTAGGCCAACTGTGCAAAGGTCTTAGGCAGCCATGGAAATTGTTTAAAATGATTTATCTCAGCTGTAAGTGTGAAAAAACACTATATAACATTAGAATAAATGCAAATAAACATAAATGCAGTAAAACTGTAATTTCTTGTCGGTTAGAGGGATACAGTTAGAACACAGGGTTGGTTCCTCACTTCTGAGTGAACTTCAGTCATTACATGGATTTGTTAAATTCCACCACCAGCACCTGATTTCATTTGATGAAGGATGCATTTGCTGAACTAGGTTTTGGATGGTGACTGTAAATACTGCACTTCCTTAAGGACAGGTTGGGAAATAGTTGAGCTAACATACTCATACACATAAAACTACAATGTATTGTTTATTTGTTTAGTATTTATGCTAATGTTAGTGTTTTTAACCGAATAAATACTTTCCGCCAAGTTAAATAGATTTACATATTTTCTCAGGTGTCAAAAAGTTGCACAGTATTCTACATTTCCATTGGTGGGATGGAGTGTAAGCTTATACAGTCGTATGCAAAAGCTTAGGCACCCCTGGTCAAAAGACGTTTTGTTTATATACTAAGTATAAATAAGTTAACAAGTTTGCTCTCTGTAGAGGGTGTGTTCATATTTTCATTAGAAAATCAACAAAATGTCATTTGTCTGTGGGAATTCAAAGTTTTTTTTGACTGTATTTTTCCAACAGGTGCTGCTTTCACAAGCATGGCTGCATGTCTGGTCTGTAAGGATTCAGCATAGCATAGCCCAGAGGCATAACTAGAACTACTGGCCCCTAAAAATATATATAAAAAAGATGGGCTCCATATGCAAATTATCTTGAATTAAAACACTTACAATGTAATTTGCTTGTTTACTCGCTACTGCTACGTCACAGCTAAGTTGTTGCTTTCATGTAAGCTAATTGCTTTTGTATATTATTATAATAGCTACCCATGAGTCATGGATGTAAAATTGCATAAGTAGTGATGTAAAAGGGTCCAGTAAAAATGTGAGGGGGTCCAGTTGCTTCAGGCTCCCCAGCACTAAGGGTCTCATCTGCACTGCTGGTAGATACGCTATTAGTATAGCTTCATGACAAGCAGGAAAGCAGAAGATCTTCCTACTCACACAACAAATGAAATTCAAATTCGCAAACTTCTTACATCTTTCAACTTTTTGACAAACTCTTATGACATAGAACTAAAGCCATGATCTCCACAGAGAAGAACTGCATTGCTGCATCACTAAAACTCAACATAGCCTGGTCACGACATGGACGGAACTAGCCAAGTGGCACCACCATGGACAACTATCCGCCAAACAGTGGAAAGCCTTGTTTTGCATCGTTCACCACAGCGGTCTGCATTTTCTTATTCGCAGACTTTGATAAACATCAAACATACAACAAAGCATACTTTATAATACCCCTGTTTACTATGTTTCTTGTAATAATGCATGCCATCTTTATGCCAAACAGCCACTAGGACTGACTCCTATTTTGCATAATTTTAGGCCTACTTAAAAGCTGCTTCAATGGACAATGTCTACATTCACTGCTGGATACAGTAATTATTGTGTGCAGATACTAGGATTTATAAGACTGCTCTGCCATCATTTTGAGTCTGGCATGTTTTGGTAAACCATAGTGCACCTACTGAATTTGTAGAATGCATGCTGTGGAAAAATTAAAGGTAATATCAGGGGTTCAGACAAACTTTTTGCAGAAACATCCTAGAACTGCCCTGAAAAATGTTGTCAGCTGTTCCAGACTGAAAGCTGGCCAAACAAAATATTAAACTGCTTTGTTTACAACACAGTTCTCGCTTGAATTTCTGAACCACCATATTACGGATTCCCATAAACAACAAATTGGGGGCTTATGACTATAAGGTTCAATCTGACATTTTTGTTGAAAGTGAATTGTGTACATATGGTTAATGATTTAGTGCTGATTATTGAGGCCAAACAAGCATTGTACAGTCTGTATTTTAAAAAGCAAAAGGTTCCATCTTGAAAATGGCATACTAAACTGATGTTATAAGCTTCTCTGCATCTGCGGCCCAGTCAGTGATGCTTATGAATGCGGGATAACCGATCAAAATTCATATTTTATCCATGTGCCCAAGCTTTGCAATAAAGGCCAGAAATCATGGTAGCAAAAGGTAATTTGAAAGGGTATTAACACTCCCAAGTGAGAAACAGTTTCTTAGTTAGCGATTGCTAATGTTCACTAGTTAGTGAGCTTGGTAGCTAGCTAGCTAAATCTCCAGAAACTAACTAACTTAAACGGATTTCAACAGTCAGTCACTGATCAGCCAATATGACCATCTTATGACCAACAAGCTAACTAAATAATATTCAGATTAATTAGCAAAACTACTTAGTCTGCAAAGCAGCAAGCTAGCTAGAGCAAGCAGCGGCAGTGAGAGAGAGAGTTTCTGATGTTGATGTACTGCAATGAATACATATTAAGAAATAAATATGTTGAAGCCTCCTTTTTTCCCCTCATAATGATGTAGGACAATATATCAGCAGCCTACTTTCCTCACATACATACTGATGTTGCACAATGGATTCATACTATATACTTAACCTGTTCTAATGCTGATTTTTTGATATTCCTTCATAATTCTCATTTGGATATTTTTAATCAACATGCTGATGGTATTTATGTGGCTCAAGAAACCTGTACAAAAAAATTTAAATAAGATGAATACTACATTACTACATCATGCTACATTGTATTGCACTGAAATTGCTGGCTGTATATTTACCTGCATTTCATATTTTTCATGTATGAGTTTGAATCTTTGAACAGTTTGGTGAAGTTTCCATTCTAATGTCTGTTTATTCACAGATAGAACCTTATAATTCTAAACTTAAAGAGAGCTCTGAAAATTAGAAGATTCTGTCTGCATTTGGCCCACTGTAGTAAAGACTAGTTCAAAATATACTACACATGGCCATGTGGTGAGCAGCTAGAAGTCTGAAAATCAGTGTAAAATCCTTAAGAATTTTTACTACCGAAACACGTATTTTCCTGCGACTAAGTAACTTTTTTTTGTGTTTTAATGAAAAATATCACGATTTTATGTGTGCATAACTGTTCAATGCTGTGTTTGCTAAAAATGTACCGACTAGTGGTTTTGATTTATGCTCAAAATCAGCAAAAAATGTCACTACCGAAACATAAAATTTAGGTAGTTTTATGATTGTTTTGGTAGTGACAAAATGGAATGTTCAATCATTTATTTTAATAAAATAAACACAATTAAGACATTAGGTCACTGAGAAATGTGCAAGTCAGTTAAAAGTCCGAAATGTGTTTTCAGCTCTGACTTTAAACTTGTTTGGTAGAATAAGATGACAGTACATTTACATATTTTCATTATATATAAAAGATATAACAATCAGGGCTCCTTATCGTTTCAAGGAACAAAAAGCGGAAAAAAGCAGTATATTGCTAGAAACATTTGATCCTATTAGGCCTACATACAGCCAGTGTGAAAGAAACAGAAATAAAGCATGTTGGGGTTGGAAAGCAAGAACAAAAACATTAAAATATTGATTCTGCTTAAAACAAATGATTTTTTTATTCCATTTCTGAGCCCTGATCCAAGATTTCGTTTTTTATGAGGTTTGATTGGTTGGAACAGGCACAACGCACCAGCAAGAGCATGTTTTTAAAATGCTATCAAAATCTGCTAGTACAGTGGCCAGTTCCATCGCCACAATTCAAATTTATGATCTCCTAACAATGACGCTAAACTTTTAATAGCTAGGTCTCTTGGGAGCTTTTCTTTTACTGCATTTTAATAAAATGAGCAGATAGTCAGTGTTGTATATGTACTGATATTGCCTACAGTATGTTCAGAAAGTGTGCTATAATTAATTATGATATCAATATCATATCCTATAATGAAGTAGGCTATTAGGACTGTAGTTATTACATGGTACTTGTTTGTTGAATGTGTTTGCTGCAACAGGTCCACCTATTTCTGGTGAACTATGTCAATATTAATTTTCACCTACATCCTTGCAAATTCACTGCACATCTGGAATACCCCACAGGCACGCAAGGCAGGTATGGTGTGGTACCAATGGTTCCTTTTTCCGTCTTATATTTTGCCTTTGGTGTTGATGCACATTACTGTCTGCCTCATTCACTCAACCAAAAAAAACACTCTGAAACACTCTTTTTGCTGACTGGACTTACTTTTCTGCGAAAAGATGCAGAGTAGCATTTTTCAACTGTTTTTCCCCAGTAAACATCAGAAAAAAGACCTGGGGACCACCATAGGTTTTAGATTTAAAAGCCCTATAGGTCAGCTTAAATAAGACATTTTGTAACCAGTTGCTACTGTGAATGCCTGTTGGATTGGTGTGGCTACAATAACCCCCAAGGGAAGTGGCATGGTCATGTTGCAGCTGTGTAATTTGACTGGCCACAAGCTGCTGTGCATTGTGCAAATTTACCTGGGGTTGTACAGTCGTATGCAAAAGTGTGAATACCCCCGGTCACATTATATGTTTTGCAGATTTTTAAGTGAAAATAATTAAACGCATTCTCTACAATAAAGAGAGTTAAGTGTGGCATACATTTCTATTTATTCGCTATATAGTTCAACATATAGGAAAAAATAAAAGATAAAATTTTAAATGTGCCATAACTTTTGCCCTCCCATTAAAAATGATCTTTGTTATTGTGAGCATTATATCTTGATGTGTTTTGAAAGAGGTGGATCAGAGTGCACATAAAGTTTTCAAGTTGCTCGAAACTTTCCTTTTTCTGGTGCCAGGCCCTAGTAAACACCATTTCCACAACCATTGGGTAATAGTGACCTTTTAAATATTTGCTCAAGATTTAAAGGAAAATCTTGTATACTGAAATTTTAAGAGCTTTAAAGGCAGATAAAAGTTAAAGGTCACTTTCACTGTTTTCTGTTTTTAAGATTCAGGTATGGACAGTCTACTGCATGCTTTATTTGGTATACTGAACAAGTATGAGTACACGCAACACCACATAAGTAAAGATTTCCTAGTCTTACATTCTTACTTGGGAACTCGGGGCCTTGGACCTTAAAAGGCTCCTACATTATCTGATCCCTCCTCTAATTTGAGTCTACTGGCACCTTGTCTACTATCAAAATCAGCATAATTCCAACAATAATTCCGGGTGTTTTCTGACATTAGACAATCTACCCATTATTGTATAACCAAAATATTTAATCACAATAACAGTAAATACAACCCCATTTCCAAAAAAGTTGGGACGCTGTGCAAAACGTAAATAAAGACAAAATGCAATGATGTGCAAATCATTTGAATTCTATATTTAATTGAAAAGAGTACAAAGACAACATATCAAATGTTGAAACTGAGAAATTTCATTGTTTTTTGAAAAATATATGCCCATTTTGAATTTGATGCCAACCATAGGTTCCCAAAAAGATGGGGGCAACAAAAAACTGGTTGTGTAAGCTGTGTAATGCTAAAAAAAACACCTGGTGGTTGATTGGCAACAGGTCAGTAACATGATTGGGTATAAAAAGAGCATCCCAGAGAGGCTGAGTCTTTCAGAAGTAAAGATAGGGAGGGGTTCACCACTCTGTGAAAGACTGCACGATCAAATAGTGCAACAATTCAAGAATAAAGTTTCTCAACATAAAATAGCAAATTTTGCTTTTCATCATCTATGGTACATAATAACATTAAAAGATTCAAAGAATCTGGAGAAATCTCTGTACGCAAGGGACAAAGCCAAAAACCAGTATTTGCTGGCTGGATTCTTTGGGCCCTCAGGCGGCACTGCATTAAAAACAGACATGATTTTTTAGTGGAAATCACTGCATGGGCTCAGAAACACTTCTGAAACCAGTGTCTGTGAACACAGTTCATCACTGCATCAACAAATGCAAGTAAAATTCTAAAATGCAAAGAAGAAACCATATATAAACAGGATCCAGAAATGCCACCATCTTCTCTGGGCCCGAGCTCATTTAAAATGGACTGAGGTGAAGTGGAAAAGTGTCCAGTGGTCCGACAAATGAACATTTGAAATTCTTTTTGGAAATTATGGACGCTGTGTCCTCCGGGCTAAAGACCACTCAGCTTGTTATCAGTGCGCAGTTCAAAAGCCAGTATTCATGATGGTATAGGGGTGCATGAGTGCATATGGAATGGGTGGCGTGCACATCTGTAAAGGTACCATTAATGCTGAATGATATATACATGTTTTGGCAACATATGTTGCCATCCAGACAACGTCTTCTTCAGGGAAGGCCTTGCTTATTACAGCAAGACAATGTCAACACACATTCTGCATGTATTACAACAGTATTGCTCCTTATTAAAAGAGTCCGGGTGCTAAACTGCCCTGCCTGCAGTCCAGACCTGCCACCACTGATAACATTTGGTGCATTATGAAATGAAAAATACAATAAAGGTGACCCCGAACTGTTGAGCAGCTGAAATCTTATATCAACAAGAATGGGAAAACATTTCACTTTCAAAACCACAGCAGTCGGTCTCCTCAGTTCCCAAACGCTTACATAGTGCTGTTGAAAGAGGTGATGAAACACAGTGATAAACATGCCCCTGTCCCAACTTTTTTGGAATATGTTGTTGACATCAAATTCAAAATGGGCATATATTTTTAAAAAAGCAATAAAATTTCTCAGTTTCAACATTTGATATGTTGTCTTTGCAGTATTTTCCTGTAAAAATATGGTTTACATGATTTGCATATCATGGCATCCTATTTTTATTTACATTCTGCACAGCGTCTCAACTTTTTTGGAAATTGGGTTGTATTTTCAGTAGTTATTAGCTGTATTGTATAAAAGTTTCTTTGTAAACAAGCAGATTGCAGCATCTATAAATGTAATGTAATATTTAAAATGAAATAAGTAACTGATTTTATACAACAAATCATGTGAGCCTGCTTTTGTCAAACACTGCAGTTTAAAATAAGTACTTGAGTTATGCATATTATTATTAGTTGTAAAATGTGTTTGAATTGTAAAAATGTTACATATAAGACCTACAGTATCATCAGTGTACTCATCAGAATAATCCATGTAAAATGACTGGGTTGAGTTTAAGATTTAAGGTTATGTATTCTATGCATGCTATGTGTTTACGTCTCATTAAAAAATGATCTTCGTGTTATTATAAAGTTAATTAAAGAAATATTTTGAAGGAATTTTGCTCATTTATATTCTGCTTATTTATAAAGAACTCACTAGTCAGCATCAGGTGGACTTTCTGGATGATTCATTCGTTGAGATGTAAACAAAGTCATTCAGAGTGGTTTGATGTGAAATAGTATCTCATTGTAGAGAAACTCACTGACTTTTCTTATTTTACAATGGTAGTAATGGGTATTGTGATGTCTACAATGCTAAAATAGTGGTACACCTGAAAAAAATGTTTTGTCTATTGTTTTGCCTTACAATACCTTGCATGTGGCTGTCTGCCATGAATATATTTAAAAATGTATATCTCAAAACCAGTGGCAGACCATGACTATTAAAATTAGGCCTTCAGTAGTTCAGGCCATAAACATCAACACTTAAAGATAATGCTAATTTAGGCTAGCACCCTTATAGGACACTAGTAGTATGTTAGCACTAAGCGAATGTGTGATACGGAACAAAACGTTACTTAAACAATATGCAAAGAAATGAATGTACACAATTTGATTGGATATCAGAGCGAGGAAATGCCGGGCCAAAGTGCAGAAGGGATAAGTTCATTAAGTAGATTTGTGCACTAAGGCTACAAATGGCTAGCTTAATGATAATGTACTAACTAGCTAGCTGCTCTTAGCCAAGCTACAGTGTCCACTGACATGTTCATGCTCATATGTTTTAAAGCGATAAACCATGTTGTTTGACATGCGTTCATGTACTGTAACTGTGATAGCAGGCTTAGTCACGGGCAGTAATGGGGGCTCAGTTCCGGTTTTTGAGGGTCATGGGTGGGGAGTCACTGTGGTTGTAATGAGCCCATCTAGGCAAAAGTCCAGGGCTGAATTTAATTTAATTTAATCCAGCCCTGCTTGCCGATTTACATCAAGCATGATAATTATGTTAAATAAAAATGAGCTGTAAAATTACAAACATGGGTTCCTCACTGCTCTAAACTATCATAAAACAATGTCTCAGACATCAGGCAGTGTATTCGTAACCATTTCATCTAATAGATTTTAGCGAGCTAGCTTTTAGAGACATATAGATGTCTAGTTTCTATCACCACAATACTTTTCAACAACTCTGTCTTCAGAATAGAGCATTTCTAATTAAGTCTGAATGACTTAATTAAATCATGCAGATGTTTAAAAAATTGTGGAATTTCCTCTTTAAGTGTCCAGTATTACCTAATAACCCATGATACCTGAATCGACTTAAAAGTTAATTAACTGGTGCAATATAATAATAGAAGGTACAAGTGAAGTTGGGCCTACTAACTTATGTTTTTCCTTTCCCTTGCCAAATGCATAAATAAGCTTACACATAAACCACGACTTCAGTCTTGCTATGTAGGTAATGCTGAGTCGAAAGACAATCCCTACAACACACGACGGTCCTCTGGGATTAGTCCACACACTGCTCATCACTCATCCCCTCCGTGTTTCTTGCCTGGCCTCGAAGAGAAGAGGGCGCCTTTCTCCGCAGAATTTCAGAACGCTGACGTTCTGAAGTAATCATGTGATTCGGTCCGTTCCCAGGGTTCAGCGAGAGCTGTTTGCCCCACCCCACCTCTTCAGTGCTGGCTATCCTCACTGCCCTGGTCCTGGAGGAAAAAAAAGAGGGGAGAATAGCGTAGAAAATACAGCCTTTTCGCCGAGCTCGCACATCAGCCCGTTCGCCGAGGGACTTCCACGGCAGGAGTGGAGGAATGTGACGAACGCCGTTCTGTTCGCCAGTCTTCGTGCACGTGCGCGAACGTAGCTACTTCGAATCCCTGAAAGAACACAAAGCTGAGGCTGTCAGTGGACGAGCCAGTTAGCTGTAAGAATATGGAGGAAAGCCGAAAGATTCGTGTCGTTTTGCCATTTTAGCGCATTAGGATCACAACGAGCGCTGCTTTTGGGCTATTAGGGACTCGGCTGAGAAGGCTTTCCGACGCGAAAGGACGTACATGTATTGAATCTGAAGAGAAGCCCGAGAAGGCCCCTTGGATTGGGGGAAAATCAGCATAGAGCAGCAGCCATCGCAGAAACGGCGAAAGGAAGAAAAAATTGAATTATTTCCCCAGCACCGAACGACATACACGGAGCCTTAGTGCAAAATACGCGATCCTTTTATGGAATTCCGGCTTTTTTGAGAGGGAATGAACAGCAGGAGAAGGATACGCATGCAGTTCGTGTAGTTTAAATAATTTTCGCTTGTCTGGCTAGCTAGCTAGGCTAGGCTAGGCTAGGGCCGCCTCTGCGTGGAACGGGGCTGCGACTAGGAAACGAGGAGAGAGAAACACGGCCTTGTCGGTGTTGAAATGTTAAGAAATAAACAGGACCCGTCTCCGTCTCACTCCGCAGTGCACAAGAAATCAAAACGAGCTATTCTTTCAGTTGGATGCTCCAGTACGTAGGGCGAATCCTCTTCGTGACATGAAATTATCCTTCGTTGTTCGCTATTGGAAAGTTGAGGGTGGAGGCCTCGAGTGATCAATGTATGGATGGATAATAACCTTCATCTTTGTCTAGGACATAAACTTTAGCTTGTAAAAAGCGGAGACCTATCCAAACATTTGAGAGGGATCGTCGTTATAAAAAAAAGTAGGCTACTGTCCCCTTTCACCCAGAGCTATGAAAAACGCGCATAATGAACTTATTAGTTACACAGCAATGTCATCGCTGAAATAACAGCGGAGGTAGGCTATATGTTACATTGGGACGACTGTGGAAGATGTATAGCCTACATGTCGCCGACAGTTCGAACCATTTCGTGGATCAGACGGATCTAGAATAGCTCGTTTTATCTATTTATTTTTTTTTTTTCGATATCCCCTCTCCCCTGGACCTTTCTTTCGCGGGAAGATGGGCTGCTTGGGGAATAGTAAGACCGAAGATCAGCGGAATGAAGAGAAGGCGCAAAGAGAAGCGAACAAGAAAATTGAGAAACAACTTCAGAAAGACAAGCAGATCTACAGAGCCACGCACAGGCTGCTACTTTTAGGTAAGTTTCTAAAATGGGAAACGGGTGGTTTTCTAAGGCCTGTGACTATGAAAATACTTGTCTGGTTTGCAGCTGCAGACCGAATTCGCCTGTGTTTTTTTTTAATCTGCCAGGCCCAACATTCAGTGCAATACAAATATGGCCCATTTCTTTTAGACCCCTGTGTCAGGACTAGTCCTAGGCGAATTTGTTAAAGCATACTGAAATGGCCGTTTGACTAATTCGCTTGTAACGTTGGAAAATGTTTTTAAGTCAGGGATACTGCTATAACGTCTTTTAGTTTGACTATGTAGTAGGGTAATATTGGTGTCGTTTGTAAATTGCCGGATTCAGCTGATATCCCCCGCCGACATGTGCGACATGTATCGGCATGTGGGTGTGTTCTTGTTGAACTGGTAATGTGGAAGTATCGCTCTATCTGTAGACTTGTATCTCGATTAGTGTACTAGAAACCTCTACAGCGTTTAGGCTTGTCTCCAAATTTTTCGGACCGGTTTCTGGCTTGCCTTGGGCCTTCGTTCTGTACTTCACGTGGTACTTTTGGATATTGTAGATTCGGTATTTTTTATAGCCTAGCCGTACGCTCAGGCCTACCGGTAGTCTATTTCCGTTCGGGCGGAAGTCGTGTTGATGTCGAAAACAGAGCTAAACACATCATGCCATAACAAAAAATGACCGTTTGTTGACCGCTGTGGACCGAATTAAGGTCTAAAAAAACAAATATAAAATGATATTGGATCACGATGGATCGCCATTACAGTTCATGTGCATTTAAATTGTCCTTTGGCCTTCTTCTAAACGTAGTCATGGTGCATATCTGCGTGTTAGACCCCAAACATTCGTGTGTAAAATGACTTGTTTGTCTGTTTATTTTTGACATCTCCTCTCTCTCCTCCCCCCTGGATCTTTCCTTCAGCTTCTGACATTTGGTCGGTGTTTTCCACTTCTTTTGTTCATGAATAATAATAAAAACCTTTAATGGACAGTCATGACAGCTTCCTTTCTGGGCTGCTAAAGTAAATTGTCAAACTTAGAGAAATGAATTGTGTCTATTTTATAAAGCTTCATGTCTTATGGTTCTGACTGAATGCTGGTGAGCAGAAGTACTTATTTACAGATCTGTCCAGTAGCAACTGATATTGTCCTCCTTAAAGGGAAATTCCACCAGTTTTTAAAATTTAGGAATAATTTAGTCCTTGAGATGTAAACGGTCATTCAGAGTAGTTTGATGTGAAGGGGTTCATTGTAGAGAAACTTACAGACTCTGATTTCTTTACAGTGGTGGTGATACGAACCAGGAGTCATGATGTCTACAATACAAATACAGTTGTTTTATTTACTATCCAAAACTACCAGTGAACCTACATATGCCTTCTGAGTTTTTACATGTAATGTTAATGGTAAATAGTGATAAATCTGAAAAATTAAACTTAATTAAATAGCTATCATGAAGCAATGTTTCAGACACCAGTAGCATATATCTAACAATTTCTTGTCATAACTTTATGTGAGAAGGCATTCAGAGACATTAAACTCCTCAGATGTCTGGTTCCCATCACTACCACTGTGAACAATTCAAACTCCACAAGTTTTTCTAGAACAGAGCATTTCACACAGAACCACTCTGAATGACTTTGTTTATATCTCAACCATGTAATTATGTTCTCATAATTAATCTCCTTTAAGGCCAAAGAACACAGACCAAACATTTTACAACAAACACCAACATTTTTAATGTTTGTAGTTGTCTTTAAAATGTCCAGAAGAAGAAATGACAAAACAAATGAATGAGGAGTAGGGGTGAGCGATATGGCAAAAATCATCAGTTATCGAAACAATTGCTAATTAAAAATATTTTGGTGATAGATATCACATCACAGTATTTCATTTTGCTAAGGTTTCATAAGTTAGACCAGATATTAACGAGTCAGAAGTGCTACATTAAAAAAAACCTTTATAAACCTTTATAAATGTGTCTTTTTACGTACTGCATGGCGCTAATTTAGTTAAACATGGCTAATTATTCTCTCTTTGTAGTGAAACATGCAGTTGATTTGTGTTTTGTAAGCACTGATAAAATCCAACAAAGCGTATTGTGACAGTGTTGTACAGTTAATTACGATAATGATAAATATTGTCATATTGTCCAGCCCTAGGTGAGAAAACATTCTAGACATTTCTGTTTGTGTTTGGTCGCTGTTCTCTGGCCTTTACAGTTCTAGCAATGACCTGAACCTTATCTTGTTTTGAAAAACAATGTTACTATACAATTCTCAGAAATAAATAATCGTGTAGTCTGTGAGTTGCATTTGTAATGGTTTTTAGTCTTACTATGTACCCAGCAGCATTCTTCCAATCTTCTGACATATCC
This sequence comes from Colossoma macropomum, assembly GCF_904425465.1. Lineage (NCBI taxonomy): Eukaryota > Metazoa > Chordata > Actinopteri > Characiformes > Serrasalmidae > Colossoma > Colossoma macropomum. The sequence goes on along the minus strand of NW_023494793.1, from coordinate 16,384,848 downwards.
CTAGAACATTAGGAGCCCATAAGTTAAAGCTAAGTAATACTAGAATTTTAGTATTTGAAATTGTTTATGTTGCTCTGCTATACACAGAATAAAAGTGAATTTGTATATTCCACCATATAAAAAAAAAAAAAGCCTGAGCACTGCACACTTCAAAACATGAGTGTCTCAACCAGGCACAAGCCTCAAGAATTTTCGGTTTAATACAAAGATTTTTAAAGGGTTGCATGAGTACAACATACAAAATTTCTTTAACATAGTCTTCTTTCAACCGTTCTTCTCCATTGATCATCAGTTCAAACCTTTTTAGAGGTTCAGTGCACTATTAACAAAATCATGCATAGAATGTTTTTAAATTGTGGTGAAAACCACATAACAGTGTGAATGAGCCCTTAGCAGTGAGGCTCAGTGTAAAAAAAAAAAAATAAATAACTTCTCAAACCCCCAGAGCCTATCAGGTTTTATTTTACTCTGGGCCACTAGACAAACTTATTGTTAATCTGAAATCACAGCTGATCATAGAGTTTTGTTGCATGGGTAGAAGCGGTTGAAGCTGCTACTCAACAACAACAGCTTCTAATTTTTTAGTAAAATGAGTATAATGGCATGCCTGTTGACTGTATTTGCACACAATGTAATACAGCCTTAATGTGTGTGTATGTATGTATTTATTTATTTATTTATTTATTTATTTGCATGTAATAGTTGAATCATAGAGCTAGGCATTGTATTGTACTACAGATCAACCACTTGTCTTACATGACTTGTCTTACTTTAACTGTACTAATTCTGCAGTTGAAGTGTTTCATTTTGACATACTGGATATCCATTTATAAGTTTTTGAAAAGAATAAGAGGTAAAGTGTAATGGGATTTTTTTTTCTCTAATGAAGGTGGTATTAATCATAATAGAGCTATCCTTGATATTTCCTTTATATGTAAAAATAAATAAGGAAAACTCAAATGCGTTTTGGATCAAAACCCTTTCATTCTTATGTTTCCATTATGGTTTATTTTTAATGTTGAATTGGTAAAAAACATTGTGATCATACTGGCAAATTTACTTTGGGGTGATGTTAGATATTTGTCTGAGATTATTGAGTGAAAGTAAAATGTGGAGTTTCCTGTTGTCCAGATGTTTAAGTGGAGAATTTTCAATCGTTCAGTTTCTAAACGGTGAATATTGATTTAATGAGCATACTTTCAAGTCACGTTTGCTCTATAACAAATCTTACAGTGTGGTAAGACTTTCCGTACTTGTTCTTTTAGTTCTGTAGAACAGTATTATCAAACTTTAAACGATGCAAGATTTGTTCATTCAGTACTCAAACTTTTCCTGACCTTGATTAGTGTTACAGGTTGTCGTTTTCATGGTAGGATAACCTACACTCTTAAAAATAAAGATGCCTAAAAAGTCAGATACCTAATGAATCAATTCCATCTCAATTTGGGTGCCAAGATGCAATACAAAAGTTTTTCTTGATGCATTTTGGTGCATCTCAATCATTAACAGATCCTGCAGGTGAATTTGAGTGCCTGAGCTCATGCATGTGTTAAGACTTGTTTCTTTAATCATACTATATTATTATTTGTTGTCACACAATCATTTTACTCAGATAGTTTACCAAGCAGAGCCTATTTAAAACCCCAATTTGTGCTTTATGTGAACCGATTCAAAATCTTGCAAGAGTGAATTGTGAAGCCTCTGAGATTATTTTTTCCACCCTTACTAGCAGGTTTCTTCATGCAGTGCCATAGAAGAATTAGATTTGTGCATATGAGGAACCTTTTAAACATTCAAAGCGTTCTATGATGAACCCTTAAAACCTTTACATTATTTGAAGGTTCTTCAGTCACAAACCTTTTTCAAACATGATTCTTTAGGGAACCAAAAGTTCTTCAGTGGCAACACTCAAACCCTTTGTGGCACCATATTTTGTTTAAATAGTGTAATCCAAAAAAATTAAAACATTGTGGTATTAAGCACAAAATGATTATGAAATATATATCACCACTCACGCATTAATTTGTTACATATGCACTAGTATTATCCTTATGTTAGTTTTAAAGAATTTATTTATCTTTGGATTGCCTTTACATTTTTCCTTTTACTTGCTTTGGCAAGGTTGTAACGTAGAAATGTAAGTAGTAGTCCTATGCAAAAGCCTTGTGCTCTGTGAGAGATGCAGAGATCACAAATGGGTGCTGACAAGTATTATTTTGCATAGTTCTATGTTTTTGAGAACTATCATGTACTCTGAAAATGGAGTGGTGCTTATTGATCAAAGTTGCATGTAAAAGAGCACAGATTTGACTTCCTTTAATGACATACAATCTACTCAATGTGTGATTCATGAAACTTTCGTGCTACATGGTAACTTGCAGAGATTTAAGATCAAATTAGTGCCAGCCTTCCATTGCTTCATTTACATATCATTTAAGCGAAGCTGCCTTAAATTGAAGCAGGTGTTTCAGTGTGGAGCCAGTAATGGCAGCATTTGGCAGGTTGTGAACCAATAGCTGTGCCTGTTGGCAGAGTTTGAGATTGAGTAGTGAGTGCACTAACCAAACTTTTAAAGTGTTAAAATTATGACGAATTTAAATAATAAAATGTGAAATAATCAAAACATCTTGGACAGTAATGTAAAACAAAAACACAGTGTAATGTTTTTAATAGAACATTAAAAAATTGTAGCAATGTACATGTAAAAGCATCCACATTTTTGCTGGATTGCCATGTGTTTTTTTTATTCTTGTTATTTTTATTCTTATAATAGTTTTCCCAGCTTTTTAAACTAGTAAGCTTAAATTTGCATGCACTTCTACAAGACATGCTTTCGACTGTACAGATATGCCAAAGATGAAACTGATGAACGCCAAAACTGTCTGAAATTTTGCACACACTCATTTTAAAATCAGATCTGACTGTACGCAACTTTGTTGAATAAGGGCCATTATGGCTTAGGGCTGGGTATTGTCAGCAACTTTACCATATGCGTCATGATACAAGCGTCACAGTGTTCAACAAACATTTTTGTTCAATGTTCACCATAAAATTTGGTTTAAAAGCTACAGTAATAGTGAACATAGAAGGTTGGGAGAAAGATGATGACTTTTTGTGTTAATGTTTACCTTAATAGTTTAAAACAACTACAAGAATAATCTATAAGTATTGTGGGGGGACATTCTAAGAACTGTTTGTAAGTTTGGTCTACTTAGGTTTCTTGTCAACACACAGAGAGCCAGACAAGTGACTTTTATGCACTAACTTTATCAGCGAACAATAAAATATTCTACTCTCCAAAATGTTCTAACACTAACACAGGCTACAGATCATAACACATCATCTGTGTAGCCTTACACAGGGCTAAAACGCAAAGCAGCACTACAAAGTTGTAGCTTGAATGCTAACTGGTAGACACTAATCACAGCAGGCTACAAACTAATAATGCAAATGGAACCACGTCTGTGAAAGACACGAGTACGCAACTAACTGGCGGTGTGAAGCCAAGCTTAGCCTTGCAGATATGTCAATTTTACGTCACGTTTACATTGGCTAACTATGCTACAAAGCGTACAAAAAAAATTACTTTATTCAGAAAGACTGAGTTGCCAAAAAGCTGTCTGATGTTTGCAGAGATCCCAGTACATTCTAATTAAAACAAAATAGAGTTTTGTGTATTTATGATCAGCAATGGCACTGTTCTTCCAAGCATTTGGTAGCCACATGTGCAACGTTCTCCTGGCCTGGAGCATGGTTTGAGTAGCAGTAGAGTTAGCAGTGTAGCCTTCAGGGTTTCAGGGTGTCGTATAGACCAGGGTTATTCAGCTAATTCTTTGGAACGACCAGTTACATCAGATTTCTTGCTTACAAAGAGTCTGATTTTCAATCTTTTGAACATGGTAGCTGTCCACTTTTGACTAGTGACTCTGGTGAGACACAGGTTTTGGGCAGGGAGAAAAATGCGTTGTTTTCTGGCATTAATATTTAAACTTTTGTCCTTGATTTACCCTTTTACTTAATTTTTTTTAGCAAGCCATATTGTGGCTTCACTGCTTAGAAAAGAAATAGTAAATAAAATTGAAAATCTACAAAAATATGTGAAATTATTTGCTTTCTGAGCTGACATCTAGCCCTCTTGTCTCTGTTCCGATGAGTTGAAATGCATCAGACTGGATAAGCTGCAACACAAGTCTGCTACAGAAGCCATGCTGCTTCATGTTCTTGTATGTCATCGAAAAACAAAATGTTAATCGGCTTTGCTACAGAATTTTATTCAAGTGTGGTTTGGTCTGCTGAAATACTTGGCTTGGTCCACGGACTGTGATCTGCCAGTTGACGACCCCCACTGTAGACTTTTAGGTGGTTAGTGTCTCAGTTAGCAAGAGCTAACTGTTGATAATAGACCGTTTTCCATACCTTGCACGTGCTAAATTTTGTAAGATACAATGTAAGCAAAGAATTGAACTGCTGTAAATAACACTAAGGAATTCTGCACTATCCTAAAACAGTGTGTGAATAATGTATGTAACAAAGATTTGTAAAGTGGTAAAGCTGCAATGTTTTGACGTGAACACTGCAGTAGGGGTGGGCAATGTGATGATATTTTAGCGTTATTGTGATTAAATTGTCATACACTTTTCTGAGCACATTGTGGACATTGTCAGTATTTAAGGTGTAACTATGTGTTTCATTATACAGTGAGCACATTTAGGCCTGTTTAATTGGATATAGTGAAGTTCAGTTTGTAAAACGAAGTGTAAAACATCATTGTAGTTGTAGGTTTATTATTATTTTTAGCATTTTTATGTGCAGCACTACAGGTTCTGTTTTGTCTCAGAAAAACGAAGTATTTTGATGCGTATTGTATATTAGGATATTTTTGCCCTATCACCCATAGCTGCAGTACTGTGCAATAGTCAGAAACCACCCTTCATTTATTTGATTTCCAGACAAACAGCTATGTATAAGTTATTTGTTTTCAAGAGATATTTCTCAGAAGATTGTTTTGAGTACGGCAGCAGTTCCTTTGAATTGGAGATTGGGAAAAATATCGCTGCAAGTTTCCTTTTTGAACCTGAAGACAAGTCTTTCTAAAAGAATGGGAGCTGTATTAATGGCAAAGAGTGGACACTAATTACTGAAAAATCTCATAATTTATGTATTTAGTTGTTACTTTTGTGTAATTTTCTGTTTTCATTTGGACACTAGAAAGTTAAAAATTTGTACTTGATTGCAGTTTTGACCCGAAATTAGATCAATGAATGGTGTTGTCTGACTTTTGCATGGTGCTTAGTAAGTAGTTTGTGTGGACCACTAATCAAACACTGCACCCTAGGCAGACAGCATGATCTCCAACTCAAAGCATTGGTATCATGTTTTTGGGATGCTTCTAAGGATCAAGGATCGATAACCATGGTGTTATAGTAAAGATGACAGGTGACATTTTAAATGAAACTCACAGCAAGTGTTACAACTGGACATCAATGTTTCCTCTCTGATCACTTTTGTCGTCTTTATATTCCACTCAATGTATTCAGTGGTTTATCTCCTGCCTTAATACAGCGACGAAGAGTCAGATTTTATCTGAAAGGCTCTAAATTTGTATGCATGATGCAGTTTCTGTAAATGATTACAGAAGTCAGTTGTGATTAAATAACTGTGATTGTGTTTGCTATTTCATTTCAAATCTCTAAGTTATTACTTGTTAATGATTTATAAATGTAGGTTACTGGGGCTTGTTCCTAAGGTTGACATGGTGTCCCATCTGAATATATTTGATATATATGATGTTTAAAAAAAAACTACCTACTAGGGTTTAAGGAATATTCGGTTTCAAAATTCGTTTGTTTCTGCTTGTAATCTATTGTAATATTGATGTGTTTAGGTCTTACCTATGATATGGGGTCAGAAGAAAGCACACCACATTTTATTAAATGAAATATTGCAAAAAGTTAACACTCAGTTAAAAGAGCCTGCACATATTGGCCCTTATTCATCAAAGTAGTGTATGGTCAGATCTAAACAAAATGGTTGCGCTCAGATCTTTTGCGACGGTTTTCTTATTCGTCAGTTTCATCTTTGGCATATTTGTTCAAAACTCACATCTGCGCAAATGTTTAACAATCTTAAAAAATTGCTTGACTTGCAATTAAGTAACCAAAACCATTATCAATATACAGTAATGGGAGTAAAAAGTAAACTATACTACCGAAACAAGAATCTCATGCACTAAAACATCTTGGCTCCCTACTGAAACACTTGTATGAATTAGGCCATGTAAATGAGGCTTTATGTAAATGATATATAAATGAGGCCGTGGTAGGCTGGCGCTTGATTTTACACATTAACCCAGTTCATCATTTGCACTTAAACCTCGGCTTGTTTCCACATCGTTCGAAGGTTTCGTGAATCTGACACAAAGTATTTTGTATGTCAAAAGCCGGTGAGATCTGCTCTCTTTTTTGCATAACTTTTGTATAAGGGCCAGTGTACATGATGAAATCTTTTGGAGTGGTGAGAATAGACTAACCTTCATTGAAAATCAGTAGTTTTTAAAAAGAAAAGGGTGTTCACAGAAATTGTCTCCGATAATCCTGGCACTTCTTGCCTGACACTTGTACTTTCTGGCAGCTAGGCATGTTATGTTATGCTGTGCTTGTTTTTCCATTTCAAAGCAGTTGCACGACAAGTACCATTGTGGCAAAGAAAAAAAAAAAAGAAAAAAGTTAAGCTGAGGTCCCCACTGGCAACAGTAAAATCATTTAATTAATAAGTGTGTAGAACCTTGTGCTTTCTATCACTGTATAAGAGATGCATAAGGTTTTCTGTTTTTTTTTCTTCTGTTTTTTTCTTCCTCATTAAGAGCACAGTTCGGCTCAGTAAGAGATTGTTTTGCTTAAGCAGAGTAACCATAAAACATGACTGATGAGTAACGTGTATTCTTATGTCTTATTCGAAGTGGTAAACAATACACAAGCTGAATAAAAATAACAATTTTCTATTTTAATTAGATCGTGTTTATATATTGCTGTTGTCATAAGAACCTCGCATCTCCATTTTTGACGTTTTTCAGTTTTTGACGTAATTTGAAAATACCCTTTACGTTGTTTGTAAATTTCATGATGAATGGACTAAAAGAAATGACCCTAAATGACTTGGAAAAACGTCTGGTTCCATTGACTTACATTAAAAGTAAAGTGTCCCCCCCCACTTCTTTTGTAAAGTTACCATTTTGGAGATACAAGGTTTTCTTCCAACAACAGCGATGTCAAAGAAATGCCACAACAGCACTCAGGGATCGTATTGTTAACGGAAAAGGGTTAAAAGGTTGATGTTGCAAAATGAAAAATACCCCTAACTGAAGCTATCAACATTAATGGACATAAATACTGTTAAATACATAAATAATGTTTACTTTTAAGGATTTTCTGTAAATAAATGTGAACAGTGTAACTTTTAACTGTGGTTCTTATGCTGGGAACTTTTTGAAGTGTGAATATACTGCTTATTTGATAGTGTTTACATCTGAGAGATGTCTCAAAAAATCAGTGCTTTATTTCCCATACCATTTGATATCAATCTTCATTTTCTACCTGCTGAATGTTAAGTATGAGAGGTGTTTTGAACCCTGAAGCAAAAAGTGTATTCTGATGTAATACACAAAATAATTTATAATTTATTTACAAAATTTAAAAAAAAAGAGAGAATGAACCAATTACACAGTGCAGAGAACATGTGGCCTTTTTTGCGCTACAGTCTCCAAGTTGGTAGATGCTTTCTTCAAACTTGCAGCCTGTTTTACTTCCCACAATTTCATTATTGGCCATCTCCGTTTCAATGCCATTTTAAACCTGCCCTCGTTGACCTTGCCAGTGCCATCTTGAGGGCTGTTCCATTACTGTATTAGCCCAAATGTAAAATGAGCCATTGAAGGGGGAGGGATTGAGTCAACATTGTTTTTTTTTGTTTTGTTTTGTTTTTTTGTTTTTTTTGTTTGTTTTTTTTGCACCACAATATTGATACATGGAAACTAGGTATTACAGTGTAAATAGTTTGTTACAGTATTTTATATAGTTTTATACAGTTTTTTTTTTCTTTTTCTCATCTCCTACTTTTGAGCCTGTGTCTTTTAGAATTTTCTTAGTGGAACAGTAGTTACTCTTCCAGTTTGCCAAAATGTGTGATATTGCAAAAATAATTAATCTGTATTTCCATCAGGGATTACAGTGCTGCATATTGTATCGCAATCCCTGTATTGGAAGAAATGAATATCAGTATGTGTATTATGACCAGGGCAACTTTTTTCAGACCTGCCTTGAAAAGTATTGTCAGTGATCCTAACGTGAAAACTGGATATCCAAATTATTAAACTGCTTTCTTCACATTACATTTTTCTTTAGCGTTTTTGAGCTACAGGTTCCCAAAAATAGCAAATGTCAGACAGCAGTACGCAGAATACATGCTTAGCACACATGACCACACCCAGACACACATTGCATACAAACACATGTGGTCAATAAACATGTTTATGTGCATACAGTGTATATGAGAGTATGTGTATCAAAAGTGTATGTAAAGTTTTAAAATATAACTTTGTTTGTTTCTTGTGATGAACTGTATTCCTGAAAGCCAAACTGAATCTCTACATTTAGACTGTATTCAGGTATTCTTGCAATAACTCTCTTAAAATGAACACGTATTAAAATTGGAATGATGCTGCTCTCCAGAACCAGAGTGCATTGTAGTGGGCATCAGAAATAATGAACAGTAAAAAAGAGAATAAACAGTAATTATAAACTATTATTAACGTGATTTATCATCATTTATTGCTGCTTTTAGAATAAAAATGGGGCAAGATCATTTTGCCTTGGGGCGTAATTTGGTACTTATTGAGAAGACATCATAGGCTTATCACTGTACAGAACAAGTCTTTACTAGTCTGTATTACAGTATTTAAGTTTCTGAAGACTGTAAAACTCCAACAAAGAAAGTTGGAAAGTCTTACCTGAATGTCTATTACAAGCTCTGTGTTTAAGGTAGAGCATGCTAAAAAGTGTTAATGCTAATATTACATGGGAGTTCCCACTGACATGCTAATGGAAATTAGCATTATGGTTGTGGTAGAAATTTGTTGTACAGTGCTACTTTCTAAAGTAAACATTTTCTGGAAGCATTGCTTTATTTAGGGCGAGCCATTCACAATTCTGTTTTACAGACATAAAGTGTTAGGTTCATGCATGTGCGTTAATTGTCCCTGATGTGTCCCAAATGTGGTCCTGTGTGCTATATTTATGTCCCTGGGATGACATGGTGGTGTTAGTTTGGAGCCCCGATCGTGACACCCTTAAAATGTTGGAAACATAAACGTAACAGATCTTGCCTGGAAATCTTTGTGATCTGACACACTTTTCAGGACCCCCCACAAAGAGACAGAACCTGTAAAATATTTTTAAAAACTGTAAAACTATCCGTAACATCACATAACTATTGATTTACTGTTTTAAATGGGCTTTTTGTAGTAAACTCTGTTCTAAATGAAATACTGATTTCACTTAAGTTTATTCCACAAACTAAGGGCTGCCTAGCTATTAACAAAATGCCCTGAAGTTTTTCAGAATCCAAAGCTTTAGCCAGACAGAGCCATTGTTGAAGTTAATGTATGTTAATACTTTGACTTTTCTAAGAATGGTTGTGTTTAAAACGTAGCCTATGGGTATGTTTCTGTTGAAAATGCTGCTCCTTGTGTCCCTTCCTCCTCCTCCTCCTCTCCTTTTGAGTGGCCATGTAAAGTGCAATACCATTTTATGCTTTGGAATCACTGTTTAAAAGTTTAGGATCTGTGTTTATTTTTAGTTTAGTTTCAGATAAATGTAAAAAATGAAATTTAAATATGCTGGAATATGAATGTTCATATTTAGTGTACTTCATACAGTTATTTTGGATTAGGAACATTTTTTTCTCTCTCTTTTAATAGGTGCAGGAGAGTCTGGAAAGAGCACTATTGTCAAGCAGATGCGGATCTTGCATGTTAACGGCTTCAATGCTGAGTGAGTATTAATGCAACATAATGTATTTAGTGTATCTTCATCTGAGTGACTGTGCTTCCAAGTGCTACGGACTTAGATGTTGTTTAGTTGTCCAGAAAAGAAGCAAGAAAGGTGCACAAGACTTGGGTAAAGCTTATGTAAGCTTTATGGTGATCATCACAAGGCTGGTGTGGCTTTTCTCTCCCACACTGCTTTAACAAAACTATGCGCTCCCTGTTGCCTCACTCTAAGTCTAAGTAACTTAAATAGCGATATATAACTAGTGAGGAATGGCCAGCCAGACAAGCATAACTGAGTTAACAAGCTAGCTCATTTGTTTGGGCATGTGTGTGCATGTCTGTTGTACCTTTAATGTATTGCCACATTAAAGCGGGATAGTGTTTATAGTAAGCCATGGACACAACCACCCGAGCATGTAGTCATTTCACTCGTGTGTGTGTGTGTGTGTGTGTGTGTGTGTGTTTCCTTGTATGTATATGTGTGTTTCCTTGTATGTATATGTGTCTATTAAGATTGAACTGTTCCCATATTTTAATACATTCAAAACGTCTCCAAATATTACTGTAGTAAATGGTTTTACCAGGGGGTGTGGTTGGGTGGGGTTGCCCTTTTGTCCTGCATTATTTCAACAGGGTAGAAAATCAAAAAGAGTAGTTTTTTTTACATTATAACTAAGTAAGTAAAAACAGTGCACAAAATCTGAATATTGTCCATTTCCTGGTGAATTTCAGAGCACCTCACCATTGTATTTTAAAGAACATGGTATCTTTACAATTATTACAGTAGAAGAGCCTTCTGACAGCAATGGGCCATTCTCATTCACCAGGGCTGCATAGATGGGCCATTCTCATTCACCAGGGCTGCATAGATGGGCCATTCTCATTCACCAGGGCTGCATAGACTCATATCTTAACATCAGTCCTACACAAAGAATTAAGCCCTACTTGGATACGATTAGTTTATTGAGTGAATGTCTGTTAAAAAAAAATATATATATATATATATGTGTGTGTGTGTATATATATATATATATATATATATATATATATATAATTTATTTTTATTTATTTATTTTTTTTAACAGACATTCACTCACTTTAATCAGCGTTCTACCACCAAGATTATAGCATGCACTGTTTCAGTAACTGGAAAAAAGTTTAATATGAATACATGTGCTAGAAGACTAAATACAGTTAGCAGCAGTAAAAAAATATTTTTTTCAAAGGTGATTCAGCACCTGTCTAGAAAATTCACTGCAATCACAGAGATTTGTATCCGGACTAAATACATCAGTCAACTACAGAGTTTTGTGAAAAATTTAGGTAATTCTGCCTGTAATTTTGAGAGGGAAAGAGGGTGAAAGACATGGCTGATCTGGACAGAAATGAAATCGCAGAGGAGCACTTGCAAATGAGGAAATTACATCATCCAAATAAGGTTTAAGAGTGACCAACAGAAATATTTTGGTACACTACAGTCGAGTTAAGTAATTGCTGAGATAATGATGTAAGTACAAATCAACTTGTATGTGAAATTAATGCTTAAAACTCAAACTTATTATTGTTGATGTGTCAGCTAATTTTGAAAATGTCCTAACGCAGTTAAGGAAAATATTCAGCTGTCAGTCCCTCCAGGACTTTGCAATCACAATTTCACACTAATTCAGCCAGGTTTTATAAGGGCTTACTATTAAGTCCCATAATTGCATTAACATACATGCAAGCTTGTTTAAGTGCTTAATATGTCATTCATGTAATCCATGCAGATTTGATGAGTTTTTCTAAGAATTCTAAAAAAAGATTCCCTCCTCTCCACCAAACATAGCACAGCTACAGTTCATGGTCATTATTCAGCAAACCCACTGATACAGTATTTAATGGGCCACACAGAACTGAGAAGACCTTACTGACACGTGAAAAGAGAAGCACATTTTGTGACCAGTGAAAGTGGTTTCATTTTCATGAGTTTCCTTCTTCAGTAGCTTCTAAGTGTTGGCCGACAAATGGGTAATACATGAAAACCCGTTTCATGAAGCTCCCAACACATAGTTATTGTGCTGATGATGCTTCCAGAGGCAGTTTGGAAATCTGTAGTGAGTGATGCAACAGATAATATGCCATTTATTCTCTCCTAACTTAAGGATTCTGTGGCCCCACTCTGTGTATTTGTGTGGTGTACTGCTTTGCGGCTGATCTGTTGTTGCTCCTAGTCACTTTGATTTCACAATAAAAGCACTTACGGTTGACTGAGGCAGATCTAGCAGGGCAGACATTTCATAAACTGAATTGTGACAAAGGTGGCATCCTCTGACAGTGCCAAGCTTGAAGTCACTGAGCTCTTCAGTGCAACCCATTTTACTGCCAATGATTGTCTATGGAGATTTACCATGTGCTTCATTTAATACTCCTGTTAGCAGTGGGTGTGGCTGAAAGACCTGAACTCAGCAATAAGGAGGGGTGTCCACATACTTTTGTACATGTAAATACATACACACACACACACACACACACATGCACATATATAGAATGTAGAACCTTTGTATGTTCCATTATCTATTCTTCCCTTTTTTCCCTCACTCACACAGACCCTGTGTGCAGACCCTGTGACTTCTAATGAATGTCATGTTGAAAATGTAAATGGAGCCTTCTCTCACAGCTAAAAGAACAATGTGAACAAGCAAGAAGAAAACTCAAGCATCCTGAGCTTTGTATAATTCAGCATACTTCTTTGTTACAGAGATGGAGAACTGGTGATATTTAAATCATATCTAATTACTTTTTTTCTCTTTTTGCAGAGAGAAGAAACAGAAGATTCAAGACATCAAGAACAATATAAAAGAGGCCATAGAGGTCTGTAAATTCCAGTCTGTGGATTTTTGTGTTGTGTTTATTTGATGTTTCAAATGATGAAAATGATAGCTTGTGCTATATGTGATTACAAAGCATTTGCAAAGGAAAAAAAATCTAGGAGAGTGATGCCCAGCCACATCTAGTTACATCTTTGGATATTGTTATGCACTCAAGCCAGTGCGCACTCTTGTACCATTCTAGCTCCAAACTGAATGACACAGTCATATCAGATTATTTATTTTATCATCTACAGTAAACTAAGTAGATAATACATTCACTTAAATGCCTTTTTGCATACTTCATGTCTTTTATATGACATTTTAGTGGTGGAAAAGTCTGTACGTATTACTGAGACTGCACAGTTAGTCCTAAAATATGTCCAGTCACTAAATTTGATACAGGGTAATGGTAATTATATCTGCTCATGAAAAAAATCACATGCATTGTATGTAAGAGCTCTGGCCAATTTCATACATTTTCTGTCTTTGGCGTATGATTTAAACATACTTTAACTAGGTATTAAAATATACCTATTTGCCGTAATCACCTATGATTAATATTACAATGTTGCTTAAAAAAAATACATTTTTGCCAGACTTCTGCTGCTTAGTTTCTGTATGCTGGCATTATCTCAGTAATCTTCGTAACTCGTGCACGCACAAATCCTGCTGTTTAAACATCAGGGCATGAATTCTTGTGACAGTGGGTGCTTTTCTCCCAGGGTCATCTGCTTTGTCTTATTTAGCTGTACATTTGACTTTTCTTTGCTAATTTTACATAAATTTCCTAGTGGTCAGCAAGTATTAATCATTATGTCTTGTTTCCAGACCATCGTGACAGCTATGAATACTCTGACTCCGCCCGTCCAGCTTGCCTGTCCAGAAAACCAACGACGAATTGAGTACATTCTCAACTTATCCAGTCAGAAGGACTTTGAGTTCACATCTGTAAGTATGGCACTCTGACATTTCACAGATAAGAATGGAGCAAAATGCACAATTGAGAAATTACATATAAGACTGCTTTATATTATTTGTGACTTACTGTTAAAAATTATGTGAAGATAGTTGATGTTCATGATGATATCTAGAATGATTTGGGCAAATTACTTGGTTTATTTGAATATTTTAATTACTTTTAGTGAATGGCAGAATCTGTGCAAAAAGATGGTGAACTATGCTTATTTTGCTGATGGAAATCAGAAATAGACCAGTAAAAAGCTAGACTTACCGTGTCTTAGAGTCCAGAAATTCTCAGTTCTGATTCCAAGTGATGGTAAATGATGGAGTCAGTTCCACACAGTAATGTTCTTGAGTCTTAATTCTAAAAATCTAAATATGGAGCAAGGGTGAATGTAAGTTAGAGTAGAAATGCCGGAAATTGATGTGGCAGTTTACTTGCAGGAGACCTAGTACAATTAGTATAAAATTGCTGCGTGCGCGGGCGCACGCTTGACTGGGTGGAAAGCTTTGGATTGTTCTAAATTGCCTGCAATTGGTGAATCAACTCTCTCTTTTGCATTGACTGCCAGTCCTGCTGTGTCTGTAGTGAACCATGTCCTAACCATGTGCATTAGTGCACACATGCACACACACTGTGATATACCGAAACCATCAGAAATTTTAATTATATGGTGATATACATTTTGGCCATACCACTCACTACTGTTAGCATGCTAGTTGTGGTATAGAACATAGATCTTGCAGACAACTTTACTGGATGTTTTGATTTATCAAGATATTTACGTGATTAAAAAAAAAAACAAAGCAGAGAAATTTTTAACTGTGCTGCGTCAAGGGTGATATGTTTGTAATGATGATGAAGTAGATCACAATTAAAACATGTGGCATTGCAACTGCAGTATAGTCTTTTGGCCATATCAAGCACACATGCCTGGTGAGGTAACTGTATAGTTGTATGGTTAGCATTGCTAATGCCTGGCTTGGTTACCGTGACCCCACGTTTGCTTTCATATAGATCTTGCAAGTGTTAATAGCTGTTGCTCTGTCAGTAATATAACATCAGCGACACATTGTAGGCTCCTCAGTTCCACAGTGAAATTGTACCGACTTCAGACATCGCTGCGGAACTTTGGAAGTTTGGTTGAGACTGAAGCATACCCAGTGAGGGTACAGCTATGCTGTATTAGCCAGCTCTCTTGAGATTTTCCATATGTGTGAATTGAGTTGTTTGGGGATTTAAAGTGGAGGGGATAATGAACAGTTGGTCTCTCTTCCCCCTGCTCATTAACAGCCTCTGGGGTTTTCATAGCCCTTGGGAGTGCTCAGGGCTGCCATAGTCCTCTGGGTCAGACAGTTAGTGTTCAGGCCCCAACAGAATCGTGCACACATGCACAACTAGCTAATTGTTTACCATTTCAGATGCTTCACAGGTAGATTCTGATTGGGTATACAGATCAGCTTGGGGGGGTGGGGGGAGGAAGTAAAGCAGCTACTGCAGTTATCACTGTGTGTATTTGCATAATGCCAGTTTTTATGTGTCAGATCTATCATATTAGATTTCATGATAAAAATTAATGAAAATTTTCAGCAAGTTATTTATTTTAAAATGGCTGACATAATGCTAAGTTTTTAAAAGTGTCTTAATTATTATGTTAGGCCTGGCCTGAATAATTTGAATACTCCAGTATTCGTTTGTTACATTTAGAGCTGGTTTGAGAAGCATTTTACAGTTGCAGCACGCCATGTGCTACCCCGGGAGGAAGAAGGATGCTGGAGGCAGGCGTGACGGTGGCCACAGTCATTTTCTTTTATGTTACAAACAATATACAACAAAAAAAGGCCACTATTCAGTGTCCTCTAACCCTTAACAGACTTTTTCAATCCTTTTGCGCACATTAGCTTCTCGGCTCTCCTCATCTGCTGGTGCTCTGCTGCTCGTCTGTCTTTCTCTTCTTTCTCTTCCATCTCCACTTATTTTAAAAGTGCCCACCCTGCTGAAGCCAAACCAGCGTCAGTTAGTCTAATTACATGCAGCGTGAGCACCTAAGCAGAAAGGGCAGGAGAGCTTGCTGCTACACCTCACCACAACCTTCCCCGTTCCGCAGCTCAACCGATAGGATCAGACCGTTTCTCATGGCTTTAGCACGCAAGGCTCGGGTGCCATCCTCATGCTGCCTCTCACGGCTGTCATCAGCGCGTGGGGCTCAAGCGCAGACTTCATGCACGGTGCACTCGGATCAGACTGTCTTTTTTGAAAACAATAATATTACATTTCGTAATTTTAAGTATGTTTGTTTTGTTTTTTTTTAATCTAAAGGTTCTAGTTTTTGATTTGTAACAAGTAGTTACATATTGATGCTTTCATTTTGATGATAAATGTACCAAGTTAAAGACACAAACCTTTTACAGTCCCTGTTTAGCTGTGTGTTTTATCGTTAACTGGTTTATTGAATGGATAGGCAGGTTTATTTTTGTTAGCTGACTTTGATAGGTGACCATAAATCATCAGGTTTGGCAACTTTTTTTTTTTGTTGTTGTTGTTTTTCTGTTTTTTTTTTTGTTTTTTTTTTCCCCCCTCATATAGATTTATGGCCGCTGATAACTTCATAACTGTCTCTGTCTCCATCTCTGCGGGGATAACCAAGTGACTGAGGATGCTCTCAGCTCCTTCACATTAATATATTTAACTTTGTGTAAGCATTGGTTGCCATATCTTATCTTTAATATCTTTACTTCAGTCTTTACTTAAAGAATACTTTAGTATTCATTTCTTTATTTATTCAGAAGCTTCACCTTGTTTTTAAGCAAAACCAAAATCAGTAGCTTAAACTGCGATATGTTTAATCAGCAAAGGTAGCTTAAGGTAGAACAGTTATTGTTATGTGGTAAATGTAAAAAAAAAAATATTATAACTGGTTTAGTTGTGATAAGTTCGGTATAGGAGGCACAATAAGTTTGATAAAGCATCTCAAAAAAGTAAGTAGCAATCCTTAACCAAGTACAGTAGCTTATGACTGGGGTCCATGACGTAACTGCCTCAGAGGGGAAAAAAAATCTACTCTTTCTTTATCTCCTTTTCTTTTCTGATAATCTTACAGTCTTATAATGCGTTTAAAACTTGACAGAAGCAGATATGTTTATTGTTAAGAGATCACTATCACAAGTCTTTATGGCTTCATCGTCGAAGAGTAACTTCCACACATCCTGAAGGAACTGGAGGGAAACACAATCTTAACAACCTAGGAATTATTTTTAATGTAGTTTAGAACACACAAAATGGACTCGAATTGGCAGGGCACAAGGGCTCACATTTTGACAGAGGTAAGATAAGAGTGTAGCTCAGCCATAGTGGACGAAAACACTGATTAAAATGAAAGCGTATCTGTTGGAACATTAATGCCGCCTACTGGATGTATTTTGTACTACAGTAATATATTTAATTACTTGGTTTATCAGCTTGGTAACTTGTTTGGCTTCTGACTCCACACGCCGCTAATCTAATTATGTTACTTTGGTGTCATCTGAGGTAATCTGATCTCTTCTGTCATCGCAGCCCTTAACAATGTGTTTGTCACAAGAACATATGAGTTATCTTGCAGCCCTTATTGTAATGGAACTTTGTTCATCCATATCATATTGCCAGAAAGAAACAAGGAGACTGAGTACGCCATTGATGCAGGTGCCGACGGGCAGTGCCCTGTGTTACAGCAAGTCGGAATCAGTGTAGCATGGGGCTAGTGTAGAGAGAGGGCATGTGACCGCCCATAAAGGAGTCCTCTGTCTCCTAGACACATGATCAGGGGCCCAGGCCTGCTTTATCAGGGAGAGAGGGCGTTATCCTGGCCCAGAAAATATGAATTTGTTTTGTGTGTATATGTGCGTGACTAAGTGTATTTTGATTTGCTGTCTTGATTTAACTGAAAGTTTAGTACTTGTTGGTAGTGATGGCTAAATCTGGTTTGCCTGTGTGGCCCATTTAAAGGTGAATGCTATTTTGTTCTTGTGCAGTGGATTTTACTCTTGTTGTGAAGGACTAGGGCTGATGCCTATCATGCTGTAACTAAATATTAAAATCTTAATTTAATCAAAATAAATTACTCTTAAATACTATAAATTCTAAATGCATAGTCTTAAAAAAACATCCTTAACCATTAACTTAGTCTTAGGAACAGACACAAAAGCAGACTAAATATTCTCTGTCTTTCTCTCTTTCTCTCTCGATCTCTCTTGCTCTCAGGAGTTCTATGAGCATACAAAGACTCTATGGCAGGACGATGGAGTGAAGGCCTGTTATGAGCGCTCCAATGAGTATCAGCTGATTGACTGCGCACAGTAGTGAGTACCTAATTTGTGTTGAACACCATAATCAGTACTTCAGTATTGTATATTATCGTGTGTTGGTATTCTAAGTGAAATTAAGTTACACATCCTCTACATAGAACACACTTCTGCATATTACAGTGTTTTGCTAAATTTAACATATTTGGGGTGGCATATATTGTGGCCTGTACCAAAGGTTTGGCACGTTTTATATTTGCTAAATGTTAAACTTGCCAAATGCATAGAAATTTCGGGACGTTTAAACTTAAATGTTATGACGCTCTGTTAAAAGCTTTATATCGTATTCCTCTAAAACTTGGAATAGTTGTGCACAGAAGGTGATATACAAATTCTATGATTCTAAAAAATTCTATGATTCTAAAAAGTAAAACATTTCTGTGACTGGGTGTGTTCAATCTTCTGTCTGATTATCTGCACAGACGCCAGGTCATTACCTTATATCATCAGATGTTTATTTCTGTTTAGTGGTCAGTGATGAATTGATTGATATTGTGGTCATTTTGCCCGTTTTTGTCATTTGATATGCTGTTATTTGGAAGTAGCCATTTGAATACTTTTTTCAGATAATTTACAGATTTTATAGTTTTGATGTTTTTTCTGATTTTGCTGTTTTCATTTTTTAGCTTTTTAGATAAAATAGACATCGTTCAGCAGGGTGACTACACACCATCTGACCAGGTGGGTGACCTCTTGTGCAAGGGTTTCATGTGAACAGTAAATTAATTTGTCTTTCACAATTATTTTTTCACTTACATGTGGATTTATAGATTTTTTTTTTTGTATGAAAGTTAGTGTTTCTGGTTTTCATTCCCTACTTAAAACTGGAAATGTGACATGCCTCGTGTGTCTCACCAATTCTTTCTCTCCTTTGCCTTTGTGTTTGTGTCCTACAGGACCTGCTCAGATGCAGAGTTCTCACTTCTGGTATATTTGAAACAAGATTCCAGGTGGATAAAGTGAATTTCCAGTAAGTGACCAAATGTCGATACTAATAGAAAACGCTTTACTGCTGATTTTTTGGTTGTTGTGTATTTTAGCCCAATCTCAAGTTAATCAGCTTGTGCTGTAAGAGTTGCACATGTTTATCACAGATAATTGTCAGCTAATAGTTCATGATTGCGACGAGCCTCTTTCTTTAGCATAGTTGACTCATCTTTAAAAGAGAGAAAAAAGTCTTATATAGCAGAGACATGTTTTAATGGGATCAGAACAAAGGCTATGATATCATGAGTATAAGGCTAAACTATTTGTGGAAATATCTCATTGCGATGTTTTTGACCACCATTTCAATTTAAATTTGATTATTTCTGGTCTTTGGAATAAGCTCCAGGCCTTTTTTCACCAAGAAGTCCTGCAGATCCTTTTTTTTTTCAGCATAGAGGCTTCAATGCTTAATGTACAGTCAGATTGCCATTTTATAGAATCTGTTTTTAGGTTAAAATTCTCCACTTAAAACTGAAAACAGCTGTGAATAATATAGCATGTAATTAAAATTACAGCTTGCGATTTTGATAAAAAGATTAATTGTTCAGCCCTGCCTGAGCTTTTAGTAATCATTCACCCAACTCTGCAAAACCCAATTTTAATATTTAGTCACAAATCAAAGTGGTTTTAAAAAAACTGATTCTTGTTAAATTCAGTGGTTTAACCAGAAGTCATAGCGAATGGCATTTCAGGAATAAGAACGGTGTGTGAAAGGGAAACCAGATTTTTGTCTGTCAACAAGTGTAGGCTGGAATTTTTTTTAATGATGGCCTATAGATCCATAACGGGTTGTGCTGCATTCTCTGAAGTGCACCCCCAACTAAAATTCACATGTAATTAAACCATTGCACAATGAGATATAGTAGCGTTTCAACACGTTTTCAGCAGCACATGTTAACAAATCAAACAAGTCTAGTGCAGATAATGATTACATTTTTGATTTGAAATTAAACTATTATTGAAGGGGAAAATGCAAATATTTATATAGGGTTATCAAGTAAAATGGGAAGAATAAACTTCTTGACTGGAGCCAATCAAGTCTAACTATAATGAATAATTACCAAAAGGATGCTTGTCCTTCTCCCTTTGTTTTACGTGTCTTATCTTTGTTTGTCGTTGCTCTTGTTGTGGTTATTATTTGAAATCGATCTGATTCCACCAAAAGCATGATTAGTGGACTGACAAATCACAGTCCTTTTATACAATTAAAAATATTATATATTGTTGCAAAATTATGTTTAATTACTTGACAACGTGGATTATAATTACTGTCTCACTTTTGCTGAACGTGCTGGATAAGGTGGGGCATCTTTTAAAGCCACTGTAGTTTATTATGGTCATCATTATCATGCTTTTAAGAGCTGATGTGATGTACCACCATGATATGTAAGAGCTGTTAATGTGTTAAGTCAAAATATTATCACGGCCGATTATGTATTTGTATAGGTACCAGCATTAGGTTCTTAATGGTAGCATACCTTATTGATGTGTCATGGTATAAAGAAGCCTGCAAACATTGACACTGAGGCTTAGAGGCTTTATATTGATAAGCTATGGTGTAGAATCATGTTGCGTATAGGTCTAATTCAGCACAAATTTATTACTTCTAGCAAAATGATACCTAAACCAGAGCAGTCAGTGAAATAGCCACTATGTCATTTTAACTAGCTGGGGAAAAAAGATACCTATTCAAACAAAAAATAACTGGTTTGTGATAACTCTCAAAACACTGTACAAATGAGTTGAATGTGTTAGGGGAGAAAAGGAGAAAATAAAAGATTAAATGTGGCCTGTGCAAAAGTAATGACGCTTTTATGTGTGTGTGTGTGTATATATATATATATATATATACACAATTTTCCCAATATGTTAAATTCAGCTAATAAGCACAGATTAAGCACCAACATTTGCAGAAAGATGCCATATTTAAGTTTGTTACCTGTAGAGAAGGTGTTAACTTATTTTCGCTTAAGAAGTTATCAAACCAATGTCATTTGAGCAGGGGTGTTCAAACTATAGCATACGACTGTATATCGTCGCTGTCAGAATTAAAACTTTCTATCTCCAAAATGATAACTTTTCAGGAGAAGGCAAAAAAATTCCATTCACATTTTTTCTTAAAATATTTTGGACCATTTTCTTTTGGTTCGTTCATCATGAACTGTTTGCACAATGTAAAGGGCAACTGATATTTACAAATTACATATGAAAAGAGCCTCTGGTGCCACTTTGCATCATTTCTTCTGCTTAAAACTACAAAATGGTGAAAGAGGAAAGTGGTAGCTATTTAGTACTAATTTGAAACCAATACATATTGTGCAGTTAATTTTAAATATATAAATGATATCCAGGATCCTCTAATTGGGTCTTTTAAATTCTTATTAGAATGCTGAATAGTGTCTGTCTTTCCATGTATGAAGTATTAGAGAACAGTTATACTGCAGTTAGTTCAGACAATATGTATAGATTGTAAAACCTCTAGCATGGAATTATACAGTACAGAAGCATTTTTCACTTTGTCTTAATTAGTCGTTGTAGACAATTATTGGATACTATCATGTGTAAAATGCTTGTTTCTTGTCTCAGTATGTTTGATGTAGGTGGCCAGAGAGATGAGCGGCGGAAGTGGATTCAGTGTTTTAATGGTAAATACATCAGATGTTCTACCACTATAAATATGGTGTCTTGGGGGCAGACAGATATAAAAAATTGCAGTGGCCGCTTGGGCCAAACAGGCAGTAAATCTTGTGGCTAGAATTAGAAATGTTTGTCATATTAACATTATATTTGCAATTAAAAAGTACTCTTCAGTGCCAAAAAAAAACAGTGACACGTTGCTTTGAAAAAGGAAACATTTAATACAATTTTCACATTACAAAGAGCATTGCTGTTATAGTGACCATGGTGGTCCCACCTGCTGATCTGGTTTGCCCTGATGTTATTCAGTCAGGTTTATGTCATTAGATACTGTTTAGCTGCTGCAGTAATTAGTCTCTTAAATTACACCAGCTCATTACACAACGGATTTTTTTTAATACTTTAGTTCATAGAGTGATATTTGCAAAATTCAGCCAATGGAACAACACCTAACACAAGGGGGAACTGCTCAGCAAGGGAGACCTCCATAGTCACCACACATTAGCTATCGCAGTGGTTACAGTTAATGAAATTTGTGATTTGATGCAATTAGTTCTGTGACTGACCATACAGATTTGTTAAAAGGGGAAAAAGAATGCAAAAACATTTCCAAGGCAAGTGGCTGCTCACAGGCTCTGCAAATGTGAAAGGTAGTCATGGGCAGCAGGCAGTCGGCACTATGTATTCCTGGGATACCTATTTTTTTTTTAACCCCCCTAAGGGCACGTATTATGAAAAACAAATTTTCCTCACTTTTTTGTTAAAAAATAAAACAGTATGATGAAGTATGTAAAGTAGTGTTGGGTAGTATTCCATTTTTAATATCTTCAAACTGCCTCCAAAAATTACCGCAGTAGGACTTATATAGCGATATTTCAAAATTAAAACTAAATGTATTCCGATTTAACAAATAGGCAAATACAGTACATGATTTTCAAACCATCATTTGTTAAATGTCAAACAATCTATCAAACAATTGATAAATGATAAAGAGGAGAGAGGAGTGGTTTAGCATTAACTTTTCTAGCATGATAACAGCTCTGCTCACCACAGAACGTTTGATTCTGGCTAACTAAAGCACTGACGCAAGTTTAGCTGATGAAAAATAATGATTAAAATCTGAGTGAGTGAAGTTGAACTCCAGAAAGGTAAAATTAAACCTGCTTTGTCATGTCTGGATCTGTCGTCTGATAGGCTATATTAACGTTAGCTTAGCGAGCAGGCTACAGAAACAAACAGTGCCACCCATCACAGTACAGGCTTGATTCTTAAAATTGGTGCTCTGTTGACACAAATTTAGATGATAAAAATTTTTCAGACAGCAAAAGTAGAGTGACAGTAAGCCAAGGTTTTTGGGAGAGAGCTTAGATAGCAGGCCAAACGTGCCACGCCACAGCACAGGCCTTGTTGTTGCTAGCTGATGCTAAAATGACACCCGTTTAGAGGATAGCGCAAGGTTGAGTGACTGCACACACCACAGAACACGTTCGATTTCAGCACCAAAGAATGTGAGGTTCTGATTCATGTAGCTTTTTGCCCACTTTTTTCTGTTAGTGCCACTATGAGCAAGTTCCCACACCACCAATCAGTGAGCCCTCTAAATATAAATGGGTGGAATGTGTTTAGTTATCTGTTCAAAACATGGAATAGAATCATAATTTTGAATATCTTCATTATTTTTACAGACTTCAATGTACCATGTTACTGTCACACCGCACAACCCCAATGTAAACCCTAAAATGTACTATTTGCTCCCCAGCCCACACAGTCTATGTAGAGTAGCTGAGCTGCAAAAACTTCACCGTTTTTGTAGTATGCCAACCAACACATTTACATATGTGGTTGTATGCAAAAATTTCTTTGCCCCAGGTCGAAATATATAAGTTTTGTTGATTTTCTAAGTGCAAGTTAAAAGTGCACATGCTATACAGAGAACTCATTTCTGCACATTTTAATGTACAATTACTGTTTTATGAATTTAACACATTGGGGCGGGGAAAAAAAACACACTGTGGCCTGTGCAAAGGTTATGGCAAATATTTTGTTTTATTTATGCAAATAAATACAAATGATGCACTAAAATATGCAGAAATGTGCCATTTTTAAGTTTCTTCCTGTGGAGTGTGTTAACTTATTTTCACTTTAAAAAATCAACAAAATGTAATTTGACTGGGGGTGTTCAAAATTTGCACACCACTGTATCCACATATTCAGCCTAAAGCAATTTAGCCCCGCCCATTCATGCTGAAGTTATGAAGAGTGGTTTTTAGCCTGGCTGTGTTTTGAATGAGGCACAATACAGCACAGCCAAACAGATCAGAGGTCATAGAAGTCACATTAATTAAAACAGTCTGTTTTATTCTAAGGGATAAAGAGAGGTTGGAAAATAGTCAGGGAAAAATGAATTATGTTTTTGGTCCATAAAATCTAATCCGAGCTCCTGTGTTTCTTTATTTGCTCATTCTTGCTATGCTCTCCTGCTCTAAGATGTAACTGCCATCATCTTTGTGGTGGCCAGCAGTAGCTATAATATGGTCATCCGAGAAGACAATCAAACCAACCGCTTACAGGAAGCACTTAATCTCTTCAAAAACATCTGGAACAACAGGTGAGACTGCAAAGACTTGCAAGCATACACTTTCAATGTAATATTATCACTTACGGTATTTGTTTATCATTGTTCATTAGATTAACATTAACCTACTTTTTTTCTTTCCAACTCTTTCCTTCCCACTCTTTCTTCTTAGATGGTTGCGAACTATCTCTGTAATTCTCTTCCTGAATAAGCAGGACCTCTTAGCTGAGAAGGTCATGGCAGGAAAGTCGAAAATTGAGGAATATTTTCCAGAGTTTGCTCGTTACACCACACCGGATGATGGTGAGGCACATTTGCTGCACATAAACATGATATTGTATGCTCACTACAATGTATGTCCACAAGAGGGAGCCTTTTTACATCCAAGCTTAAGCCTATGCTTGAATAGGATAGACCAGATTTTGTGTGTAGGCTGTGTTTTCAGTTCGTCTTTTAAGTCTGTTTTATTGCTTTGGAGGCAGGATTCCCATATCACTCTTGACACAAGGACCTGTCCCTATGAACCTTATGAACCTTAATTCAGTAAATAATTTTTTACCACTACTGTGGAAGATCATTTCTAATAGGCAGTAATCCCAGTTCAGAGAATTATTCTTAGCATCATGTTGAGTTATGCTACTGTGAATCATGCTTGTTCCAGTATTCACCAGTGCTGTAGACACAAAGCAACAGGAGAGAACAGTCCTGAGTGTAAACTATAGAGAAGCGTTACTCTTCAGAATGTCGTGTAAAGTTGTGCAAGCCGTGACAGAATACAGTGGAGTGCACTAGCCATCCAAAACTTGCGGTATATTTTGTACTGTCAGTATGTTTTGCATCAGCTGTACCTGTTAGTATAGTTCATATAGTTATGTATAATACACCTCAACCTCAGTAGACTAGTCCGATTAAGACCATTCGGAATACAGTTTCTGTCTGATTGAACAAGGTGGGTAATCCTGTAAATAATCCGTTAAATAGAAGAATTGTATCCGATTACATTCCCAATCAGAAAGTTTAAGTCAAACTCTGACAGTCAGCAGAATCCATCTGTTTTGCAAACAAGCCAAGATTTTGTCCGAAAAAAAGAAATATTCAAATATTTTGACTGTGCCTTTTCTGTTGTTTCTGAAACATGATTCATTAGTTGTTGAAAGCTTGATTTTAGTATGTATTGTACTTGGCTATCTTTTTCGCATCCATGTTGCTTTCACTTTTCTTACACCTTTACAGAAAAAGTGAAAGAAAGAAGACCTCAGGAAAAGTCTGGTTATTGTTAAGATAAATCTGTGTATGAGTGTAACTTCCTAACGTGTATCTGTGCATGTCTGTCATTCATCAGCTGACCAGCCTCACAGAAAACATTTTAAAACAGCACAAATACTGCCAAATGTTTGAACTACGTCACTCGTTTTAACAGTCTTTCAAAGTGCTTAATATAATGATGGACATTGATGATAATGTAGAACATGAGGGAGGATAGTTCCACTCTGTACCTGCATTGATAAATGAGTATGTAAAAATGAGCACAGGCTAATAACGTTCTAGTATTTCAATAAAGAAGCCTTAACCCAAACCACATTAGGAATGCAGAAAAGTCAGCTACCGCAGTGGTGAAGGATGTTAATGATCTTCCAGCATAAAACTTTGTTTGCATTCCTTATCAAAGTTGTGTTATAAGCAGGGCAGCTGCTTTCCAACTAAAGACAAACTCACAGAAGGTACAGATTGATTTAGTTTTGTTTCTGTGTTGAAATTCAGAATGGCCTTTATGCGTCAAAGTTGGATAAGCTACTCTACATCTGGTTCATTAAACATTTGTACATCGAAACAAGCTGAGATTTGAGTGCAAACATATCGGTTTCAGTGTGTGGAATCAAACACCAGCCTACCAGTGCCTCATTTACATATCATTTATGTGAAGCACAGCCTAATCCATGCAGATGTTTCGGTAGGGAGCCAATAAAAAGCCAGCGTTCAGCAGCTCTTGAGCCAGTGGCTGTGCACATAGGTGGAGTTTGAGGTCAAGCAATGAGTGCACTGCTCCCCTTACTAACCAATAAGTACATTGTTGAAACGATGACGACAGGAAAAAATAAAATGTGAAAAACAAAAAATGTTAGTCTTTTTTTTGTTAAGACTGTAGACTATCGCCCTCAAATTTACCCTCAAATTTGCACATACTCCTGCTAGACGTGAGATTGATCATACAGATATGCCAAAGATGAAGCTGATGAATAACAAAACAGTCTGTGACATTTGTGTGCTCTCATTATCTGATCAGATTTGGCCGTACACCACTTTGATGAGTAAGAGCCAAGGGGTAAATGCGGATGTTGACACATTATTTCCTATGTCTTAAGTTTTATATATGCAAATATAAGTAGTTTTATTCTGAAAATTTGAATTTTAGATTTCATGCAAAGTGTAAGGTGGGTGGGGTGTTGACACTTCAGTGCTCTCTTGATTGGTGTTGCTTTTTTATTATTTGGTAAGATGTTTTATTATTTATTCTTGGAATGTGCATTATAATTATATATAACTTACCTTATTTTCCAGCATCCCCTGAGACAGGAGAGGATCCACGAGTCACAAGGGCGAAATACTTTATCCGGGATGAATTCCTGGTGAGTGGATGTTATCCCTTAGGAGTCTGGTTACCATTCGTGTTTTGTTATACATTTGATTCGCATCACAATTGTTTACATTTACTAATTATAGTAATACAGTCATATACAAACGTTTAGGTGCCATTAGTCAAAATACATTTTGTTGATTTTCACTGAATTTGCTAATTCGAGTTTGCTGAATTTAGTATATTGAGGGGTTTAAAAAAAAAACATAAAATATAAAATGTGCACAGGCTGTATTTTGTATTTTATGTTGTACTCTATGTTAAACTTAGCAAATAAGTCAAAATTGTGCACCAAAATTAGCTGAAAGATACCATATTGAAGTTTGTTAGCTATAGAGGATTTTATAGTTAACTTAGTTTCACTTAGAAAATCAACAAGACATGCTTTGACCCAGGTTGTTCAAACATTTGTATATAACTGTGCATGTAATCATTATATGTATATATATATTCATTTTTATTAATATTCAATTTCAATACAATTCCTGTTTTGTATCTATAAAGAGGAGACTCTGCAAAAAGGTAGCATTTACAGTACAGGCAGATTACACTGCATCAAATACCTTGTTCAATGAATATTGTCAAAGTTATAGTAATGGTACTGTAATAATAGGTTCATATTTTTTACTGTAAAATTAGATGCCAGAAGTGCTTTACTGTAGCAGCAAATGGACATTCTATCAAACATAGAATGTGGCCTGGGCAAAAGTTTCAGTTTTCAGATAAACAGATATGGCTGAAAAATGGCATATTTAAGTTTGTTTCCTGTAGTGGATGTTTGAACTTATTTTCACTTAAATCAACAAAACATAATTTGACCGGTGGTCGACCTTTGTACGACTGTGCCATTGTATAGCATAATTTAATGTAGAAAGTTTCACTTGGTAAGTCTCTCTTCTTTTGAGTGTCTGATTACAGTGGTGATGTACATTCATTTTTTCCACTGTGGGGTTAATACAGCTGTAGCTTAAACACTGACATTTAAGGCTTATAATACATGCATGTAACATTTTTGCTTTGTGTATTACAGTTGTTAAGTGAGTTCTTTAGTAAATTCTTAAAGCCTAGTATTATTAGAGGAGCCTGTAAGCCTGTTACCCTTTGAAAAAATAACTGTTTTGGGAAACTGAGAATACAATTGATTCATCTGATGTCTTGGAAATTGATTTTTTCATTCTTTAGAATTGTATTTTAGATGCATTTCAGCTGCAGTTTTTACTGTTATTTCCTAATTTATATATATGTGTGTGTGCGTGTACACACTGCTGTCAGCATTTAGTCTTGTGATAGTACAGTACTGCATTTAAAAATGACAGTTATTACTGTAAACAAACATTGCAGTATCAGTCTGAAACTATGAAGTAAAAATGTGTTCAGTGCATGGCTTACAAGCTTCAGTGTGCACTGCTGCCATAAGAAATATTAAACCCTCTGCTGCAAAGCAAATGAAGCACTGTTAGCTTGATGCTAACACTAGACGGGGAAATCATTGTTGGTGCTAATGGAAAGTAGCATTTTCATTTATTTTGAATGTACATGTTTTCTCCCCCTTATGTTGTCCTGTCTGTTCTCGTCATCAGAGGATCAGCACAGCGAGTGGAGACGGCCGGCACTACTGTTACCCACACTTCACCTGTGCAGTAGACACGGAGAATATCCGCCGCGTCTTCAACGACTGTCGAGACATCATCCAGAGGATGCACCTCCGCCAGTACGAGCTTTTGTGATTGGAGGATCTTCTTGAGCGACAGACTTTAAAAGCCCTTGTGATTGAAGGAGGTTGCGAGTGATGGATTGCCTAAGAGCTGATGGTCTAAAGGGAGAGGACGTGACTCACTCTCACTACCTGCTGACCTGCTCTTATGCTGGGCCCCTTATACATACATACATACATACATACATATACACACACACACAAACATACACTGTTGCCCAGGAGAACCATGCTGTCAGGGGACCAAAAAAATAAATGAAAAAAATAATAATAATAAGATGCAGCATCCATTTGACGCAGCAGCCCCATTTCAAGACAATTGACTGCACGCATACGGACTTTGAGACTAATTTAATTCATACGATCATTTGCACAAGTAGATGCAACACAGACATAGCCACAATAGCGCTACCTGACATAAAAGAAAAAAAGTTATACACCTGCAAAAACATAGCTCACATTTCTCTCGTTTTTACTTCTCGTATTAGCTCGCCCGCCGATCAGGGCGCGTGCCAAATTGCATACGCGCACATATGTGGCTAAACCCCCCGGCAGTACTGTTGACGGCTGATTTGTGACGACCCTACCCTGGTCCTGTATCACATGACTGTGCCTGGCTGTTTCCGATTGGCTGGATTGCCTCTGATTGGCTTCTGTGTTCGCCTCCTCTCTTGCAGAGACTGATGATTGCTCGCAGAATTGTGAGAGAGCAGGACAGACTGCAGAAAATAAGAAGGACAATTGAGAAATGTCTGACTTTGTCACGTGAGACTTGTGTTTAGGTGCTTTCGGAAAGATGAACTCAAAACGTCGGAACGATCACAGCTCTCCACTCCGCGTCCCCACTCCCCTCTTTGATCATCTAATTTAATGCAAATAATTTGATTGACAGCACTCTTGCCTCTGGATAAAAAAAAAATATCTAGTAAAAGAGGGAAAGAAGACTTTTGCCAATGGAACACTGCTCCCTTCTGCCATATTTCTTTTTGGTCCCTCTTTTTCATCTTCCTAGCCCTTCTTTTCCAGCCCTTGTCTCTCTGTCTCTCTCTCTCTCACTCTTTCTCTCTCCACCCCCTTCTTCTCTTTTTTCCCTGTATCCCTCTAGCTCTCTTGCTCTCTGTATCCCTCTATCTCTCCTGCCCTCCTTCCCCTCTCTCACACTCTCGCTCTCTTTCTCTCTGTATCTCTCTTGCTCTCTGTATTCTTCTATCTGTCTCTGTGTCTCTCTATTTTACTGCTGGACTATTATTCTTGTACAGACTGTAAAATGTATTATTTTGTACTTTATTGAAAAAAAACTTGTAGAAGATCCCTGTGCCTTGATCACATCACTGCGTGTATAAAAAAAAGAAACGAAAAAAAAAACAAAAAAAGAACAAAAAAAGAGCTAAAGGCGTAAGGTATGTCTCTGCGCTGTATCGCTTGGCCTCTTAGCCACCCTTCCCATGGGGAATCAGTTGACCACCCTGAGCCTGTCTTTCTCTATCACTTTCTCTCTCTTTGTCTCTCTCTCTCTCTCTGTCACTCTCTCTTTCCCCCCATGTCGCTGCTCCTCTCATGTTGTGTTACAACTTGTTTTACATCCATATTCCCCCAAAAGAGAGAAATAATTAGAACAAATATGGATGTATAAACAAACTTTTGATTTTTTCAGCTTTAATAGAATCAAAGAAACGTCACCCATTTGTGCACTTCATGTTACTGTGCATTACTGCAACTGCAATCCTGTTCCCGGGGTGGGGGTGGGGAGGGGCAGGGAATTTCCTTACTGTTTTATTTCAGTTTTAGCTTTAAGGTTAAAGGGGATGGGGTAGAGGTTGTCCAAATGCAAAACCTGGCTTGTTTCTACATTAATTTCATTTTTTCCTAACTAAAGAAGAAACAAAAATAAGTCTGTTTTGAGTCATTCTTGGCTGTCTCTCAGAAGAGAATTGTGCTTCACACAATTGTTTTCTATTTAACAAAAAACTGAAAGAGAGTAGAGGGTAGAGGCTGGTTTAAAAAAAGTCTCTTGAATGTATAGCAGCTATATATTTTTTTTAAGGTGAATTTGATGTGCAAAAGTACAGTCTAGTTTAGTGTCCTTGAAGATGTAGTGCTTACCAAGAAAAAATGTGCTAACCACTAGATGGTAGCAAACTCAAGTCAGGTTGTGACTATTTCTTCCCTCCTTTTTTCAGTTGAATGTTTGAGGTACTTTTCTCTAAGTTTGGGATCAAATTATGTGTTCAAAGCATACTTGTTATAAATGTAATATTTGTTCACAATGTAGACTCCTCACCAATCAGGGCTTATATGGTTTATTTTATGAAGTTGCTGTATGAATTATGAAGGTGGACGGTTTCAAAAGTTTGGTTTCAGTGGTTACTTAGTCAACATGAGTTGGGAGTCGTAACATATTTTCCTTCCCTAATGTGATATACAGTTTATCACGGAGGGTCTCCGAGCTGGCTGCGCATTTTCAGTCAATGATAGGTGGGGGTTTGGGAATGGGAGGTGACATTGTTATTGGTTAATGTTTCTTGCCTGCTGGTACATGGTAAAGTAATCCAAAATCAAAACATTACATATTGATGGAAGATTGAGAGAAACCAAGAATTGTGTCTTGTAAATGGTATATGACATCATGAATCATGCTTAATATGACACATGTCATGAATTAACAAGGGAAGAATGTCAGTTTTTTTTTTTTCAATTTCAGGTTGACTTTAAAGTCATGGCATAAGTCATTGAGAAGTATGTGCCAAACTAAATGGAAGCCAACATTCATGTCTGAGAACTTCATGGATTGAATTTTACCCTGAAAATGAAAGCTCAGTAAGCAGTGTACAAGCCATACTGTATAGTAGCAAGCGTTGCATAAGCCTTGATTTCTCTGTTTTCTTGTCAACATGTTCTTGACGGCAAGATCTGTATACCTAAGAACCAGTGTGCAAGGACACAGGGTTTTTCAAGCACTGTAGCCTGTGAAACAGGTCCTGCCGATTATCTAAATGCTTTTTCAAAAGAAACCTGTCATTTTTTTTAACCAGACAGCAGAAGCTTGTAAAACACATTTGATGGTTTAGGTTTTCTTCATCTTTAAACAATTACAGCTGAACACAATAAGGCATGTACAGATGGACAATAAGGCATATACAGATAATGTACTGGCAGGATGAAAAAAAGTATTCCCTCAATTGGTGTTTTGATGGTGGTAGTGGACAGCTCTAATACATCAGGCCAAAATACTTTCATAGGTGTTCACTTGGGTTGAGATCTGGTGCCTGTGAAGGCTATAGCATATGATTTACTTCATACCCTTACTCATCAAACCATTCTGCAACCCCTTGTGCCCTGTGGATAGGGGGGCGCTGTCGTGCTGGAAGAGAATAATAGTGATTAGTCAGAATAACTGTTGATTCCCAGTGACCCTTCCCTCAAAAGTTGGAAGTTGACCCAAACTGTGCCATCAAAATGCACACCAAATATTCTGCCCAACTTATAACCAATTCCACCTGCTAGCTAGGTCTGGCTGGGACATTGACCCCTAGCACACGCTTCTCCTAGACATGTGAAGCCAATCAACACATCTTTTCCAGGAACTGCTCATAATGCAGCACCATTGGACAGCTCAACGCTTAAACGAGACTGTTAACTGGTGATTCTGTTATGTCAGCTAACAGATGCCTATGTTTGCTAGCATCGTGCTTAGGGATGGGGGAGATGGAGGGCCATCCTGCTCACCCAAAGAGCAAGGCCAATTATGCTTTCTTGGTCTCCTGGTCATGGATGGCTGTGGCATCACCAGGGATCGAACTTGCAATCTCCCAATGAAAGGGCCAACGTTCAGATCTGCTACATGACATTGAAACAAGAATAATAAGACCCTAACATGGGTCAGCACAACAGGTATCTTTGCAGTGAGGGAACTCAAATTATTATATGCCCTCATGTCCAGAGTTATTGGTCTTCCATCACTGGCTTGTTCTTGAAAACTTCAGCTGCGTTTGATGTTCATTCCCAGGTGTGAAAATGCCCTCAAAGACCATCAAAGCTTAGCAAGCAATGTGGGTCACGCCAGCACCACTCCTTTGATTTTTGCCAGTGTTCTGGGTGTGTTTGGTGAGCCCTTTTAGGCTGAATTCATGCAGCCTTAGAAGAACCTTCAAAGATTTCATTCAGACATTTCCTGCTCAATGATATCTAATATCTGGAGTTTCCATTTCAGCAGATGTCCACTCAAGCTTGAGGACTGAGTCCTCCAGCTAGCTGCCCATTGGCAGGAGCACTTAACTCAGGCAGAATTTCTTGAAGCCAGGTTACTCTAATGAAGAAAAGTTCATTTTTGTTCTCATATTGAAAAAAAGTAGGACTTATAAATTTGAATAATTAGTTTATAGAATGATTTCTGTGCCTAGCATCACGAAAACACCCTTAATGTGAAAAGAATATGATTGCTCATATTTTGAAATGTGTCTCAATCAATGTAACTCAAGAGTTTAGTAGTACAGTTTGTGTACCCTTACACTGTGGGTTTAACAGCACTTTGATAAGCAAAGGATCAGAGACCATCCATCCACATCAGAGCAGAAGACTTCAGATCGACCCACAGGTCTTTTGCTGGGTTTAGATAAGGGGACTTGAAAGGTCATTTTAAAAGATTCCAATTCTTGATTCTGTGGGCACTGAGCAGTTTTATATGGCTATGGAGGATTACTTTGGTTATTGTCTTGTTGGAAGGTTCAGTATTAGCCTTGTCCTGGTTCAAAATACTATGTAGCTTTAGTTTCTTAAGAGACTGGAGAGTGTAACCGTAGTGCCGTGTATTTATTATTGCCATAGATAATGTCATACAACAGTTAGTTGCATCATTCTGCTGAGCACTGGTTGCTGTGATGCTTTCTGCTAAATGTTAGTACGTTGCAACTTCACCATGTACAAAAACAGAAAACGTATATGTAGGAATACCTTCCCTAAGATGATATTTGACCTGCAGCCTGAAGAAGAATATAACAGCTGGCCTGCATCTAATTCCTAACCTACCTTTGCCCCTAAGCTAGCTTTTCGGCCTCCTGCTGTGATAGAACAATAAAACAAACTGGAAATTAACGGAATACAATTCAGCAAACTGAAATGTCTTACAGACTCACTGAACAAAATGACATTCGGGTGAATCTGACAAGTACCAAAAAAACTGAGCTGAACCTGATAGTGACAGTTTTGTTGCTCTATCTGTAAGCACGGTTTAGTTGGGTTGTATGTTGGGCTTTCGTTGGATATTTGACTTTCCTCTATTTCTCATGAAATAAACATCCAAAAATGATCAATCCTACATTTTCTCACTCCTGAAAGACTACAACCAAATATATTTCAAAAATATCTATTAAAATTCAAAGCACATAATGATCCGGGAACACGGATTATGGACGCTTTAGTCATTACAAGAGGTACTAATGGTTAGCTGCAAAGCAGTTGTTACTGGTGCTCAGCAGAATGATACAGTTTCTGTGGGGAGAAACATAAGTAAAACCCTTCTCAACCAGTCAGATTGTGCCATCGGAGCTAACTTTTCCCAGTTCTGTAGAGTCGATGATGTAAAAATGGGATTTCCACCTATTTTTGCATATTTAAAACTTCTGCATAATTAAACAGGCAATTTCTTTTTCTAAGTAATGGCTTCCTGACAGCTGCACTTTCTTTCAGACCTATAGTGGTGTTGTCTTCTCACAATGGAAGAATGAAGAGAAACACCTGTGGGTTTTTTCAGATCTGAAGTAAGACTGGAGCTATTTATGAGTGGATATTTTATAGCTGACAATTAACAGTGCTAAGGATGCCAGCATATAATACGATGAAAGAAGGAGTAACATCAAAGTCTAGTGATTCACACCAGTCAGAGTATAGATATTTAGCCTGATAATGCCTCTGCCTGCAGGATGCAGTTTGAGGTTCTCCATAAGCCTTTATATGGCAGTGCTAGAATGGTTCCACATGATTTCTTACAATCTTGTTGATGTTTTGGCACTTGATCTGCTTCTGCTTTAAGATGCAGTGGAATCCATGAATTTCAGACAGCAGCTATGGGTGATGGTGGATGAGATGAAACAACCTTAGTGGGAATTTTGCATTAAGCTTGGACTTATAGGACCCTAGAAGTTGTCGTTTGGTTGGGTTCAAGCTTGAAATCTAGGAATTATACTGTAGATCCTTTCTTCCATTCATGTCCAACGAGAAGAACAAAGTCCTTTATTTTCTCTGATCCTCTCCTCAGTTCATGTTATTCATTTTGTTCATCCATGAGATATTTTTGGTAGGCTATTCTTTTATTACCATTCAGAAGAAGGCCAAGCAAACACAGCAGTCTGTAACTGTATGTGAAGAATGTTCAGCAGTGTTTTTCAAGTTTGGCTTGCAAGGTTTATGCCAGGGACACGGATAGGAATGCTGAGGCCTGAGATAATTGATAATTAGATGATAAATTGAATCAGATTTTCAGATCATTCTTTCTTATTGCCTGTGTGGGGCTCCAGAAGTGATTAGTGCAGTCTGGAGTAGAAATGAATGGATCTCTAATTTGTAGCAAGGTCCATCTGTGTCCTCAAAATATGACCTACAAAAGTGTGTCCCCTTCGACAAAAGATCAGTTCAGTTCAGTTATGCTTTTAAAAATAACAAGTACATTCTGACGCAATGATTTCCTCTTTCAGTAAACGGGCTCTCTGTCCTCTTTAGAAAAGAGTAGAGCACAACCTAACAATGGATTTGGCTGAAAAACTTAAAAGATCTGATCAAGATTTTAAATACAAGCAACCTACACATCTCTGCTACAAATGAAAACTTAACCCCTTAGAATTCCAGGCTTATTACATGCTTAGGCTTATTATTCAGTAACTACAGGCACTTCAATGCAAACTGGCTGAACTATTCTTAGGTTATAAAACTTAGCGGTTTCTGACAGGCCGTGGCCTTTTAAGGGGTTAAACTTTATTTGGAGCACCTGCAATTTGTGAACAATTCAGCCGAAAGCAGCCTGATTGTACATGTTACAAATTACCCCATAAGTGGAGCTGGTTGTAGCATTTGCTAGTCTGATAAGCTCATGCAAACAGGAATAATTTAATAGACCTCTGATATTCTGCGTCATTGTGTATTTGGCATCGTATCCATTTTAACAACTCTGGGTCTATACTGGATTTCTCTGTGGCAAAAAAATGCTGCTCCTATCAAGCTTTGTCATACACAGAAAGATCCCCAACCCAAAACGTTTTGTCTTGGAGGCATTTTCACTGGCACTGAATTAAGAGACCCTTAGGGACACCCATGCTAATAGCAAGCTACTGCTCCTGCACACTGACATGCTGTTGCGTGAAATTAAGCCTACTATTGAACTTCAAGAGCATTCGTCTTTCGGCTCCTTGACAACCTTGTAATTCAGAGGATCCAGTGACATACAGTGGAAAAACGTATGTAGAATGTAAGGCATTAAGTTTGGAATCATTTTGCTAACCACAGGGTGTGATAGTGGTGATTTTTGGAAATCTCATTCATTTTTGCCATAGAGAAATCCAGCTTATACTCAGAGCTAATATGGGCATGACACTGACCAGAATGACATGATTTCAGTGGTCTATATCTTTGATTATTTGAGCATTTTGATCTTTTCAACTTAACATATGCATTAAAATAAGCATGATTAGTTACAAAAGAGGATATCAAACACTGGCAAATTAATTTTGATCAGAAAGTAGAACAGCAAATATCAGCAAGATAAAGTATTTGAACACTTTAACCACTAATAAACTTTAATAAAGTTCTTTACATTACTTCAAAAAATGTTTAACAAAATAATGTGTTTCAGAGTAAAACACTTTTAGCACAACATGAAACTGATGGTAGACTCCTTGTGTGGAGAAAACTTTGAGAAGAATTCCAGCCAGACTGCACTAAGAGTACTGTAAAGCACAAAGGTGGAAACATCAAAGTCTGGGGTTGTTTTTCTTACAGTGATGTTGAGCTTTTGTTCATTGATGGGATCATGAACTCAAAGGCTTTTTGATGCAAACCTGCAGAAGTCTGCAAAGAAACCCCTCAAATGATAATGATCCATAACACACCAGCTACCTTTTGAAAGAACTTTGCCAAAAAGAAAATTATAGTCTTGGTCTGTTTAAAATAAATGCCACTTGATTTAACATTTTGTTTCCTAAATCAGTGAATTTGATGCATTTTTAAATATGGCATGAATGTCCATATTACCTTTTTGGCCGCTGTATGTGTGTATGTGTCATTGTTTACAGTGCAAGTCTGACTGTTATATTGTGTTAAAACTAACCGCATCCTGTGGAGGCTGTGCCTGGCTAGCTTCCATTGTGAGCTGGTTATATGGTTCAGGATGGTGCTATAATACAGTCACTAAGAGAGTGAGTACAATAATATAGGTGTAAAGTCTGTGGTGTATGCACTCACCTCTGTAAGTGAAAAAATCTTGTGATAAGGAAGTTACTTTAGTTGTATCAAAAGTTTTCATGAAACTGA
Source organism: Colossoma macropomum (assembly GCF_904425465.1). Lineage (NCBI taxonomy): Eukaryota > Metazoa > Chordata > Actinopteri > Characiformes > Serrasalmidae > Colossoma > Colossoma macropomum. Next base: position 16,347,588 of record NW_023494793.1, on the reverse strand, counting down.
AAAATGTCCATCTGATTGCTGTGAAAATTTGTAGATGATGTTGTTATGGGAATATGAGATAGCCAAAAGCACATTCTACTTGAACCAGTTTAACTACAAACAGTCAGGTCCAAAAATATTTGGACATTGACAGTTATTTTAGCTGTCGACCACAGCGTATTGAAACTAAATAATGAGTTTGCGCTCAAGGTGCAGACTTTTAACTTTAATTTGATGGTATTTACATCCAAATTGAGTGTAGAAATTAGTCATTCCCCTTTTAGGGGCTCAAAAGTAGTTGGACAATTGGCTGCTCAACTGTTTCATGCTAGCCCTCAATGTAAAGTCCAAAGAGCTGTCACTGCCAGTGGAGCAAGCCATCATTAGGCTGAAAATCAAAACAAATCCATCAGAGAGATAGCAAAAACTGAAGGTGCGGCCAAATCCACTATGTGGTACATTTTTAAATAGAAGGAATGCATTGGTGAGTATAGAAACACCAAAAGGCCTGGAAAACCATGGGAAACAATAGTGGTGGATGACAGAATGATTTTTTCTTGGTGACAAAAAAACCCTTCAGAATAGGTGGCCAAATCGAGAACACCCTCCAGGAGTTAGGTATAGTCAACAATCAAGAGAAGATTTAACCAGAGCAAATACAGGGGATTATCCACAAGATGTACACTCTCAGAAAAAGGGTACCAAACAGTCACTGAGGTGGTACCCTCAAAGGTACATCTTCATTACCTTTAGTTAGGGATCATAATTGTACTATATTCTGTTGCATATATATATATATATATATATATATATATATTTTAAGTTGCGTTGACTCCGGTGTTTGAATTTTATAGTTATGTTTTAAAACATTAGGCTATGAAAAGATATATGTACATTTCCACATGGAAAAACCCATATAAGTTACACAGTTGGACCTTAAGACCATTGTTACACATTTGAATCAGAGCCAGAATCAGAATCAAACTTTATTGGCCAGGTATGCTTACACATACAAGGAATTTGGTTTTGGTTACAGGAGCTCACAGTGCACAGTATCTGACAAATATTTTACATGTAGTAAATAAAAAAAAAAATCAGAGTAAAATCAAATCAAATAAAATAGAATGTGCGTTCCTACCAGACCATCACACACAGTCACACCTGTAAACCCTGCATTATGCAAAGTATATGTATGTATTTGAAGATACGTTTACAATGTTTGTACCTTAATGAACAAAAAATTTACCTGCACACTACCTTTTTCTGACAGTGAGCACGTTTACATGCACTTAATAATCCGATAACTGCAGAAGATTTTGTCAGTAATCTGATCAACACGTTTACGTGCACTTCAGATAATCAGATAATGGGGAAACTCCGGGTCTGCATGAGTCAGGCAGTATTTGGATTTCTGCTTTGCAACCAGCCAATAAACTCACAGAAGAACTCAGCCACAGCTTAAAGAAAATCACGCACTTTACCTGAAAATATGCATATACATCATCTGGAAAATAATCCAGCATGTAGTTGGTTTCAGCGTTGCTCCAAAATTGTTGTTCTGTCATCTGGCAGCAACGCTGCTTGCTCATTTCCGGTACTGCCATCTGTTCTCGCTCATGCGCAGACTGAGAAATCCGAAGGAAATCTGGGTAAGAGTATACATGCACTGAGAAATCCGATTGCTGAGCTAAAATCCAGCTCTCTTTCCCAGAATTCTTAATCAGATTTCTAGATTGGAGTATGGTGTTTACATGACCATTTGAATAATCAGATTTTTGAGTGCATGTCAACGCACTCAGTGTAAAGCATGGATAAGCCTCAAAAACAGGTTAGAGGTTATTAAATATGGACAAATGAGACAAAGATCAACTTGTACCAAAATGATGGAAAGAGAAGAGTATGGAGAAGAGAAGGAGCTCATGCTTATGGTCCAAAACATACCACCTTATCTGTCAAGCATGGTGGAGATGTTACAGTGTGTTACGGCATGTATGGCTGCCAGTGGAACTGGTTCCCTTATACTTATTTATGATGTAACTGCTGAAAGAAGCAGCAGGATGAATTCTGAATTCAGCCAAATGCTTCAAAACTCATTGGACGGTGCAGATGGACAATGAAGCATACTGTGATAACAGTCCAAGCATTTTTTAAGTGGAATGTTTTGCAATTGTGAAGTCAGTCAAATGGTTGACAAATAGTTGTAATTCCTACACCATTTACTCGATTTGGATTAAAATACTCTCATGTTAAAGCTGAATTTCTGCACTTTATTTTATTTCAAGTCCATTAGGCAGTGGTCAGCAGGTAAAATAACAATACCACTGTCTCCTTTTTGATATTTATGAACCTAACTAAATCCATGTTAAATTTTACCTAATGTCAGGCTGTACTCTGCTCTCTCATACTTCATAACTGATTCTCTTGCTGCTTGCTGCTGAGCTGGGAAAGCCCCTATCTACACTATTAAACCACTTTCTGTCTATCCTTCCCTACCTTTCTCTCTCACTCCCTTTCTCCCACTGCATCTTTCACACTTGTTTCTATTTCATTTCGTCTTTTCCTCACCAGGATTAATCATGAATGATTACATGTCTCTTCTTTATATAGAATTTTCACTAGAACATCACAGATGAGTCACCATGCTGCGTTCAAAGGGCTTATTAGAGCATCTTACATGTCTTAGTTGGAGCTGCTGTTAAGACTTCACCAATATGGCCCCTCCTTCCCCTATACCATTACTCTCAGATGGCTTCTTTGGACAGTGCATTGCGATATACCTGATTTTCAGCAATTTCTTTGTATGTCTATTTTTAATGAACATTTTCACAGCCTTCTAAGCAAAGTGGGGGCAGTGGATAATTATAGCACATGTAATATTGGGCTCTCGTATAAGGCACTTATAATTGGTATTTAAGTGTGTTGCACATAGTGTCATGCATAAAATCAGCTCCTGTATGTGTGTGCTTATTTGCTGTATGAGAGGATTATGTGCTAAATAAGCCAGTTAAAGCTGTAAGTGGGAGGCAGCTTAAGATTATTTTCGTGCTAACAGTTAATGACATATTACATCACCTCACTGATGGCTCAAAAATAATGCAACACAGCGCATCCATTTTCATTCATTTTGTGTTTCCCCTCATACTGCTTTGCCAAGAACGTCAAGGCCAAGACGACTGTTTTCCAGTTTTTCCCTTCCAATACCGATACCTGATTCCCTGATTCTCAATACCAAATCCGATCTACCGAACTACACTGTAACTGCTTATTAATTTTTATTAATTATTTTACTGTGGTATATATATATATAAGATATATATATTATACTTATAAAGTGAGACTGCATCCCTGTCCCTCATGGCCCCATGGTGAGCAGTTAGATCCCACTGTTTTGAAATAAATGTGTCCCGAAGTCTGAAAATCAGTGTGTAACATTAAGAATAGTCAGTACCAAAACTGATATTTTCTACAATCAAGTAAACTTTTTTCTGTTTTAATTAAAAATGTTATGTGTGTACAACTGTTTAAAGCTGTGTTTGCTAGTCATGTAATAGCTAGTGTTTTTGACTTATGCTCAAAATCAGCTGAAATTGTTGCTACTGAAACAGTCACTACCTAAACATTTAGGGCCTGGGTGAATTGCCATAACTGACAGAATCATGAATTCTGCTCTTTATCAGAAAATTCTGCAGGAGAATATCTGATCATCAGTCAGTGACCTGATGCTCAAGCGCAATGGGGTTATACAGCAATACCACAATCCAAAGCAAAAGAGCAAGTTCAGCTCTGAACGGCACAAAATAAACAAAATTAAGCTTTTGGAGTAGCCTGATGAACGCCACTGAGATGCTCTGGCAGGACCTTAAATGGGCAGTTCATGCTCAAAAGTGCTCCAGTGTGGCTGAACTAAAGCAATTCTCCAAAGTGTGGGCCAAAATTCCTCCACAGCATTGTGAAAGACTGATCTTCAGTTATAAGAAGTGCCTGCAATTGTTGCTGCACAACCAATGATTGAGTTTAGGGGGCAATTACTTTTAACATGGTGTGACATAGATGTTGCAAACTTTTCTGCTTCAAATAAATGGAATCATTAAAAAATTGTGTTTTGTGTTTTAGTGTGACAAATGCAATAATCAGGTGGGGGCAAACTCACAACACTGTACAACGTATGTGTGCCTAATAAAGCAGCCAGTGAGTGTTATTCAAACAACAGATTTAATATTTTAGTGTGCTTCATTTACTATGCAGCCTCTAAGCCTCTGGTCGTAAGTGTTGTATTACTTACCATTAAGATGTTATTGACTCCTGTGAATGATATTGTTTACTGCAGAAGACAATGACTAACCCACTTAATAACAATGGATCAGCTCACAGATATCAAAAGGAAAGCAAACTAATCGATAACCTAGAACTTAAAATTCCTTAAACCCAATTCCATCTGTGTCCTAGATAGTCTACAGATGTTGCTGGCACTGTAGAGGGATGCTTATTTTTGTCCCCACAAAAAATAACAACATATGGTGGATGCTCATTTTAGCTGCTCACTTTTCCAATGAGGGGCAATTCATGTCATTTAGAGAGGAATTAATAGTGCAAAGCTTTCAAAGTGCAGTCCACATATAGTGAAAGCAAGAGGAAAGCTGCTCAATGGCTCAGTGAATTGATCAGTTATCAGAAGGTCTGTAACTGTCTGTAACACTTAGGACAAATGTTACATTCTGTCACCTTTTGCTTTCAGTATGATCAATCGTATGATGCATGATGCATTTTAACCATGACATACTGGGATGTGTGGCAGCAGTAATCTGTCATCAGCTTGAAGTGGATGAAAGCACCTGATGAACAGAACAGCCCTTGCTTAGAGAAGAATTCCACCAACCTTTCAAAAAATGACCATAATTAAATCATTAAGATGTAAACAGAGTCATTCAGAGTGGGTTTTAGTGAAATGCTCCATTCTAGAGAAACTTACTGAATCAGAACTGTTCTCAGCAGTGCTGATAGAAACCAAACATCTGAGAAACCATTTTGAGCTGCCTCACAGAAAACTATTACACACCAAATAGTTACAAATGTACGGAAGTCCAGTATGGAGCCCAGCTGTGAAATCCCATATAAATAAAAATAATGCGTGGCCACGACTTAGCAAGGGTGGGAATGAGATCATGCTTTACTAAGTTGTGGCCACTCATTATGATCTTGTTCCCACGCCTTACTAAGTCATGGCCAAGCATTAGAATCTCGTTTCCACACCTTACTAAGTCATGGCCGTGACTTAATTATCTTGTTCCCAAGTCTTACTAAGTCGTGGCCACGCATTATTTTTATTTATACAGGTTGTCACCAGTGGAGCTCCGTAGTCCAGAGAGGCCATGAGGTAGTTATAATTTTCTGGATTGTTATTTTGAGATAACGAGTTATTATCTTGTTATCTCAAGATAACAAAAGTTATCTTAAGAAAACATGTTAATTATCTTGTGATCTCAAGATAACAGTTGTTATCTTAAGATAACGAGTTAATTATCTTGTGATCTCAAGATAACAAAATTGTTATCTTTAAATAGCAAGTTACTTATCTTGTTATCTCGAGATAACAAAAGTGCTCCATACTTCTGTAACTGCACACCACAAAGAACCAGCAGAAACTTTTAATGGTTTAATGGTAATTATTTTTTTCAGTAGGGAAAGCAAAATAGGCCTCAAAGAGCACGTACTTCTTCAGATTGACCATTATTTTACAATCATCCCCATTATATGTACAAATTTAGAAGACACGTGTAGGTTCACTGCTCATTTTAAACAGTAAATAAAATGCTTATATTTGTGTTGTAGACATTGCGACCTCTGGTTCCTATCGCCACCACTGTAAAGAAATCAGAGTCTGTAAGTTTCCCTAATGCACCATTTCACATCACGCCACTCTGAATGGTTTTGTTTACGTCTCAATGATTGGAGTATGCAGAATTGTTCTGAAAAAAATCAGTGAAATTCCTCTTTAAAAGGTTTTCAATCCCAAAAGCTTTGAGGCTGGCGATGTTTTAGCGGGCGTCATGTGACAGTGGTGAAGATGGCGCAGCGTGACTCTGCCACATTCTCTAGAACCGCGACGACCAGTTTGAACTGGCGAGCTTCTGCAGTTCAGCCAGTCCAGTAAGAAAGAAGCAGAGGCGGCGACTCGAACTGGCCCTTTCAGCCTCACACTGAACGAGAAGGAGGAGGGGACGCGTGAGCTAGGGTAGCCGAGGAAGGGCTAAAATAAATAAATTAGCTCGACTCGAGCGCGCTCACATACTGCAGCAGTAAGAGCCGAGATCAGATTTCCGTTCATTACCCCAGGTAGAGAGAGAGGGGGGAGAGAGAGAGAGAGAGAGAGGGAGAGAGAGAGAGAGACTGGGCATCTGCAGCACACACTGATGACTCGCGTTTTTGGGAGGCAAAAGACGAAAAGAAGCGACCGTGACACACTGCGGGAATGAAAGAGGACATCCTAACGGTCGCATTTTCCTATTTTCCTGAGCGTGCTGTCATGTAGCGCTCATAGTACATGTAGTTCTGTGAAGTCCGTCTAGCCGAGCCCTTCATCTTGCGAGCATCCTCCCACGACACCAGCGGAATGGAGATCGGCTTGCTAGGAATCTAAACCATCTCTAGAAATAATGTGGATCCCAACGGAGGATGAGAAATTCGGAGTTGGTGAGTGTGCGCTTATGTTCCTCTCAATGTAATTTCAGTATGTTGTGGATGCTGAATGTAGAGCACGACTCGGATTTAAACCAATGCAACAATTTCCTTTGCGAAGTGCTGCTCTGATAACATTCACTAGCCCGCGTTGGTGACTCATGTGGATCAAATCGAACTGACTGAAATGTTCACTAATGCAGTTTCGTAAGATGATCATGGAAACGTTGACTGGTTCTCAAATTAGTGCAGAAAATGAGCCGTTTCTGACACGTGATGAAGTGATAATGCGCGCTCTCGCTTGTTGATTTAAATTGAAGAAGGATTTTGCCTTTATTAACCTACACAGGCTTCACTGAGTGTGGAGCGAAGTGTTGTTTCTTTGTAATACAGCCACAGTTAGCGTATTCGCTTCCCACGATCTTATAACGCAACGCAGTAGCGCTAGACTCGAGAACGAATCGTTCTTTTGAACCCGACCGATTCGCAGGGCAAGTGAATCAAACTTTTTTATTGCGCCCACGCAACGTTCACGTCCGCATTCTTGGTTGAAAAATAAACATGCTGTTTACAGTTTAGCATAGAATCATAACGCGGCATATTACGTTGCAACACAACAGCAGCCTTTTACTGAAATAAACGTTCGATTCACTGTAATGGACGGAAAGAATCGGTTCGAAAAATTGAATCGAACTTCCCATCACTGAGTAGCACACGAGGGAAAAAAGCAAAACCCGCTCTTCCGCGTGAACGCGCGGGGGCGCTGATGATGACGAGCGTTCTAACAGGTGCGCGCGCTGAAGCTGGGGGGTGCGCGCTTTTTGACGCTGCTTAGCAACGTCTCCTAGCAACCGTCGTCAACGTTGCGGTAGATACCCAGGGATTGCTCTGTTTCTGGAAGTTGTAACCCCGCTTTATAGACCGCTCATACTAAACTCTGTACCTGCTTTTTTCTCTTATTTCTGTCATGTATGTGTCTAGCACAGTCTCTGTTTATCTAAATCAGGTGTTTTCTGACAGTTTCACATCAGCCATTAGGCTCATCTCATATATCTCTCACTGTTTGATTCAAATGCCTTTGTTAATTTCACTATTTGAAACTCATAACTAATTGGTATTTATTTCCAGTGGGGGCAGGACGATGGGTTCCTCCCAAAGTTTCTTTCTTTTACTCTTAGACTCTGTATTCCTATTACTGCAGACAGTATGGTTGTCCCTGCAGTACCACGGAGAGCTCCACTGACAGCTGAGTTCACTTCATGGGCGTAATGGCAGAACTGTGGCTTCTTTTCACATTAGAAGGGACCATTCAAAAGGCAATTAGGCAATATGGCTGACAGCTCCAGTAATCTGACACAGGGCTCTCTTGTGGTTGGGTACTTGTCAGTAAATCAGCTCTCCTTGAACGTGGTATGTGCATATGGGCGTACACTTATATGCAAAAGTTTGGGCGTCATCGTTTAAGTTACATTTGTCATGTGCAAAAGTTATGGCTAATTTTATATATTTTTTGTCTTTTATTTTTTCCCAGATAAACTTGCAGAAAAGTGTCATATTTAAGTTTGGTGTTCAAGCATTTGCATATAACTGCAACTCTTCCCCATATTAGGAGCTCCAGATCTAAGCTGGTTTGATTTATGGCAGAAACCGTAGAAATCGCTGCTGTCGCATCATGGGGTAAACTAAAATGGCCCAAAGCTGGTACATTTTGTCTTGTGTACATTTTGCTCCGAATGTAACTGAAATCCTCTGAATACCAACACCAGCTACTCAAACTGCCAGAGCAACTTAACTACTGCATTTGACAATGTCTGGGGTACTTTGGTGACGTTGCCAGTCTTATAATGCCAATTCAGTGCACAGCATTGACTTGCATGTGGCAATAGTTGTATTTCGGCTCCTTAACGACCTCATTATTCAGAGGATTCGCTGGCAATCAGAGGAAAAGTGTCTGTATGGCAAAACATTATCAGCTTTGGAACATTTTAGCTTACCACAGGGTGCAACAGTGGTGGTTTAAAAAAAACACCATTCATTTTTGCCAAAAAGAAAAACAGCTAACAGCTGATACTGGCAAGATTCCGACTACAGAGTAGTGACCCAACTTCTGAGGTCTATTCAAATGACTTGGCTTTTTTCTGAAGTACTATAGGCTCTGTGGGCTCAATCTTGACCTAAAAAGAATCAAAAATCACATCAGACCTGAATATATGTATATTATTACACTCTCACTCCTGTGTAACTGTATGGATTGTTTTGGATGTACAAACAGAAATGAACACAAATACAACCGATAACATCATCTCACCAGGTTCGGTACATACTGGCCCTGCACGTGGCATAAGTCTGTCCCAAAATGCTCACTTTAAAACTAGAGCCCTCAGGGTCTCTTGCTGTCTGTGTCTGCATGTTGATGATGTCGATTTGTAGGTTTGAACAAGCCTATGCTTTTGTGCTTCCAGCTTTAGCTATGGAACTAGCTATGATTTTTCACTGTTTTTGTCAAAAAAATGCAGAGTGATTGCGCAGCTTAAGCAGTTCCCTGGCGGTTGCTAAGGTGTTGCTAGGCAGTTGCAATGGTGTCTCAGGTGGTCACTAGGGTGTTGCTAGGCGGTTGCTATTGTATCCCAAATAAGTTGCTTGGGTGTTGCTAGGTGGTTGCTAGGGTGTTATTAGGTGGTTGCTATTGTGTTCCAGGTGGTTGCTAAGGAGTTGCTAGGTGGTTGCTTTAGCTATGAGACAACATGGCTCGTGTGCATCAGTGGTATATGAGTGCCTACTTGAGATCAGCTTTTTGCCTTTCATCTGCACCTTTCTTTCTCACCTTCTCTCTTCAAATCAGCTTTTCAGCTCTTTGCTACATGTGTAGATTGTGCATTGTTTTGGTCAGATTTACTCAAAATGTAAAGTTGTTTCCAGGGATGTTGGAAGGTGTTTTAAGTTCGGGTGCTGTAATTTTAAGCAGCATATGCATGATGTGAATGGTGGCGTCATGCACAATGATTTGATTTTTCATTTGAACTTTATAAATTGCATCGGTTTATTATGCTGTTATTTGGCAAGAGACCACAATATGCACATGTAACTGACACATCAAACTGCTGATGCTCACTTAGATTTTTCTGCACTTTCTCTTTCTGGATGCACTTTATGCAAATTAGCCGAGTGGCGACCAATTGTGTAACTGATTGTGTCATGCCCATAAAGCTTCACACCGAGATTCAACATGGAAACGCACGCCGAGCAGCAGATATAACAGTTGATTTTAAAAAAAACCTAATGTATTCAAAGTAGGCCTGGATGATAGAGCAGTGTAATCAATAACTGATTAATGATGATTGACAAGTAACTTTATGACAATGCTTAAAAATAAATATATAAAATATGTATAAAACACATTGTTTTATTCACTTTTACTGTTAAAACATTAGGTTATTATGGAGCCTTAAAAAGCTGTTAGGCAAAAGTAGAGTAAATTCACCACTTTCTGTGCTGTGTGTTTCACAGTGTTTGACATACCATCTCCAGAAAATCTATGTAGAGCTTATGTTCTGGTGGTTAAGATAAATTAAATTGTGAAAATTATGAAAATATAATACTTTGTGGGGCACATATTTGCTGTACTAAATATTGCAATGACTGGTAAAACAGTTTACAAAAGATTGTGTGATATGTCAGTCATCATTATATTATTTATTATGTGATTTTTATGAAATATTTTCATTCAAACAGTTAATGTAAAAAAGCATATAAAACTAGAAAAGTGCATATCCTTAAGAAAATGCAGAGTGATTGCATAGCTTAAACAGTTTTCAGGCAGTTGCTAGGGTGTTGCTAGGTGGTTGCTATGGGATTCCAGGTGGTTGTTAAGGTGTTGCTAGGTAGTTGCTATGGTATCCTAGATCCTTGCAAGTGTGTTGCTAAGTGATTGCTATGGTGTTCCAAGTGGTTGGTAGGGTGTTGCTATGGTATCCCAGATGGTTGCTAGGGTGCTGCTAGGTTATTGCTATGGTATCGTAGATAGTTGCTAGGTAGTTGCTGTGGTATTTTGAGTGGTTGCTGAGTGGTTGCTGTGGTATACGAGGTGGTTGGTAGGGTGTTGCTATGGTATCCCAGATGGTTGCTAGGGTGCTGCTAGGTTATTGCTCTGGTATCGTAGATAGTTGCTAGGTAGTTGCTGTGGTATTTTGAGTGGTTGCTGAGTGGTTGCTGTGGTATACGAGGTGGTTGCTAGAGTGTTGCTAGTGGTTGCTCTGGTATGCCCAATGGTTGCTCGGGTGTCACTAGGTGGTTGCTATAGTATTTCAGGTGTTTGCTAAGGTGTTGCTAGGTTCCTGCTGTTGTATCCCAGATGGTTGCTATGGTGTTAATATAATCAATACTACACACAAAGCACCCAGTGTTTGTCGAGGAAAGTGATTTGACTTGCTTCAGTTGAAATACAATGTTGAATGGTGCATGGCCTACTACATGTAGGTCTTTTTCTACGCTCAGATTATTTTCAAATTCAGACTTTTTATTATATATAATTATTGTTAGCAGTTGCAGTTAAACAGAGTTTCTTTCTTCTTTCAGTCTCCCAGTATCAGCAGGCAAAAAGCATAGAAACAATCACTCTGTTTGTTTAACAAACACATAATTAAAATAATCACTGAGGGCAAAGTTTCACTGTGGACCTACACCATTATCCTCATGTTTGCAACATTTACTTATGAACCATTAATAGAAGGGTTGCATGTAGTTGGAGCTGTGAATGATGTCATACATAAATTATGAGAATGGTTGCCCTAATATATACCATCATCGCTGTAACTGTCATTGCCTTCCAGTGTGTTTGGCTGCAGGAGTGAAGGATCTTGTTCAGCAGATCAGTCATGCACATAAATTAAATCAGCTGTCTGAGCTGGAGACCTCTGCTACTGTACACAGCTACAGCACAGGCACAGTACAACATGGTAGCATAGCTTACAGCATTTGGCATTCTAATATTAAAATCATATTAGATATAATAGAGGTATACACAATGTAAGTATCGCACATATGCCAAATGACTAAGGTGGTCAAATAAACTGGTAACATTTTTACAAGATAGAGAGAAAAAGGGACTCGTAAAAACTGTGCAAGACCTAGTAGGCCACCAAAACCATCACTGTCAGATTAATAGTAATTAAAACTTTCATCTTTGAGAGAAAAGAAAACCAAGCTCTCCTCTTGCTTCAGATCTGAAAGAATATGGGTCTGAAAGGGGGTATAGATGTCAAGAAGCTGTTACTATCCCTGCAAATTTCTTAAAAAACTGGATAATAAAGGCAAAGGACGTTGAATCTTACATGCTTTTTTCTGTATAAAATATGTTTTCTGCCTTTATTTTTTTTCTGACTTTCAACTCAATGGCCATTTTGACTGTAAATTAAAGCTACGCTATGTTAGTGTGGGGAATTTGGAGACCTCTCTGGTGGAAATGTGCAATTGCACACATGCGGAATAACATTTTGTAACGTAGGTCATGCTTTGGAACCTGTCCCTGAGTAGATCTGAATACGTAAGACTGCAGTTCTTCAGTTCTACTAATTTAGTAGAATCATTCATACATACTGTTGTAGAACATACATATTTCTGAAGTCTGTCTAAAAGTAAGACACTGCAGAAAACCACAGTTTCTCTGAGCACATTAAGAAAGAAATGGTTCAGCAGAAGCGTGCCACACTGTTTACACAGCATCTGACTGACCTGACCTTCTAACATTTACTTCTGTGATTGGTGTGTGTTCGGTGTCACATTTTATATGTCATACTTGTGGTGTGGCTTCTGGTTTGTGTAATGTTTATTGTTGTCTTTTGCGGTGGCTTTAGGCCAGGAGTATACAGTTCTGGTTCTGGAGGGCTGCTGTCCAGCACAATTTAGTGATTTACCTGCCCAGACACACCTGGCTATTAACAGATGAGTTAAATCAGGTATGTTTGAGGAGGGTAATCAACAAACTGCCATCTCCAAAACCAGAGCTGAATAACCCAGCTGTACTTGTCTTCAACTTTGACTTGAGCATGGGTGGGAGATTTTTTTTTTTCCATTATATTGCCTATATTCTGTGTTTTATTTTTCCCCTTAGGTTCACTTATAACATTTATGTGGTTTTATGTACCAAAAAACAGTTCTAATTCATTTTTACATGTTGTTTTTTACAATTTATTCCTTAGAATTGAACAGGCTGTTTTTATTACTGTGCCTGTAAGACTGATGTTTGTAAATGAGCTCTCTTCTGATTGGCTATCCTGTATTGTGCCTCATTCAAAAAGCAGACCAGGCTTAATCACTCACACCTCAGTGAGAATGGGCGGGGCTAAACTGCTGTAGACCGATTAGGCCAGTATATGTAAATGGTTTGATTTTCGTGATATCACAAAAACAGTGAATGAAAAACAGCTTAGTTTCCATATAAGAACTAAATGAACTGGGGAGTGAACAGTACTTTAACAGTGTTTACACACTGCGTCAGACTGTTTTTCAAGTAATTGAAGAAATTTCACTTTTCCAAGATATGGGCCTTTTAAGGAACAAACTGACCAGTTGAGTCTGAGTTATTTTATACATTTAAGTAAAATTGGGTTGAAAAAGATGAATCTCAATTTCTGATTTCTATAGCATACATTGTGATTTTTTCACAGAATTTGTAATTAATCAAGAATATATGGACCATTTTGATTCTAATAAATTTGTTTAACCTGCAATTACACAGTAAACATTTAAAAACAAATATTCAGTGAATAAATAGAATGATCAATCATTTGTTTTAATAAAATAAACATAATTAAGGTGTAGGGTCATTCAAAGCAAAAGGATTTTAGTGTGAAGTCCAAGTCAGTTAAAATTCTAAAAGGTGTTTTGAATGCTCAGTTTTAACCAATTTGGTAGAGTGATCTGTATAGCAGTGTTTAGTGTAGAAACTGCTACTCTATAAGAAGCCTATTTATCCAGATTACCCCACTACACTATCACAAACTTTCATTAGTGAGCTTTTTAATGTTATGTTAGCATCAAGCTAACCTTGCTGTACCTTGACTTACTCAGATTGCCTTTAGTACTGCCTATTGCCGTTCTAGCCTAATTGTAGATGTTTGAAACTTGCAACAGACATTTCAGGTAATTATTTTTTACTTTGTATGTCGCAATTTCACTTCAGTGAATTTCGAAACACAGAATATTACTAAAATAGCTTGTTAGCCAGTTAGCAATTTCCTGAGATGGTTGCCAAACAAAGCCACGCTCTTACGTGGGGTCATGTTTACCTTGATTTCTGGCTGTGCTGAGTGACCTACTTGAAGTGTCCACGGGTGTGTGTTTATTTTATAGCAACACTGGGGGAAATGCAGAGCCTCTATCATGTTTTATGAATCAATTCAGAATCTTTCTGGAGAGAATTGCAACAGATTCAAGAATCATGATGCTTCTATATAGAACCTTGTAGAAAAGGCTTCTATATAGAACCAAAAAGGGGTCCTCTATTGTTACATGCTTTACATTGAAGCAATAGAAGAATGTTTTTTGGTGCTATATAGAACCATTTTCAAAAAGGTTCAGTGTAGAAGCATCAACAGCACATTCTCTGTCAATCTGAAGAGCACTTTTATGATTCAAAGGGTTCTTTGAGTGTTCATGGTTCTATATAGAACCATTTTCTTTACTAAAGACCCTTTAAAGAACCATCATTTTAAGAGTGTACAAGATGAAACAAGTTGATTTCTAACCAAAGACATATATCTAAGTCTGATACATCTTTTATTACTACTTATCTGTAGTAAATTGCTAATAATTAAGCAATATTTTGGTTTCACTGATCTTCAGCTCATTTTCCCAAGTACTGTTTCATGTGCATGTTCCACAGACCATGCAATACAATAAAATACAGTACATAAATGTAACTATACCCTAATATAGTTCCAAAGTTTAGATATTTTTAACTGAAAATAGAGATGTTGGTAGGTACCAAACATTTAGCACCATTTTATAGCTAGTACAAACATTCAACACAGTAGTTAAAATGCCTACAACTTCAATTCGATGTTATATTGACATATTCTCAATCAAAAAATTATATACATTTTTATCATTGAAAACGAGTCGTGTTTTGGTTATTTGACATTGTAACCAGTATTTACCAAGAAAAAGACATATCAACATTGTATGCTTGTTTAGCGTTCTCTCTACTATTTGATGGGCCTTTGGCAAATGTGAACATATGCATCCCAGTAAAAATACAGTTTTAGGCTGCAACCCCTAAAACATGTCAGGCCTGTGGGCAGTCATAGAGCTCCTATACAAGACCCAGAGGAGTTCTACCACAGACACTCTTTTAGCATATTCAGATTCTTTTAATAAATTAATTAGCAAGTTTTCGAATCTGTATTCAGGTTTCCTTGGGTATGCTAATCTGGGGATCAGAGCATCATGAGCAAACATAGCTGTTGTAATCCATAGCAAATCTTTAGTCCCCAGTAGTGCTTTCTGAGGCGCAAAGATCCAACGTGAAAAAGCAACTGACTTAAGAACTGTTCATCCATTTGCTTATCCATTATGAACAGTATAGAATGTGTTCTGTTGGGTGGGCTTTTTTGAACTGTGTTGGAATTCCTCACAGGGATTCTTTTTGCTAGAAATATTGTGTAATCATAATGTATTGTATTGACGTAACCCCCAGCACTGCAGGCAGAGCAGTCACCCTGGGTTCACCCTTTATATTGCTGCTTATGCAATTCTACACCTATGACCCATGATTAGCCATGACAACCTAGTTGTATACGTCAACCATCAGCCTACATTAGAGCGTCCACATAATAATAGTGAGTAAACAGCATTGTGATTTTTTATTACTTTGAGATCATTTTTGAGTAGCAGGCCCATTAATTTTGTCAGGACCCTTGTTATGCAACTGTGTTGAAGTTTAATTATGTTGTGCTCTGACTTTGACTGCAAATCCCTGACTGTGAACAGATTTTAGATTGGAGGCAGTTGACTATGTAGATGCCTTACCTCAGTTTTGCTTCTTTTCTGTCCCTTAAAAGGGTAAAGACTTGTCTCTGGTGACCATTTTGAGCTCAATAATGACAGAATAGAGGTGGGTACAGTAGCCTTAGTCCATACTCTAGTAAAAGTATTAATACTTGAGTAAAATAATGACTTAAGTAAAAGAAAAAGTACATTTCCAAAAAAACAACTTAAGTAAGAGTACAAAAGTATTGGATAAAAAAAACACTTAAGTACTGAGTAACTTACAGAACTGCAGTGGAATAGTAAATCCAGCATCTATCAGCATCGGAACTGAGGTTTGTTAGGATATATTCTTTTCTTTTTGGATTCTTTTGGTATAAAATGAAATGCCAAAGCTCCAAAGTTAGAGGTGTGACCAATCACGAAGCAGTACAGATGTAGTCATGAACAAAACATAATGAAATTAAACACAAAAAACTAATTAGTAACTAAATATGAATGGCTAAAATGTAACTGAATAAATTCCTTTACTCGCTAATTGAGCAGAAGTAAAAGTATTATGATCTGAAAATACTCCGGTGAAAGCAAACTCATCAGTATGTACTTGTAAATTTAAGTAAATGTAACTAGTTACTACGCACTTCTGTGATAGAATCCCTGTTTTCATCACAATTTTGTTTGACTACTGAAGTAATATTTACAGTAAGGCTAGCTTGGTTAAATTTGACCCTATAGCTCAGTGACTAGGCCTATAGTGAGGACTGGTTGACAGCACAGTGGTCTCTTGTAGTGAGAGAAAACTGATGAACGAAAACATCAAAACTCATGAATTCTGTCCAGCCGATGAGGCTGACATATTCAGTTCTGCTGTGGAATGCTACATAAGATAGAAGTTATATGAAGTCTTTTAATTGTGCTTTTTAAATTGTAGTCAATGAAGCAACATGCACTGCAATTACAAAGTGCTCCTCTGTCTTATGCAGTGCAATTCATGGTTTTAAACTGTGTTTTTGAATACACATCAACCGCTAGTTACAGTAAGTTAGCTGTTAGCTGTAGATACATTGGAAGAGGCAGCACCCGATACTCATTCAGAAAACCAATTTTCCTCAATTTTTTTTAAACAATAAAACATATTTTAAAAGGCAGTCCTCTGCTTGCTGCTAATTTTTGTACTACTGATTTGTTAGCTTCTTTATCACCTAAGCCAAATTATCATTACCTTTTTTCCTTACGCAAGGTTAACCGATATTTTTTTATTAACTCTCGCAGGTGCACAAATATCAAAATTAGCCAGAATATGTGTTCCCTAGTCTAAACGCTCCCTTACAAGACAAATAACATATTTCAACTCTAGTTTTAAGCTAGAATGCCTCTGTAAGTCTTACCCATTCAACCTGCCTGCTTTGTCTGGATGTATGTTCAACTATTGTGTCCTGTCATGGAATATTTAAGCTTGCCCATAGTTCAATGCAAGCTTGACTGTCTTCGGAATTGGACAGTCTTGTTGCAATCAGGCATGTGTCCAGATCCAAAGTGTGTTAGAATAGTTGAAAAACTATGCATGGTTTGTAATTATTCAGTTAAATATTTTGGTGCTAGGCCAGGGTCTGACCTGCTGCCTGCCTTAGTTTTAACATGGCATCTTTGTTAAAACTCTAAAAGATTTAGATTTGCTTCTGAGCCTTTTTGCACTAATAGGTTGCACTACAGCCTACTAGCTGTTTTTTATATGCTCTGGCAGGAGACTAACAGCAAACCAAACTGTTTTATAGCTGATAAATTCCGGCAATAGTGGTTAAATTGAAGACACAAGCTGGACTCTAATAACATCCTTTATTCAGATATCAGTCACTGAAATGACCAAAATGCACTTCATCAAGATAGAGCCATTTTGTCTGACTGTATTTCAGTAGGGTTTAAGCTAGCATAATGACTGCGAAGTGCTTCTTTGCTACCGCAAATTTGCACATATCAGGATACCTAAAGTTCTGAGTTTCGCTCGTGAAAAAAGATTAAGCAGACAAAATTTGAGCACAGCTAGCTAGCCCAGCCGAGCTATTGGCTACAGTTAAACAATGGCATTCTTTCCTTCAGCTGATTTATACATTCATGGCAATGTGCATTTTCATAGAAGGAGTTGTGGACATGCAGCATTATCCGTAAATGATGGAGGAGATGTTAAAATAATCCAAATGGGAGCTTTATTTGTGCCAAATATTTTTGTGCCTAGGCTACTGACTGAACATGAGTGCAGCCTGTTCTCTGTTAAATGATCGTAGTGATGTGGGGGTCAGTTTCATAAGAATCCAGTATGTCTGGAAGTCGAGGTCCACTCTTGGCTACTGGCTCGAGGGACATTTTGGTAGAGGCATGTGTAAAGCCGGAAACGGTTTGGGTTTGAGTAGTATGTAAGCACAAAGGTAGCAAAGGTAACATTTTTGATATGTCCTGCACTTCACATTACATTATCTTCATGATTAGGGTTGCCATAAACAATTATTAGGAACAGTACAAGGAACAAAAGCAATACCTTTCATAGAAGTTGAAGATGAGGATGAAGCTGAAGGTGGCTTATTTGCCAGTTTCTTAATCCACTTTTCCATTCCAGCTTAAATTTTGCTGCAGTTACATTCCGGCATCGGTGCACCTTCAAGGAAATTTGTGCATCATTTAAGTTGTAACAGAAAAGTCAAATAAGAGGCTGGTGAAAAGCGAGTCATCTTCAGCCTCATGAAAAGATTAGCAAGACAACATCCAACTGCTCCAGAATTAAAGAATTAAAATTTAGTTCCTTTTCAAATAATTGAAAAAGAAATTGAAAATGGTTCCTTTTTGAAGAATTATGACTACAGCAGTGATTTTCTCAGTATGTCACTCTGAGCTGATGGTAAGTTGTGTTGAAACATTAGTCAGCCGTAATCATTTGTCAGGCTACCTGATATTACTTGGTAATCTTGAATTTGATGAAAATGAATTTTCATCATATCACTATAATCTGAAACTACTCAAAAAATTGGGTAAATGTTGAGGATAGTTTAATCTCTGCTTAATCCCTTTATTATAGGCTCTGGCGCTGTCCTGGTTAAAATTAAGTGGAGTCGAGTCGAATCCAGAAAACCCCTGAGTTGTGCATAACTAAATGATAGCAGTTCGGGGGTGGTCTCTTCCCCACATACTGGACAGCAGAATGACATGTTGACACAAAATTTTATAAACTTACATTTTTATTTGGGCTTTGAATGAACATTTTTACCAGACATTATGTTCTTCAGGATTTTCATTTGTAGGGAGCTTTTACTGGTCAAATGTTTGCACTTCCTGGCTAACAAAAACCTTGGTCTGTGCCCTCTGGGCCAATGTGTCTAGGCACCGCTGGTATAAACTATTCCAAGGATTCCTATCCAATGGGCCACCAACCACAAGTGGGCCACAAAGCACCCTCTGGTGGGCCTTGGGCCTATGCTGAAGGGGAACCTGTGGTTCATAAAATAAAAATCAGCAGTATTTATTTAAGCCTTGCAGCAACAGTATACAAAGCAGCTTCATCTGTTTTTTGCCCTCTGGTTCTAACAGTATACTCTCCCCCAGCATTTAATTCGTCCACCCACTAGTGACTATAAAAAATATATTGCAGAAAAAATCTGATTGCTTTGTCATCATTCCGCCTGATTTCTGATATAAAACAAGCTTACATTGGCCTAACCTATTGATATTTTATGTCCATTGTTGCCACATATCGCAGGGATAGCCACCTAAACATTACTGTGTTTCACAGCACAACAGCCCTACAATATATATATTCCCCTTTCAGCCCACCACAGTTTAGTCTAGACTGCATCTAGTTAGAACAGCGATCATTTACATATATGGACTATTCTATCAAATTAATTCCAACTTGGTCCCACAGTACAGTTAAAAACAATTCAGACCTCAGATATTTGCAAGGATTAAGATATGATCTAATCCAGTCCAACTTCAGCATTGTGTACCTTGAATGGTTGATTAGCCAAGCTGTTTGAAATGGTGAGTGGTGAAAATGAGCTTTAGTCGGAAGATGTGAACTCACACTCTATTGTTGGGGAACTCCTTGGTTTCCCAGTTGACCACAACAATGATGGGCAATAAGTAGTAGACTGAACGGTGTAGACTGACAGTGTGCCAGTGTTGTGTGAGTATCAAGTATCCGGACTAATACCTAACTGCTAACTATAACTGTGCTAACTCATTTGTGAAGACTCACGCATGACGAGTCATGTAGGTGAAAACACGAGTTGCAGCAGCTACTCCTCTACACAGGACTCAAGTGGCTGCCAGGTGTCGAGTCTAAATGGGCCTAACAAGTTACTCAGACTGAACAAGCAGCAAGTAACTCAGAATGTTTATAGTTTCTATTAGCTAGCCAGTTTTAAAATTCACCTCTATTCGGTTGTGGATTCTGCTGTTTGCTATAAGGGACTGAGCCATATTAGAAAAGCACTCATTTTAAGTGCCAAATTAGCTCAGTTCTTTTAATTTTGAGATGTAGTCCACTGTTTATTATTATGAGCCATGATAACACGTTTGCCAGATGCATCATTTGCAACATGTAATACACGTCTTGCCCTTTTGGTTAAATTTTTTTTTGTTTTATTTTATGTCTTTTAATAAAATGACTTGTGTCAGTTATCCCTTCAGCAAGCACTGTTGTCTTTTTGGAAAAAAACATTTCCAATAAATAAATATGTACATATATAAATGTGAAAGTTATGTTAACATTCTTTTTTAAATCTGTAATATGGTCATGTAAAAATTAATTATAACTGTTTTTGGTATATAAAACCACAAAAATGTCATAAGTTGACATCAGTGAAATGATACAAAAAACAGTCTACTGTTGAAACCGTAATTCTAAAGTTTTCAGCTTTCAGCACAAGAAAATTCAATGTTTTAGTACAAAAGTTGCTGTGGGCCTTTATGCTTTCTAATGATAAGTAGGTGGGCCTTGAGGTGAAAAGGCTTGGACTATTCAGTTTATGGTGGTGAAAATGATTATGAACGTTGCTAGAGACAAAGCTATTGTAAGGTGTTCTAATACCAAAACTGTGTGTGTGTGTGAACAGGGGATAAGTGTGCGTCCTGTTTTCATGCTGCAGGGTATACAAAGTGGCAGCATCTGTCTCTCGTCATGAATTGTCACACCAGAGCAGCAGCTGCTCTCAGCAAAACAGAAAAGCAAAAGAACAACAACAAAACAATTCAGTATCAATTCAGCTCAGAGATCCACTGACGCAGCTAAAACACTGGTAGAGGAATAGCAATGGTGTTCGAGCAAAACAACGGAACAGAAGCCTCGCAGAAAATCAGCTTTGCAACAGAGCTGTAAAACTAATGTTGATTTGTGGAGATTCATCACGATATCCCAGAGGACCCTTCTGTAAGCAGAGCACCTGTGTCTGTCCGATTGAGTCATCTCCACCAGCTCACTTCGGTCTCAGTCATCATGTGGGAGTGATATTATAAAATTACAGTTTTTATTGTTCAGAGAGAGTCTGAGCGCAGCTGAATAGAGAGAGAGCAATATTGCTTTATTTCTTATTTCTCTTGTTTTACCTATATGTGTAGTGGTTGTGTTCATGCAGCTCAGCTGCTCTTTCCTTGTTTAGCTGGCAATATAACAGCAAATTAGATTTTCTCAGCTCATCAACTGACACGGATCCTATATAGTAAGCCATCTGTATTCAGATCTACACTGCTAGCTAATTGCTAGCAGCACAAAGGAGCTAACTGCATACAAAACCAGCTCCCTCAACTGTGCCACAGTGTCATAAAAACAAACTGTAAAATCCCTGATTCATTAAAGCAAACCCACTTGTATTGGTGAAGAGAAAAAGTGATTCAAAATTTAAAAAAAGCAATAAAAGTGAAATAAAACCGTAAAAAAAAATTTAAATCACGACAGTGTTTCTCACTGCGGTTCGCTAGTGTTTCCATAGTTACAGCTCTACAGAGCCGGAGTGAAGGCCTGAGGCTCCTCCCCCTCCTGGCTCCTTCACTGGCTTCTGATTGGCTCATTAGAATAATGACTCATATCGCAGTGGTTTGAGGCCACTGCAGTGGGGTTAGAGATCCCCATCAGCAAGTACAGAACATTTAACTAGATCAGTTCCAAAGATGACTTTTCCACAGTGGGTTTTCCAGAGTGGGTGTGTGTGTGCACTGCAGACTGCATTACTGTCAGAGGAGCTTTAAACAACTGACTGTGAACAATTCAGTTACCAAGATCCACATTTTACTCCTTTACTGTTCAGTGTCTTCCTGCTTGTGCATAATTCTTATGGGCAAGACCAAAGTATTACTACTTATGTAGTCTTGTGGGACCAGACATTCGAAAAATACACATCTGGGGACAACCTGTTACACTTTTAGAGATGGCCTGTAGTGAAATGCACTGCAAACAGAGGTATGCTCCATCTAAAACCCACACCCAAATTCCTCTAGTTAATTTATCTCTTTTCTTATTGTCCTTTCTTGAACAAAGTTCCCAATTCTTTCCGCATCACATTTCCTTGAGGTGTATCATATTGAAAACAATAGCTCAGCTCAGTTGTGAAAGCTGTGACACATGTTTGGTTCGGGAGTTTACGGTAGTTGTAGTCCATGAGGTAATTGGAACGTTAGAGAGCAAAGCCAGATATTTGTAAATAAAGATGAACAAATTGTCCAGAAGTTGTTTAAGTTGGGATGTGAGATCAGATCTAAAGCCAGCAATGATTTGTGATTTTACAGTTTGCATGGTGAAAAAAATAGATCCTCCCTGAGTTGTTTCTGGAATCAAGAGCCAACATGCCCCCTGTTGTTCCTACATCTTTAACCTGTATACTATCTTTAATCTGTTTCTTAAGGATATACTGACTAAAATAAAAAGCACATATTTTAATAACAGTAAGTCTTAACTTTATGTAATAAACTATTTTGATTTCATGTTTTGAAATGTATGACTCCAACCATACATGCATTACTGCTAGTGTGTGTGTGTGTGTTGCCTCGCTCTCAAAGATGCAGAAAAAAGTGCTAAGTGCTCGTGGGGAATCTGAATTATTCAGGACAACATTAATTCACTGCATTTCACAAAATGAACATTCAAATACAAGTCTTTTATATGATGCTTCTCTTTTTTCAAAGTTAAAATGACAGTTTGTTTCACTTACTCAGATTTATATGTTTAGAACCATTTTATGTCATTTTTACCATAGTGCTAAAAAAAATTAATATGTGACACTTGGTTAGCCCAGTGCTACTAGCACAAAAATTTACATACAGCCCTGCTCAGTTTGTTCCCATTGTACATTACAACCCACATGCAGCCCGAAATTTCTCACGGTTGTTCTCAGATGTTTCTCGTTAAGAAATCACAGCTGGCCCCACAAAACTACTTCATATGCTGAACAGGTTGGAAGAACTCACAATGTCACCTGACCATGACCAGATCTAGGTTCTAGTTTGTAGGGCCTAGATCAGGCTGGTCATGGTGCAAATTCAGGATGTGCATTCTAATTTTGAGTGAGAGTTCAGGAACAGATATCCAGTTAACTACAGGGAAGGAAAAACAACAACAAAAAAAAGCCTACTTTCAACTTGCTAGAAAATATGGTGGCTTAAATAGCCAAATTAGCTGATTGTATTTTAATAGCTGCAAACAAAGAAAAAGAAAAGAAAATTAATTCATTAGTATTCATATAACAGTTAATCATAAGCTAAAATTTCATGATTGGGACAGCTCTATTTTTCAAAAACAGCCAAAAGAGTTTATTGGTAGGTTTTTGTGTTGGGTGAGTAACAGAGGCTGCTAAGCTAATAGAACACTGCTAAGTGTCGTGTTAGCTGCTGTTGAGGACTCGTTGTCTTCAAGGCAAGATATTTTCTCATCAGTGGACGATGTGCTAACATGTTATTTGTCAAAGAAACATCAGCTAGTGTAGCTAGCCTTGTTAGTGAGACAGCTGTGCTGCCTCTGCCTTCTCAGCCAGTATAAAAATAGTATATTTGCAAATAAATTAGAGTTCTAAAACAGACAGCTATGAACGACAGCCCTACCTCTGATTACCACCAAGATATTACCATGGCTTTACTAGGAAACGTTTGACTGACATGAAGAAACACTATTTTTCGTGACATGCAGGTATTGTTTTGCTCTCTTTAGATGCACTGCTACTGCATGCTACTGGTTTTTGTGTGGCTTAAAAATCTTGTTCATGTAGAATCTAAAACATGGTCACCGTCTTGCTACTGACATAAGTTAACCAAAAAGCTGTATTTGGTTTTAAATGCATTTTTGTTAAAAAGATGCTCTTTCCTCTGCGCATGGCATGTTTAAGCAGTCTCAGTAACATGGCCAGGGTTCCCAGATTGGGCAAGATCCCCTAGAATAGCATTTTATACTTCTTGGTATGACAGTACTTGTTTATCAGAAGGGATAGGTATATAACAGTGTTTTTCGTTATCTTGAAAAATTATGTCACAATACGCTTTTCTGAGCATACTGTTAATACCTAAAGACAACTGACTACATTTCATTACAAAGTGAGACAGTTAGGCCTGTTTCAATGGATTTAGTGCAGTGCAGTTTGCAAAACATTGAATAAAAATCTTTGTAGTTGTAGGTTTATTATTATTATTTTCCTTAAAGTATCTTTATTTGTGGCACTACAGCCTCCGTTTCATCTTTTTCAGCCTTTTTCTTTTTTATTGTCTTCTCAAGCGAGCATAATCACTCACTGCTGTCTTCTTTTCCTCTGTTTTAGTGATAAGCAGCTTCCGTAGTTCTGTCAGTCAGTCTCTGGTGCTGGAGCTTGGAGAGACTGTCCAAATCCTCGAGAAATGTGAGGGTAAGACCTGTATCTCCTTGATCAGTTAATCATTCACTTCATAACTTCCATCAGCACAGCAAGTCCTATTGGTCAGTAACTGTCCATGTGATATTATTTTTTAGGATGGTACAGAGGCTTTTCTACCAAAAGACCAACAGTGAAGGTAAGACTGAAGATTCTGAACCATCGTTGCAAGAGCACATGTATTGGCTGTGAGACTCACTCATTGGAGCCAGATCTCATATGCCTCAAGCCAAAGCTTTTAAATCACATTCATTACCAGAAGTTTCTGGCTTAAAACTAATGTATTATTACTAATGTATATTAGTACGTATATGTATCATATATATTTATTTATAGACTTTCACCTTCCAGCTAAGGAGTTTTCCCTCCACCAGCTAAGGATATACTGCACTGTGCAAAAGGCAGAGACCACAATTCATTTAGTTAGTTTCCAATCTAAATGGCTCTTCATTTTTCAGGAGATTTTTTTCTGAGGAGATTAAATGTAAAACATTACACTTGCATGAGGAAGGAAGAAGTCAGAGGAAAATAAGTGAAAAATCAAGGGTTTTTAAACCTGTCCAAAACATAATTAAAAGATGCAGAGAAAATGGGACTCCAAACAACCATGCAAAAACCTGGTAGACCACCAAAACTGACGCCATCAGGTAAACTATACTTAAAGCTTTAATTTCTGAGACATATGAGAAAATCAAGCTCTGCTCTTACTTCAGATCTGGACAAATCCACAGGTGTTTCTGTCCATCCTTCCACTGTGAGCAGACAACTCAGTGCTATGAGTCTGAAAGGATGTGTAGCTGTCAAGAAGCCAGTACTGAGAAAAGGAAGGCTGGTGTTCACAGAACAATGGACAAGCCACTCCAGGACCCAGACCTCAACATCACTGAATGTGTTTGGGATTAATTAGATTGTGAGAAGCAGAAAATGCAACCAGCTTCTAAGACTGAACTTTGGAGGTGTGGAAAATATCTTTGCAGATTTCTTTGACAAACTGAAAGGAAGAGTACTGAAAAAATGGATGGTGTAATAATAGCCAATGGTAAATGATATTATATTTGTGTCGAGGCTTCTGTGCAATCTTATCATTAAATATGTTTGCTGTTTGTTCCAGACACTGCAAAATGAATAATTTTCTGACTTGAAATTAAATAAATTAAGGGTGGTCTCTGACTTGCATAGTACTGTATATGTATAAATATAAGCATGTGTGTATGTCAGTGAAAGTAGTGCTTTGGTCATTTTGGTATCAATATCTCTGGCATTGGAATTTTCTGGACATGGAAGAGCAGTATAGCTCTCTGACATGATTCTGATGCAATTGGTCAGAAAAAAAGAAAACAAAAAACAACACGAAAAAGACAGCTCGTAAAGGACATTAATGGAAATGGACACAAAGGTCATTAACAGACTTGGTGTGCGAGTGTGCACGTGCATTTTTGCTGCTCTATTTAAATCCCTACTCCCACTTGTGCAATTTTGTAGCTCTCCGACCACCCACTCTCTCTCTCTCCATCTCTTTATACGTCTCTGTCTCCCCCTCACTGTCTATATGTGACGCAGATATACAGGCACATTTTCTTTACTAAAAATGCATTTACTATGTTCCAACCTCTGCTTCTGAGCAAAGAGAGAAAGAAAGAACAGTCAAACATTTTTTTCTGCTCCATAATGATCTCCAGTGAGGTTATACAGTAAGTCAGCAAGTCTGAGGAGTGAGCCACTAAAGCCATGATTCCATCTTTCGTCCATATTACATAATGCACAAGGTTAGTCTTCACTAAGCTATGCACTGCAACAGTAAATATTGAAAAAAAACAACTTTTGTTGTGTTGTTTTGCTTTTCTTCAGGGGATTTTTCCAACCAACTATGTGCACTTAAAGAAAGCAACAGTTACCAACAGGGGGTAAGTGGTTGCAATTCAATAATTCATTAAAGCAGCGTGCCTCCTCAGCACCAGGAGCATTAGAGCAAATAAACTCCATGTTTAATGAATTTGTGGGCCTGCTTTCCCAGAGACTCACTCAAGAATTCAGCTCCGTTTGCATGCCTGGTGCTTTAGGTGTTTACCTACATCACTGATAAAAACGCCCAATTTTAGGTTATGCCGGTATCAGAGATTTCGAAAGATTTCAAAATCTTTAGCACGAGAATAACATCTTGCAACCCAGACTTTGGCCTGTCGTCAGATAGTTGGGTGCGTTCCATCGTTTGACATGGCCAAGAACCAACTACTTTGACAGGAAAGGGTTGTTAGACTGACATGCAGAATATTCCACCACAGAGTGTGACATAGGGGCCTGCAATTTTAAAACCATTGCCACGAGAAAGGCGAATCCACAGGATTGGTAACATACAAGGATATCTTGCTTAAAAGCTATATTATGCTTTGAAGAAAACTCATGAATAACTTTTAAAAATGCAATGCTGTGAGCTTTACAAACCTTTTTCAATCCAGTGACTGTATTGCTTCAAAAGGCTCAGTCACAGCACGCAGAGTGGGCAGTTGTTTGCCAAAGTTTGTTTCCCTTCAGACCAGTAAATCTCGCTGCACAAAAGTGCAGTGGCGCTGACATGCGGCTAGCCAATCAGAATAGAGCCAGCAAAAGCCCTTATGTGAAGAGAATTGAAGAAAAAAAATAATGAAAATAAAGAACAAATTAACAGAAACTAACAAAGCCAAAAATGCTGAATAGCTTCACACCTGGTCCTGCAATTTCTTGAAGTAAAATCTTTGAGATCTGCTGTTTATTTGAGTTTTACACCTTAAATTCTAGGCTTAATATTTAGTAACTACTTATTAGATATTATTAGATATTAGATATTATTACTAATTATTAGGTAACTACTTCAAAGCATGTTTTGAAATCAAGCACGTGCACATAAATATGTCCGAAACTGGAGTCCAAAACTGGACTAAATGCTAGCTGAAAGGTTTGGGAATGACAGTACTGAGTGAGTACTGTTCATAGTCGGGAAGAAAAGAATAATGATAAATTCAAATTATGAAATTTGACAATTGAGAACTGATGTAATTGTATTTGACCATTCAGAGTTGAGGACTGAGCCAGTAAAGTTTCAACTATACAGAAGTCTTTTTAAAGCTACATTACGTAAGTTGTAGAGACCTCTCTGGTGGAAATGTGTAATTGCATGCAACATGTGGAAAAACGTTTTGTAACATCATTTGGCTTCTGACCCCTTCCTTAAGCGAAGGAATCTGATGATTGGGAGGATGTTAAAAAAGAATTCAAAGAGAACTCAAAACTTGGTTAGGGGCAAGTAATCTGAGGATGTACGTGAATTATCTACTATTATTATCACATCTTCATCAGTATAATGTTGATTTTGCATTTGAAGGGGAATTCCACAGATTTTTCCGTAAAAAACATAGCTTTGTAATTTCTCCGTGATTTAATGATTAAGATGTAAACAATTTCATTCAGAGTGGTTTGATGTGAAATTCTCCGTTCTAGAGAAACTTACCAAATCAGAATTGTTCACAGTAGTGCTGATAGGAGCCAGATGTCTGAAGAGTTTAATGCCTCTAAAAGCTGCCTCCTAGAAATTATTGCATGAAATGGTTATGAATACACTGCCTGATGTCTGATACACTGTTTTATGATAGTTTTGTGATAAGATGTTGTCTTAAAACATATTTTTTAAATTTTTTAATGGCTGATAGGAACATGCAGGGTGTTGTAAGGCAAAATAGTCCTCAAAGAAAACTTATTTTTTCCAATGACTGACTTGTCATTATCAACATTACATACAAAACTCATGTAGGTTCGCTGGGGGTTCTGCATAGTAACTAAAGTGACAATATTTGCATTACAAACATTACAGACTCTGGTTCCTATCACCGCCATTGTAAGGAAATCTGATTCAGTGTATCAAACCACTTTGGATGATTTTGTGTACATTTCACCGAACACTTTATGTAGAAATTTTAAAAAATAAGTGGAATTCCCCTTTAATGTGTAAAGGCATATGACGAGGTCTGAAAGCTCCCACGAAATCCAGCCCAGTGGCTCTGACTTTTAAATTATTATCTCAGGTTTTACAAGCCCGTTCCCCCCGCCTTATGACTCAGTAATGCTACTTCTTTCAATTTTAACAAAAATATCTGGCTTTGACATCAGTTATTGGAATTTTTTAGCTGGTTAAATTCAGTATTGGTGATTAAATTGTCATATCAGTCAGGCCCTAGTTTGCCTGTGGTGTTGGGTTTATCTAACTGTGTGTTTTGTGCATTGCAGGCAGTGTGAGACAGTGGTTCCTCTGGAGGATCCGATCATCACTGAAAGCACCAGTACGCTGCAGGAATGGGGCGTGCTGTGGAAACAGCTTTACGTGGTGCGTTACTCTTCTGCAGCCGGTCTGAACTTTGGTGCCCCCCTGCGTGCTCGCGCGTGTGTTCTGCATCCCGCATGCACATGTGCACGCTTATGTGTACGTGCGTGTGTGTGTAGGTGGTTTGGTTCTGGAGGAACCTCGGTTGCCCTGGCAACAATGGATTGTGTAATCTCTCACTACACGGCTCTAAGCAGAAATTGAGCCTTGGGCAACGCTGCCACGATGCAACTGCCTCTCAAGCACGACTAATGTACTGCCCTGCTCTCTCTCTCTCTCTCTCTCTCTCTCTCTCTCTTTCTCTTCTTTGCCTTTATCTCTTGAACTTCCCTTTATTATAATTCATAGAAATAGAAATTATTGGATTTTTGTCATCCTGTAACTGTACGCTGAACATGTGTGTTACAGTCTGTGTGCTATATGTTAACATTAAGTCTTCTGATTGAACGTGACAGAAACACAGAGTCGAGCTGTTTCAGAAGCTGCGTCATGTGATGAACGAGCTGATGGACCTGCGGCGTCAGCTGATCTCAGGTCACATGACCCAGGAACAGAGCCGCGAGGTCAAGCGCCACATCACCCTGCGCCTGGACTGGGGCAACGAGTAAGATGCTTGAAACTGCAATTATTACCCAGCTGGAAACTGCACACTATAAAATGACTCTAAAAATAAAGGTTCCTAAATGGTGCTTGGCTTCACTTTAATTAGTTTGTAATTGGTAACCTTTTACAGTATATGGAGGCTTTTTAAACCCTCAGAGGCTCTTCACATTCAAATTCACAGATGATTCTTTAAAGTCGACAGGAATTGACATTAATCATAACATACTTTCACTGAGTGGAACACGGTATGAAGGAGGGACACAGGTAGCTGAGAGTTTTCACCCAATGATAGGTAAAACACGACCGTATGTTTGTACTGTCTTATGAATTTGGCATTTGCTCTTGTTACTTAAACTTACTCTGTAAGGGCCATATCCTACATTTTCCCTACATTTTTCTTGTGTTTATTTTTCAAGATTTACTATTTATTTTTCCAGATTTACTATCTATTTATTTTTATTTGGGGTTGAGTTAAAGTACCATTCTTGAAAGGTTCTTTAGGGATTCGAAACTTGTTCTTTTTTGGTATCACTCCAAAGAACGCATTTTAACACCTTTAATTTTTAACAGTGTTAGAGCCACTAGTCATCTTATGAACCACAAGCTTCTCAAACAGCTGTTCATTTACAGCTCCTCTTTCCTTTGTTCCCTCTTTTAAATTTACACTACAGGCCAAAAGAAGCAACACTCACTGAGTTTAAATATACAGTGCAAAAGTCTGAGACCAGATTGACAATCTTTTTTTTTATGTATTTATTTATTTATTTATTTTACTCAAACCTGGAAACAAACAACAGTTTTTATTTGAATTTTGGAAAATCTAAAACAAAAAAAGTTATAACAATTAAAATGAATAAGAAATATTTAAGATTCTGCAATATTTCTAGGTCACTATTTAAATGCCCAGACGACTCTCAGGTAGATTTTATCTACTCATCAGAGGCTTTTGCAACTAGTGGAACTCTGTCATTCAAGCAAAAGAGGGGCATATTGATTAGTAAGAAATTCTGGAATTGAATTGTAATGAAAAAACTTTTCATTAAATCAGAAAAGAATAGATGCATTTTCACTAGTTTTCTTCTCTTGGGACAACTAACTGATTCTTCATTAGTTTTGGTCCTGGTGAGTCTCTGGCATGATTCACGAGCTGCGTTCATGTCACGGTCAAATCCAAAGCATGTTGTGTTTTCAGAATGGATTAACAAACATGGTGAACAATTTAAAATGGGCTGAAATATACCTGGTGGGGGGGTCCATATACTTGGGGCACACTGCTGAAGTGTAACTTTTGTGCGGAAAACACTGTGCATTGTTTGATAGCAGATTGACTTAATTGTCAAATTTTTATGAAACAGCTAGAAAACAAAGATCCTTACCTCTGTGCTTTTTGCCTGTAGTATATTTTTTGCCGTTGTCCCCCCAGTTTTTCTGTAGCTCATTATCACTTGTCAGCACAACCACTCTGTACACTACAGCATCTTTTCAAACAGTTTCAAACAGTTTAACATGCTTGGACTGCTGGATTCACATGACCATGCACCAGGCGTATGATTGATGGCATTGCTTAGCAACAAGAGCGATGGCAACACTTCCTTTCTTGCCATTTCCATCATCCTGCAAAGAAATCTGGCCAATTTGTGTTTTCGAGGATCACATGGAGAACCTCCCTGAAAGCAGATGGCACAGCCGGGAATCAAACCCCAGCTGTAGGGGTAATTTTGAGGTAGTCCCACTTTGAAACTTATTATCTTCATAATGAAAAACTGCCCGTTGCTTCAAATTTTGTGTCGTACATAATAACTTCAGAACTAGTAAATATTGTATTTCTTATGGAGTTGGAAAAAGACAAGTCAAGACATGGCGTTGAGTGGACTTTCTTACACATAACTTGTCTCCTTTTTGTCATTTCCTCTCCTCTACTATAGACACCTGGGATTAGATCTGGTGCCTAGGAAAGAGTTTGAGATGGTGGATCCAGACCAGTTCAGTGTATCTGACCTTTACAAGATGGTGAGTGCTTGGCAAAGCTGTCCAACAGATTGTATTTGCCTGAGAGCATATGTACAGCTTAGTGTGATTTGTGGGGGTGTGACTGCATGGGGGTGTAACTGTCTGTGTTTATGTTTTCACCTACAGTAATACTATTAGCAATATTATTGTCAGTATTCATTCCTTGGCTATCGAGGATTAAGCACGTAGAAAACCAACCAGTAACTCATTGTAGAGAAACACATTCAGACACAGGAGATACTGGCTGAACGCTAGGCTGCGATGCTGTGAGAAGTTAGGAAGAACCACCAGTAGTCCAGTGCCAGTGGACCTGAGTTACAGAAGTGAATGAATTGAGAAGCTCAGCTCCAGTTAACAGCACAGCAGTGCACATGTGGAACAATTAACAAATGCAGAGCATTCCAAAGTAAGAGTGATACGGCAAAAAACGTAAACTAAATGTAATACTTGAAGCTATTTTGATGCTATTATGTATCACAATATTTAGTTTTTACTGAGGTTTGCCACCAAGATGCAATGTATAAAATGCACCAACCAAACAGTAGTGCCGCATGGTTAAGCTTCTTCAGGACCACAACGCGAGTTCCAACTCTTAAACTTTAGAATTTGTGGTTATCTGTCATAATAAAAGCATGTTGTGATTTGATTAGAACTGAAAATGATTAAAATAACAAATTGCGATTAGTAATTAATCGCAATTAATCACATTTGTCTTACTTGCTCGAATATTCCCCTAACGAGAGATTTGTCCCTTTAAAAAAGCAGTGCAGGTTTTTATAGTTATATGAGTGGACCAAATAAGCCTCACCAGTCTTTCAGTAACTGAAAAACATTTTTTTCATCTTGTGAATGCAGAGTAGACATGAAGACAGAGTGAACACTACATAGTGAACAATGAATATTCGAATATTTATCACAAAAGTAAAAAAATAGAGCAGTAAACTAGGTAATAGCAAATTAGTTTTCCTAACATTACTCATTCTAATATTTAAGTGCCATGACGTCTGAAAAAAATACATTGTTGGTAGCTTGAAATTTCCTGTTTCCCACTAGCAGAAATTAGCTAATAAAGTAAAGGTAAAGATTTCCACGTTATATTTTAACATGAAGAAGTTACATTTGCACTGTTATATAATGACTATGTGGGATGTACACGATGATCAAATGATACAGTGCAGTATGTGCTATTTATATGTTGATGAAGTACAGGTACTAGTACAATTCCCAAAAAAAAAGTATGTGAAATACTGATAAAAACAGAAAGCAGTGATAAAGCGATGGTAAATTCTGTTTGACCTGTATTAAATTGAAAACTGTACAAAAACACAATCTTTTTTGTTTTATCTTATGAACTTCGTAGTTTTGTAAATATATGCTCATGCCTGCAACACATTCCAAAAAATTTGTGACAAGAGCAGGTTTACCACTGTGTTGCATCACCTTTCCTTTTTACAGCACTTAATAATTGTTTGGGGACTGAAGACCAAAACTGAGCTTTAAACGCGTAATTTTTTGCCATTCTTCTGTTACACAGTCTTCAGCTGTGTAACTGTACAGGGCCTTCATTGTTGTATTTTGAGCTTAATAATGCAACACACGTTTTCAATGGGAGACAGTTCTGGACTGCAGGCAGGGAGGTCTAGCACCACACTGTCTGATTATGCAGCCATGCTGTTGTAACACATGCAGAATGTGGCTTGGTGTTGTCATGTTAAAGTACGGTGTGTAAAAGGCAGCTTTTTGTTGCTCTAAAATGTATTCAGGGTTAATGGTGCTTTCACAGATGTGCTAGTTACCCACTAATACCATGACAAGGCCTGGCTTCTGAGCTTTATGCTGGTAACAATCTGGATGACATTTTACATCTTTGACCTGGAGAACACGACATCCATTATTTCCATAAACAATCTGAAAGGTTGACTCGTCAGACCACAGTACACGTTTCCACTGTGCATCAGTCTACTTCAGATGAGCTTAAGCCCAGAGAATTCGGCAGCGCTTCTGGACACTGTTGACATATGGCTTCCACTGTGCATTAGTACGGTCTTAACTTGCATTTGTGGATGCAGCAACAGACAGAGTGTATTGACAATAGTTTGTCAAAGTATTACTGAGCCCATGTGGTGATATCCACAGAAACATGCCGGGCTTTTATGCAGTGCCATTTAGTGCAGTGCCACCACATTTTTCTAACATGTTACAGGCATCAGTTTCAGGATGAGTGTGTATTTACAAATCACTGTGAAGGTGCTAAGGTAAAACATTGGATATCTTGTTTTTGTAATGCTTTCGTTCAAACACAGGTCAGACTAGATTTATAAATTGCTGCTTTCTGTTTTCATCTGTATTTTACCTTCTGTCCCAAATTGGGTTTGTGGTTTGTTCTTTTGTGAATTTTATGTTGGAGCAGCTTCACAGCTTTTTGGGAAAGGTCTCAGTGTTCTATGGCAGGGTTCACTAGTCTAGGTGTGTCGCTGCTCCAGTCCAGAAGTGGGGCTGATTACACATTCTGTTTGATTTACTAAAGTTTGAGCAACCAGCCACAGCCTTGACCCACACTTCCACAAAGGAAACTAACTATTTAGTTTTATAGATTTTTAATTGTTTTTTCAAGACAATGTAAAATCTCCAGTAAATGACACACATTACAGTTAACTTTCAGGTCCTGGATACCATGAGTAAATAAAAATATAATTAAAACCTAAAAATAACCCGCTTGGCAACAGGGACACCACTATGTGATGGACATAATGGCCATGTTAATGCAAGGTGTAAAACAGGCCCAGTGCTTTCATCAGTCCAGAGTGAAAGAAGGCACTTAAATGGATATGGAGTCACGTAATTGTATGTGGATAACGAAAACACACTCCGTTTACATTGGTGTTAAAAGATCTGCCTTTGACCACCTCCAAATGTGGTTTGAGTGATCCAGTCGCTATGCAGTTACAATATGTCCTCGGGGGTGTTTACACCTGGCTTTTCACACAGTCAAGTGAAAATGCATGTTAATGAAAGGTAAAAACAGGGCAAAAAAGGAAAATGCCTGTTGCCCTTTACATTGTGTGTAAATTTCATGGACCAAAAGAAACGCCCTAAAATGACATGGGGAAAATGTCTGGTTCCATAGACACACATTGAAAGTAAAGCAGGTTTTGTTCCTTTCCTATAAAGTTACCATTTTGGAGATACAAGGTTTTTTTCAGACAGCAGCGATATGTACAACCCTAACTAGTTATCTCTGGTCACTGCTTCTTGTTGAGAGATTATACTGAAAATGAACAAAATATAAGGGGAACATAGTGAAAACAGTGTCTTCATATCATATGCCTTTGTCTTTGTTGATGAAGTAAGCGCTGTGAATTTGCTGCTGATATCCAGTCACAATCACATGTTTAGCAGTCAGTGCTGTAAAATTCAGTGTCACACACTTTAGCACTTGTCATTGTGAAATTGTCACTTTTTTGCAACAGTAAGTAATTCCCCTTGACTCTGCTAAATCCATCCACCTGCCAGAACCTTTCCTTTGCCAAAAAGCGTCCGCTGTTTCTGCCTGCTGTAATGACTGCCCTTGCCAAAGTTGATTTCCTGCCAAAAGCACTTTTGGTTCCAAAATTGTTCTTGCTGGCAAAACGCTTCTCCTCACTACTGTATTATCATCTATCTTTACAAAAGCTGTCAGGCTGTGGCTGTTAAAGCTTTTTTTTTAGAAAATATTTTTCAAACACACATATATATTTATATGCCTGTATTATATATAAGTTATATCTGTGTGTGTGTTCTTCACTGGTCAGGACCACCACAGACTAGGTATTATTAAGGTGGTGTATCATTCTCAGCAGTCACACTGACATTGTTGTCACATGTTAGTGTGTGTTGTGCTGGTGTTAGTGGATCAGATACAGCAGTGCTGCTGGATTTTTTTTAAACACCCTGTCCACTTACTGTTCACTCTATTAGAAAAACACCAATAGTATAATAAATATAAATAATAGCAATACAATAAGTAGTGATTTTACGAATGTAAATGTGTAAAATGTATGCAGATGTAAACCGTTTAACCATTGCCAAAACTCTCCTTATGGCAGCCCAGTATTATTTGTAGTTATCACCCAATACCCGTTTTGGCTTCGTTATGTTAAGTCATGCTGGAATTTAAAAAATCTTTGTGATGACTGGGGGCACTGTGACATCTGTAACTTTGTATCTGTCGTAATGATATAGTAAAAACACTCCCACTGCTGAGGTAAATTTTATTTTATTATAAAGGACATACTATTGTGCATAAGTACTTGATATATTATAGGCATATATATATATATATATATATATATATATATATATATATATATATATGTATATATATATATATTTTAAAATTTTATTTGTCCATTTTGTGCCACTTTAACTCTTCAATCCTTCCAATCTTAAATCCAACAAGGTATAGTTTTGTCCTCCCAAAAAAAGGTTTTCCTAAAGGTGTCACTGACATTGTTGCCCATTTACACAACATTTACAACTACCCAAACACACCTCAGCTGCCAGGCAAATTTCTTTCTCACATGCATCATAAAATCTGTTTGAGGAGATTAGACAAGATAATTCACTTCATAAGGAAGGACAAAGTCAAAAGAAAATAAGTTCAAATAAGTCATGATCAGATAAACAGTGCTTAAAGCTTTCATCTTTGAGAGGCAGGAGAAAATACACTCTTCCTTCCTCGCAACGCTATGAATCTGAAAGAATGTGTAGCTATTAAGAAGCCATCGTTGAGAAAACGAAACAAAGAGAGAAAAAATAACACAGAAACTGGACATCTGAAACATGGAGTAAGGTTTTAAGGGCTGATGAGTCTAAATTTGTCATTTGGGTTCTTTGGATTGTGAGATGCCTAAAATGCAACCAACGTCTAAGACTAAACCTGCAGATTTCTTTATGCATGTGTTCTGAAAAGAATGGAACCTGCTAAATAATGAAAAATGTCATATTCTATTTAGTTACTGAGACTTCTGTGTAACAGTCTGTTAAATGTATGTTTTCTGCTTATTTCTTAATGCTGAGAAGAGTATACCTTGTACTTAAAGGGGAATTGCACTAATCTTTCAAACTTTCCACATAACTTAGTTGTTGAGATGTTACCAAATTCATGTAGTGTGTTTTCATTTTAGAGAAACATATCGACTTACCGACTAGGGGATATTGATGTCTGAGCCACAAATATTTTATTTACTGTCCAAATTGCCAGTAAATATACACATGTAATGTTGATAATGATGAAATAGTGATAAATCTGAAAAAAAAAAACAATTCTTTGGGGACTCTCTGGGGTGTCTCTCCACCATGAATGGATTTAAAAAATAAATTTCAGGCCAAACTCCTCAAAACTATCAGAAAACAGTGTCTTAGACATCAGGTGACGTATTCTTAACAGCTTCTTGTAATAACTTGCTGTGAGGTAGCTTTTAGAGGCATTAAACTCTTCAGATGTCAATTGTGAGACAGTATGTTCACCTTGAATGGAGCGTTTCACACCGAACCACTCTGAATGACTTTGTTTACATCTCAAACATTGTATTGTGCAGAAATTAGGGAAAAACTGTGAAATTCCTCTTTACAGACTGCTTCAACTGGAAATTAAATTCTCTTTCTACCATTAAAAACTAGTGTTTGTGTTCTGAGGGTTGGAGGATAGAGTTTAATGGAACACATTTTTTAGTCAAAGAAATAGACTACACTGTCATGTTCCAGTTGCCTAAGGGCTCAATAAAATGTTGTATAAAATAAAGTGTTACAATCTGTAGACTTCACAGTAATTCTCACGCATAGCCACTGATATATTGCCCTTCCTGTTTATTTCCTTTGCAGCATACATCCAGCAGACATTGTGGTCAGTCAAATACAGCACAGGTATGAGCTCACTTATTCTTAACATTACATAAGCTCTGTCACTTAGGGCTGTGATTAATCAAATAATTTAGTTTGTTTAGAAAAAGGACAAACAAAAAAAGCTGATTAATTGAGCTATAACAAACCGGACATTCCAAAATTATTTATTGGAAAAAGACAAATGTAGTCATGTGCCAAGTTTGACACCACTTGGTCAAATTACAAGTTTTGTTTTTTTGAAAATAAAATAATTGAGAACGAGTCTAAAAATATAATTTTGCTTTAATTTCTGCTGATTTTAGTGCACATTTTCTATTTATTTGCTGAATGTGACATATTTGTTGAATTTAACATATTTGAAAAAAGTAAAATTTTATAACTTTTTTACAGGCCACATGTTATGTTTTATTTTTTGTTAAGTATGTTAAATATAGCAAATAAACCGTAGTTGTGCATTAAATTGTGCATTAAAATGCAGTCATGTGTTCTCTGAAAAGAATGTATGTTTATTTTCACTCAAGACTTGAAATTTGGACAGACATTTGCACTCAAAATGTCTTTACTAAAATGTTGTTACTTTATAGGAATCCTCTAAAACACTTCATAAAAAAAAAATAAAACACACTCAAAAACACGTTGTGGCAAAATGCATATAAATGTCAGGCTCAGTTTCTTACTGTAAAATGGAACAGAAATTTGAAGTATTCATTACCGTCATTCAGTTTGCAGATTATCACTAATTACAGATTGTTTTCTGGTTTAATCGATGAATTGTGACAGCCCTGCTTTACATTAACATCAACATGCTGTTTTGCCCAACAGTATTCGGTTGTAAAAAAGAAGACTACATCTAGAATGACATGCTTAGAAATCACATACATGTGAATTTTATTTCCAGGGCCAGCGTCATGGTGACGGCTGCCGAGCACCGATTTCTCACCATCTCTTTCTCAACCTGAAAAGCTTCACGTATAACAGCATCAGTGAAGATACAGAGGTGTTTTTCAGCCTCTATGATGCCCGGGAGAGCAAATATATCAGGTTAGACACACAGACGCACAGACAGATGGCAAACTAGAACCCCAAAGCAGGTAAACGGCATGATCCTGATTTCAGATGCCGCCAGTGTTTTTGTAGCAATTGATATCTGTGAAGTAGCCTCAGTTTGCAAGTGATAACATGACTGGGACTCACAGCATGAATCTGGCATACAGTAAACCCTCCTTTTTGGTGTAGCAGAGATGCTCTATCAGGGCTTGACATTAAGCTTTTTTTAGGACTTGTTTCCAAAGACTGTGTTTTCAGTGTTGTGTTCCTGGGGTCTTATGTTCAGCTGCTTATATGATACTTCAGTAGACCAAATCAAGATGTTTGCGAACATAAATGTTGGCTATACTTCCAGGTGGATAACCCTCATTCAGTCAGCAGTAAAAGCTGTTCATTTTATGTAGTGGTAAACATGAACAGAACAGACTGTATCAAAATATTCCCCATAATCCCCATTCAAGTCCAGGAAACAGAGTCAGAAATGGTAGGGCGTGTACACAAGAATATACTGGTTCAGGTTAAAGTGTTTGGGATTTTCAACTATTGAAAGCTGGTTAAAAACTGCATTACTGAAAGTGAATGAATTGTTAGCTTGGCCCTAACGTAACAGCAAAATCATTATCATATAGTAAAGGCTGCTTATAAAGGTAATTTTTTTTCATTAAACCGTGCAATAATTGTGTGTGGCTGATGCATGCTCATGATTAAAGGACAAAAAATGAAACCAGTGTTGTCCTGTTAATTGTAAAGATACTGGAAGATCAGTTTTAAAATAGAATTTAATGGCCAACGTCCACCAGAACAGCTTAAGTAGCTTACAGGTTTGCCATTATCAATAACAACAACATACGGAGCATATAATTTGCCAGTATTTAGCAACGAATGTGTAGAGGTACACACCATCAAAGTATTTAGATGTTTTATCACAATATCACTAAAAACATTCTGTTTTTCCCTAATACCTACTCAAATAGGTATCAGTATTGGTACAAAGTCCTGTTGTACCAATGCAGCGCTCCCAACATTATCCACCTAGAAGTAAGCTCTTTGTTGTTGTAACATAACACTGATTTGTCCCATAAGACACATTAAAGGAATCTGTGAAGGATTCCCAAAATCAGGGTTAGCATAGGGTCATCAAAGGTCATACATGGAACAACAAGGAGTAGATTTTTCTATAGGACAGTAGTGTACTTTTGCATACGACTGTGTATATATATATGGCCCATTGTAAATAGTTACAGGCCTTTTTTGCATCTTACAACCTTCAACATCAGTACAGCGTAGCCAGTATCACAATACTGATTAACAAACTATTTATTGCACAGTCCTAAAAACAGTTATTCAATAATTAATGTACAACTATTCAACTGCAATGTCAGCAGATGTTGTGGCCAGTCAGACTACCTCCTGCCACCAGAGCTGCCATTCTGCACTTTGTATTATTTAACCAGTTCATTTTAGCCTAATTTACTGACATTTTTTGGCAAACTCATAATGGCTTAATTAGAGGTTGACCATAAGATAACTTCTACAACTTTGTGTTTGTGGTTTCAGCGAAAGGTTTCTTGTAAAGCTGAACAAAAATGGTGGGCCACAGAATCCAGAGAAAGTGGACAGACTCTGCGCTCTTTTTACGGTAAAAAAAAAAAAAAATTGACAAATTCTACCTAATTTCATGTACTGGTTAGAATATGAGTAAATTTATTTTCTAGAAACAGTAACAGATAGGCCTACATGAATATTTTCTACAATATCTTTAAAATTCTCACATTTGTTTTCTAGGATTTGAGCACGAAAGATCTCAAAAAAGAGCTCTATATTGTTGCACATGTCATCAGAACTGGTAAGCCCCTTAGAAGATTCTACATTCAGAGATTCCTTACAGTGTATTCAGGCAGTGTAATTGTTTTTGTTGCCTTGGCTCTGTACTTCAGAACTTATTTCATGTGACACAATGACTAGGAGGTCAATGTCAGCTTTTAAGAATGTCAGTTTTATTATTTGTGCCTACATTGTGTGGATTATATTAGAATTATACAGGGAGATGCACTCGAAAGAGGCCCCGAATATTCTGTAATAACTCTCGCTAGGACGAAGCAATCTGAACAAAACAACATACAATGTGCTCCTCAGTATATGGAGCTTCGAACAAGCTGGGATGCCCCTGCATCAGAGCGATGACGTAGGCGCTGTACAGCCGTTGCGACGTTTAACCTCTCTAATGCTTGCCGATACGTTCAGGAACAGGGAGTGCCGCGTCGAAATGTGTCCACTCCTTTTCTGCTCCTTTTCTACATATCACTTCCAGCATTGCATGTAATGCAATCAATTACACTTATGTCAAGGTATGTAGCGTATTTTTTTCGTTCAGATTGCTTCATCCTAACGGCAGTTACAACAGAATATTTAGAGCCTCTTTCGAGTGAATCTCCCTGTATAATAGTATAAAAATTGAAAACATATTCTTGATATAATTGTCATATTAGTACTTGGTAGCCAATCCTTCGCTGATGATGGCTACCAGAAGTCTGTAGCTCAGACATCGTATATATTGGAAATCTTTCCTAGTAATGCTTTAAAAAAATTATTTGTTTTCTGTCATGTTTTCAGTGAATCAAAAGCAAGCTTAGTTGTGTTTACAGCATGTGATTGAATTGGCCGGTCAAGAATATTTTGTTTTTTGGTCCTGAAAAACTCCATTAGCAGTATGATCATTGTCCTGCAAGGTTAGGATGTATTCAGTTCAAGTTACATTTTGAAAAGGCAGTATTCAGAATACAGTTACTTTAATGTTTTTTGGGAGAACGCTTTTACAATACTTATCCACTAGGTACACTTTACAGTTCTACAATTACAGACTGTAGTCCATCTGTTTCTCTGCATAGTTCACCCTGTTCTTCAATGGTCAGGACCCCCACAGAACCATCACAGAGCAGGTATTATTTGGGTGGTGGATCATTCTCAGCACTGCAGTGACACTGACGTGGTGCTGACATGTTAGTGTTTGCTGGTATGAGTGGATCAGACACAGGAGTGCTGCTGGAGTTCTTAAACACCTTAAGGATACTACTGGACTAAAAATAGCTACCAACAATACATATTCAGCCAACACTGTCTGGTGGGCAGCATCTTTTGACCAGTGAAGAAGGACTAAAGGATGACCAACACAAACTGTGGAACAGATGAGCTATCGTCTCTGACTTTACATCTACAAGGTGGATGAACAAGGTAGGTGTGTCTAATAGTGTGGACAGTAAGTGGACACAGTGTTTAAAAACTGTTCCACTTGTACTACTGCAACACACATTAACATGCCAGCACCACGTCAGTGTGACTGCAGTGCTGAGAATGATCCACTGCCCAATTAATACATGCTCTGTGGTGGTCCTGTGGGGGTCCTGAACATTGAAGACCAGGATGAAGGCAGACTAACAAATTATACAGAGAAACAGATGGACCACAATCTGTAATTGTAGAACTAAAAAGTGTACCTGTATGGTAAGTGGAGCTGATAAAATGGAAAAAGAGTATAGGTATAAGAAAGTGTACTTAATGAAGTGGCCAGTTGGTGTAAACCATCTTTAAAAGAATATCCATATACCATCAGTGCATATTTTAAAAGCAGTGCATGGTGTGTAAAGACATACTATAAAGTAAAACTCAAAAAAACAGCTTCTTTACAAACACTGGAGTTCCTGCTGAAGCCTGACTGGACTGATAAATTAGTGGGATGAGCCAGTTATTTATCTCAGTGTTACTAAATTCCTTTGAACGATGATCAGTGATCAGTAATATGTTGTTATTGGCATATGACAAATTTTTGCTTAGGTACTGAGACAAGCAGCAGACCTGCTTAGAGATTGTGGAATTGTGAGAGCAGCAGTGGACTGAAGCTGGGAGCCAAAATAATGTTCTTTTTGGAATTTTATAACTCCATTAAAATATGAGAATTTTTCATGAAAAACATAGACAAATTACATCCAACCAGTAACAGTGAGGAGTGACGTTTAGCTTATTTGGTTGGGTCTGAGCAGTTAAGATGCCTCTGTACATTTCAGAATTTAAATTCAAACCACTTCTGCTGTCATCACTAGATATGTGAGCCATTTCCTTTGGTAGCCATAAATACCGAAGCCAAGACACTGCCGCAACCATGTTTCACAGATAGTGACATTAATATGCTTTGTACAATGAGCTGTTCCTTATACTTTCTAGTCTTTCCTCTTTCTACCACTCTGGAACTGGTTAATCTTTATGTCGCCTGACCTTAAAACACATGATGTACATACCCTGACAAGTGATAGACTATAATTTAACTCCCTAGGCATTGTTTCATTTCAAGAGCAGTGTTCTGGAGTGCAGAGCCAAATATTTTGTTTATCTTATTACCGTTTTTTTCTGCTTTGATTGATTGTCGTTCACTGTTTGTCTGTGAAGGTCGTATGTTGCTGAATGACTCAAAGAAAGGACCTCCACATGTGCAGTACAGGCGACCATATGGCTGTGCCGCCCTGGCCATGAGTGATGTTTTCAGTTCCATCACGGACCCTAGAGAGGAAAAGGACTTTGTGCTCAAAATTTATACGTAAGCATGCGTGTGTATGTGTAAGCTTATGTGTGTTGAATGTGTATGTGTGCTATCGTAAGAGCGTTCTTCACATGTACATTATCTGTACTCTTTTTCTAGCTGTAATAATGAAAGTGAGTGGTATCAGATCCATGAGAACATAATACGAAAGTCCAGCACAAAATACTCTGCCCCTAGCACAAACTATGGTATGTATTCTGTTTACCTTATAAGCAAATAAGTAAATATTCTATCAGCTAAATGTTTGTGTAAATGTTCTATCCCATAACAAATTGCTGTTGCGAAGGTATAAAATGTTTTACTACTTTCATTTGTCTATATCTGTTCTTCAGGTCTAATAGTATCTCTGCAGTTGTACCGTGGAGATTTAGATACCTTGCGAAGAGAAAACCACGTGATGTTCAGTAGGGGAGTCACTCTTACTCGTAAACTAGGATTCCCAGATGTCATTTTACCAGGTAAGAGTGTTAGGTGATTAACAGATGAGTTCTGTTAAAGTGTGATGGTGTTTCAAACATCAACAGCATGTAATGTAAAGATATAATAACATTGAATTCATAATAATACAAAAAAAGAAAGTGGAGTCGCGATCAGCAGGGTCCAGTAGTGAGATGTGGCCCATCAAGGTCTTAGTCAGGGTTTTTGGGAAGATTCTGCATCACTCCTCCAAAGCTGATTCTTCTTCTGGAGTAGTATCTCAAGTCAGTGATGTTGACTGACTTGCAACTCAACTTGGCTTGGACTCTAAAATAAAGGTTTTTGAAACTTCAGTTAGAGAAAAAGCATGCACAAAATTTGGCACAGTAAATAATGTTTTGTTTCTGATGTAACAGGTCAGCTTTGCTTATCAGTTCTGTGACTGTCATTCAATGGCAGCGTGTAGAGTGTCAATTTCAGTATGGCTTCGAATGACAAGCATTTTGATATAAACTTTGATTAGGAAAACGATCTAATTTAATTCAATCTAATGAACAGAAACTAGCAAAATGTGAATCTTATAAGATACCTAAAAAAGAAAAAACAAACAAACAAACAAACAAACAAAAACATCAATAAGAGACCATCAGCTGTGGATAGTATGTAGTATGTTAGTTATCACAAAGTTGTGATAGGTTTGTTTTTAGTAAGTAACAGAAAGCTTCTAAACAATAAGTTGAGGCAATTTTTGAACTAATCTAGACCCATTTTAGGTGTATAAGCAACCGTCCCAGATGGAAGGCTATTACTGGTATAGTATATACTATACTATACCTTGTACAGTGGTTGTTGCAGTGCAGTTTGAGCTTAATTGCTAACAATCATTTGAGACTTATCTAAAGCTCACGACTAAAGATCTCAGTTTGTATGCCTTACAGCATCTACTATCCGGTTTTGGTGCTTGGACCCCGAAAATGTTGATTACTCAAGAAATCACAAATTCCTTAGGCAAATAGTGCCACCATTAAGGTCATTTTACACATAGGTGGGGGAAATACTGGTATTACTGGCATTTTTTTTTAAATTATAAATCAGCAAGGTGCTACAAGACAGGGAGTTCCAGGGCACACTGCAACCAGAGCTTTTATCCTCAGGTCTCAGCCCAAGCTAGCATT
The DNA here is from genome assembly GCF_904425465.1 of Colossoma macropomum. NCBI lineage: Eukaryota > Metazoa > Chordata > Actinopteri > Characiformes > Serrasalmidae > Colossoma > Colossoma macropomum. The sequence goes on along the minus strand of NW_023494793.1, from coordinate 16,302,999 downwards.
GTGGAAATCAGCAACACCTGGTTCCAACTCCGCCCTGCTACGGGAAACAAAAAAAACATGAAATTTACAAGGATAATGTTTTGATGCATTATTGAGATAGTAATAAGATAAATATATACAAAGTGGTGTCTGTCCCAAACAAAAGATCATTTTGATTTCTTTGACAGTAAAGAAAGATTTAGATTAGTTTTCATGTCACTACTGAAACAGTAAGTGGGACCTTACTTTAGCCACACCCCTGCATTTTAGAACATGAGGTGAGAGAATACTTGCACATTGCTAGTGTAACTGGCCCCAGGTGTTCATACATAATGGAGGCCTGTGTTATCAGCATTATCGTTTAACCAGTCAACCCTTGTTTACAACTAGTGGAAGGGTTAAACATAGAATATGTATATGGGGCTCCTTAATGGTGCAGCGGTCTGAGTGTTGGCATTTTCCTCTAAGATCTGTCATAATTATTACATAATTTTCTGACTGCAGTTATTTTAGCTGCATTTACTTCATCTAGGTCAAGGCAAATATAAGTCATGGGTCTTATGAAAACAAAACTTCTGACTTGCTATAAAGGCTTTAGAGGGCAGCGGTGAGTAATGTTTGTTTAATTGAGTTCGAGCTGTGTATGAAGTGTCTCCAGCTAGGAAGCAAGATAGCTAATCAGCCAATCTGGCCACTTTAGGGTTGATCATTAACAGTTGCAGAAGATATGCATAAAATGTAATTAAATTATAAAACACAATTATTTCTACAGCTATTAATCATTAGCTGATATATCATTATCATGACAGGCGGTTTTGAGTTGTCCAGTACGTTAAAAGATGCAGAAACTTAGAGGAAGCATGTGCTAGCCTTCAGCCTCCCAGCTTGATAGCATCGTGTGACAGAAGGAGACCTAGTTAGTGGGTGGAACTGGCCATGACTAAAGTTGGGAGAAAAATTGGGTAACAAAAACAAAAAAAAAAACAAACAACAACAAGAAATACAGTAACATTGATCAGCAGCTCATGTGCTTATCATTCTGTTTATACAAATATATACAAACAAATACATAACACAAATTACACCATACACTAAAAACATTTCTTTGCCTTTTCATATTTGTTCACAACAGTGTATGTGTTAACGACTCCCCCAAAATCAGTCCCATAGTAGTATTTGAAAGTCTGAGTATACGCTACATACTCCCCCACAGCAAGCCTACACAAAGTCTGTGATATGAGGAACTCTCTTACCTCTTTCCACGCTCTCCACTTCCTACTGGATTATAAATATCTACAGTTCTGAACTATCACACTGGAGAAATTCACATAGCTTCTAACTGGCTTTATGTGTGGGTGAACGAGTATAATCCATGGGCTCTAGCACTCATACCATTTGCGTGTTGGTGATCTGATTGTAAGTTACCTCATGATACCAGATTTGAAGTACCGTGAAGTACAACCTACTTAGTTAAAGTAATAAAATAAAATGACACATGAAATATATGTTGATTAACTGTTTTTTGAACTTATTTTTATAATGTAATGAGCATTTCTATAAGTGTAAGGCCATTGGCTGTTGATTGAAAAATAAATAATAAATAAATAGAAAATCTTTTGAAAGAAAAAAGTTTTAAAAACTTTTTAATGCCTTTAGTAAGTTACTAACCTATGTTTGATTGGGGCTAATCAGTGTTAATTTGACATTAGCTCAAGTTACATTAGCTTTGCAAATCTTGCATTAACTCTTAACTGCATTCATTGTCTAGCTGAAGCATTAGAGATCTAGAGATAAATATTGAGATAGCAAAAGTTGATCATCAGTCAATGAAAAATCATGTCAATCATGAAAAATTCTCAACACTCAAAAATGATGATGGGCAAAACTACAAAACTGAGAGGTGGTTGAAAGTTTTTCCTGTTTATTGTCATTGTCCAAAGATTTCTTCTTCACTGGCTCCTCTTTTCCCTCACAACGCTGGACAGCTGAGATGCTGTAAAGCTTACACGTTGTTTTTTTTTGTTGCTGTTGTTACTACAACCATGAACCATGTGACACAGCATGGCTCTATGTTATCTATCAGGGTACTTTATTAACTAATGGTGTCAAGGACGCGGGAAGGTTTAGTTGGGTGTGCTGAATGTGTATATGTGACATGAACAATGACATCTTGCAAAATGATGGCATTTTTTTCATTTTTATTAGTAATTAGACAATATATACATCTGACACATCAAACCGCTGAGGCACATTGTGTCTCTGCTCTCTCCTTCTGGATCGTTGATACGTGGCGAGGTAACTGATCATCACTTATTATTATAAAGTTCAAATTATTATGAGTTCCGAATGTTTCATTATTGTTATTATTTTTAAAAGTTGCAATTCTGAACTCTGGGGTGTGTAGTGGAAACACCTCTCCTCTCCATGCTGTAGATTGGGGTTCTGTACCCTGCAGGGGCAAGCACCTCCAGTAAGAGTCCTTGGGCAAGACTCCTAACACCACCTTCACCTACCTCTGTAAAATGGTCAAATTATAAATCATTCTGGATAAAATAATCCTTCAAATGCCATTAAAGAAAGTGTATGGGTCCTGCAGCACCTTCAGCACCTCCACTTCCCGCAGTGTACAAACAGTGGCTCTACGTGTCAACAATATGGCAGTGGTGACAAGTGTGACGTCAAACAAACACTACCTATACGTAGCTGCAGAAAAATGGAAAAATAATTTTCAGGCCGGATTTAAGTATGAGTTGTAAATATGTGACAGGCCAGATGAAGCTGTCTCAGTAGCTTGAGACCCCTGATAGTAGTTTTATTTAAAAGATTACTCTTCTTTGTGTGTGTCTGTGTGTGAGCAGGGGACAGTCGGAATGACCTGTATCTGACGCTGGAGCGGGGTGATTTCGAGCGAGGGGGGAAGAGCGTGCAGAAGAACATTGAGGTGACTGTGTATGTGCTGTATGCGGACGGAGAGACGCTAAAAGTAAGTCTCTGATATTCGTGCTGCTTCATGAGTATTGGGGAAGGTGGGGGGGCTGCATGTTTTGTTCAGCACACGAATGCGTGGAGGTGTTGTGTGTTTGTGTTTGTCAGTGTAGGTGGAGGTGACAAATGTTTGAAATGATAGTTCTGTTCTGCATCAGGAGGTTAGCAGATAACTGAGTGTATATGTGTGTGCCTGTGCTGGAGAGGTGTGGGGGTATTTATATATTCTCTCTCTCCTCTCTTTCCTCACTCTCTCTCTTTCTCTCTGTCTTCTTTCTCTCTCTCTTTCATCTGTCTCCTCTTCCCCTCTCTCTCACTCTTTTCTTTCTTTCTTTCCTCTCCTTCTGTCTCTCTTTCCCCTCTCTCTTTCTGTCTTTTCTCTCTCTTGCCTTCCTCTTTCTTGCTTTTCTCTCTGTCATTATTTCTCTCTCTATTTTTCTCTCTCCTCTCTCTTTGTTTCTCTCTCTCTGTCTCTCTGTTTCTCTTTCTGTTTCTTTCTTTCCTCCTTCTCTTGCTTTCTCTTGCTTTATCTGTATCCTCCCTCTCTCTGTCCCTTTTTTCTATCCTCTCTATTGGTTTCTTTTTTCTCTGTCTTTCTCTGTCACTCTTTCTCTCTTTACTCACTTTCTCACCCTTTGTCTATATCCTACCTCTCTCTCTGTCTGTTTCCCTTTCACTCTTTCTCTCTTTCTTTCTCTCCTCTCTCTTTCACTTTCTCACTCTTTATCTATCTCTCACCTCTCTCTCGCTCTCTTTTTCTCTCCTCTCTATCTATCTGTCTCTTACTCTGCCTCTCTCTCTGTTTGTCTTTCTCTCTCCCTTTCTCCCTCTCTCTCCCTCTCTTCCTCTCTCAGGACTGTATCAGCGTGGGCTGTGGAGAGCCCAGTGTTAGTGAACATTGCTCCTTTGTGCTGTACCACAATAACAGTCCTCGCTGGAGTGAAAGCCTCAAACTGTCCATTCCTATTGAACGCTTCCGCGGATCGCACCTACGCTTCGAGTTCAGACACTGCTCCAGTGAGTGCTGCTGAGCCTCTGCACTATACACTGTGCCCCACACCCATCAACTTAACAACTTCAGTACATGATGTGCCCTGGACACTTACCCTTAAAAGTTATGTGTGAAGTGGAATTTTTATACCTCCTCCTGTATCCCAGCTTTTAGCCCAGCGATTATAGAATACAGCATAGAGCTATTTATGTTCATTGTTAGAGCTTAGAATTAGGGTTAAAGGAATGCTCTATATAATAGAAGCCAGTGGACATGTGCTGAAACAACTGCCCATTGACTTCTATCAAATGTGTTTTAAGTGTTAGCATTTCTTTTCTAAGTAAAGGGAAATGTGTCCTAAGTAATGTTCCTGGTAACAGAGCATGATACACACAAATATAGAAAAATGCTGGAGCATTTCATTAAACTGTGGACACAAAGCACTCTATTTTTTATTTTTTTTTAAACTAATCACATTTGTCTTATTTGCCCCAAATTACCCTAAATATACTTTTCTTTCCATTTAAAAAGATAACTGAACAAAATAAGATTAATCTGCATGTATTTATTATTTTTCTATTAATTATGTAATTTTATGATTCATGTTCTTTCATACCACTACACGTTTATCCATCCATATCCATGTGAAAAGATATGTCAAGTGTGCAAGATGTTTTTTTGCATAAAGTATCACAAGTCAGGAAGCATAAGTTTATTAACTTTATTAGTGCAGACTTAAACATCATCTGATACTGTTATCCTGTGATATGCTTGGAAAATGTTGTGCTATTGAATTTTATCAGCACTGCCCAGCACTAATGTACAGTTGTCTCATCGGTCTGGGCACCACAAGCAGTGTGGGGGAGCAAAATATAAGGCCAGGCACCTCAAATATTTTCTGAATTTTACAGTGTGTCACACCATTGTGATTGGGCAACACTTTGGATACAGGAATTGTGGAAATGTACTCATTTCCTAAACCAAACACATAAGAGGAAAAGTGCAGGGTTTAGATTAAACACGTTGGTAACTGTATGAAACCCATCAAAAATCCAAGATGTAGCTAAATTAGCTTACTAAGTCTGGCTAGTCTTTTTATTAACTCATTACGTTTAGTGTCATGTATTAAACCAATGGTACAAGCAGAAAATCCAGTGAGTTTTAGGCTGAAATTACCTACCCAGAAGCACAGGAACGATACTATTTTTATTTTCATTATATAATTTATTAAGGCATTTGTCAGCTACATTTGATGGACCTTCTCAGTTTTCACTGTGATCTGTAGGATCTATTAGGCTGCTGAAAGATCAAGTGCCTTCAAATACATACTGGATACTTTAGACCTACTCTTTTCTGAAAGTTTGGATATATTGCTCCAACAATTACTGAGAATGTCATGAGGTAAATGATTTACCCTCGCCATTGATAACTCCACAGTTGGCATAACAATTGGCGATGGGGTCACTCTATTTTGATATCATTACGCTTTCAGTATATAACTATGCGGCAGTGCTGAGGCAGGCCACTGCTATAATTTTATTTTACATCAGCCTTGTAGCATCCATCAGATTGCATAATGTCATCACATGAGTACCTATTGTTACTTATGCTGGCCCTGCATTTCATTAATAAACTAATTCCAGATTGAATTCCATCAGTGTATTATGTATAAACACCTAAATTCCAAAAAAATTGGGACAGTGTGAAATGCTAATAAAAACATAAAGCAGTAATTAGTAAGTTCTGTTTCAAACAAAACAGTACAATAACACACTATTTGATCTTTGACCTTATACATATATAGATATAGTCTTCCCCCCAATGACTGCTGGGACAGGCTCCAACACCCCCGCGACCCAGAAGGATAAGCAGTTTAGAAAATGTGTGTGTGTGTGTGTGTGTGTGTGTGTGTGATTTTTTCCAATTTTAATTCCTGCAACAATTTTTTTTTTTCAAATTGGGACAGGAGCATGTTTACCTTCTAACGGCATTTATTAATCATTTAATCATTTGGGGACTGAAGACATCAGCTGATCCAGTTTTGAATGTAGAAAGTCAGATGCCTTTGTTGTTATATTTTGCACTTCATAATGTGGCACACATTATCAATGAGAGTGTTGTCTGAGGGGTTGAAGGTCACAGGCATTCAGGGTCCTTTACGAGTTTCTCTGTATTCCCTGAATGCTTTGATGACAGCATGCACTGTAGATGGTGCAAATCCTTGCAATAGTTTGTTTAGCAATGTTATTTTTGCTCTTGCACATTTTTTGGCAAAGTGGTGAGCCTCTAACCATCCTTGCTCATAAAGCAAGGCCTTTCCTCGATGCTCCTTTTATGCCCAAGCATGATTGTATCACCTGTTTAAAATGTATTTTGAACATTTCATGATGTTTCTAGTCTTAAATTGCCCCTGTCCCAACTTTCTTGGAGTATATTGTGAGCATCAATTTCAGAATGAGTGTGTATAAATATGTAAATTTATGTAAATTTTGTTAAGTTGATAAGATAAAACATTAAAGATGGTCTTTGTACTGTTTGAATTTAAACACAGGTCAGAGTGTATCAACTGCTTTCTGTATTTTTTAATTTGCATTCCACATACTGTCCCTACTTTATATTTGAAATGTGTGAACTGTAACAGTGTTTGCTGTATTTTCATTTAGCAAAAGATAAAGGAGAGAAGAAGCTCTTTGGTTTCTCGTTCACGCCGCTCATGAGGGAGGATGGGACCACCTTATTGGATGAGTGCCATGAGCTTTATGTCTATAAGGTCAGCACACACACACACACATATGTATAGACACATACATCTGTCCGATAGCAGAGCCCCCAGACTAATAATAGCTTGTGTGGTGTCACTTCTTACTTCCTCACACCTCAATAAATACCCTGGGTAAAAGTGGCTAAAAGTATGTGGACACCTCACCTTCACACTATATGAGCTTGTTGGACATCCTATTCCAAAACCATGGGCATTAATATGGATTTGCCCCTTCATGGGCATTAATATGGAGTTGCCCCCCAGAACTCTGTAGTGAGCGATGTGTGATTTTTAAAAGCTATGCGCTTCGGCACTCGGTGGCCTTGCTCTGTGAGTTTGCATGGTGCTTTGTGGCTAAACTGTTGTTGCTTTTAGACGCATCCATTCCACAACAATAGCACTTACAGTTGATCATGGCAGATCTAGCAGGGCAGAAATTTCATGAACTGACTTGTGGCATGTAATGACAGTGCCACATTTACAGTCATTGAGCTCTTAAATATAAGCCAATGTAATAAAGATCTCTCATGCTTATTGTTCTAAAGCAATGAAATAAATAAAAAGTAGAAAAAGAACACAGTTGCTGTTTAGCAAAGATGAGTTAGTTGGCCTGTTTTCTCAGGTTGGAAGTTAAGTGTGTAAGGATTTTTAAAGGGAGAGTTCACCTTATTTCACATTACAGCCCTTCTAAGTAGTTACTGGGTGAATTCTAGGCACCTCAGGTGGTTTTATATCAATTGCTTGAATAATTTGAGTAGATTAATGCAAATAAAACTGCCCAAAGCCCCACTCTGCCACCCAATCCCTTAGAACTAAATTCAATGTCAAAATACGTATAACAAACATTGTACACACAACTGGCTGATACACACCATAATGTACCTCGTGATGGCTTCGTTGACATGTTTTGTTCAGAAAAGACATTCTAGGAGGCTAATAAAGCATCTATATTTTATCTGTTTTGCATGCTTCAATCAGAAAAAATCATCTTTTGTATCGGGAGCGCTTCTCGGACGTCTTCCTCTCTGTGTGGTACTCGCTAGTTGGTGTTGTCTGCTGTCAAGAACAAACCTACCTCCAAAGACTGTAACTCAGTCCAGGGGAAAACAGTGGGTATAAGCCCCGGTTTTCTCCATGATTTTTTCAAATTACCTCAAGATATCAGCACCACATTCAGGGTGCCGCAACAATTGTAGCCATAATTTGCTCAATTCTCCATCTCTGGGAGGAAATGAAAGGATACGAAGTGAATTCTCGGTGCTCTCTGTGAAGCTTTTCCACAACCAAAAACAATGAAGCTCATATTGCTAATTATACTGAGCAAGCTAACCAGCTACTGCAACCAAAACAAAGCTGGATGTGGCCATGTTTCTACAGTGGTCCAAAATACATATAACAGGGATCAGATGTGATTCTGGGTGAACTCTTCCTTTCAAAATTAAAATGGTTGAATATGTCACTAGAAAAACTAAAGTAAAAGTTCTATGGTTTAATTCTACTCAGAAAATGTGTAATTTATCCATTAGCTGCAGTAGTCACGTTTTCCATGTCTGGGAGAGAAGTACAAGTAGTCTGGCCACAGAACACATATGAGATTTCCCAGAAGACTGCATGAGATCACAACATATAGGCTGTTTGGTGACTGATGCTCTTTAGTAGACCAAATGTGGCAATTATAAACAGAGTTTTTGATGCACTGCATTCAGCTCAGTACTTCTGAGTTTCCTGACAGCACAAAAGACACTTTGAAGATGAAAAGAATTCTCTTTGCTCTGCTTATGAACTATTAATTAATACACATTTTCTCTTTTGTTTTCTCTGCCTTGCTCTGTCTTTTGTTCTCTGCCTTCCTCTCTGTCTCACTCTCTGTAGTGTGATGAGAACACTACGTTCAGTAATCAGGGTTTGTATTTGAGTATGCCGTGCTGTAAGGCAGATTTGAACAGCTGTCCTGCTATCCCAGCTTCATTCCCTTTCCAACGGAGCAACAAGGAGAGCTTCTGTATCAGCACCCTGCTGGCTTCAACAAAGCTTACACAGAACGGTAAGTACACAATACATCCTGACATATGGGTTTTTGGACATACTGTTCTAAACCCATGTAAAGCCCCAAACATAAGGAAAATCTGGCATTGTATTTTGAGTCCACACATCTATCTGAGATTTCAGTTGTGTCCATACATAGATTTTAGATCTGTAGGCAGTAAAGGTGTGACAACACACTAAATGCAAAATTCAATTTGACATGATATGTGGTGTATCAGTTATGACACATTTTTCAATAGAGCAAAAATAAGGAGAGCCTAAAAACATATGCCTTGGTGCACTCGACAAAAGTTGAGTCACTGGCCGACTGACTGACTGACTCTCTGTCTGACTGATGTCTATTACTGAAACGTGCATGCTCAGGTGTCGTCCAAGACTAGCAGCAGGTAGTGCTATACACCATTAAATGTCCCCTCATTCTCTCCCACTGTTACTATTATTTACAGTATTTGATTGACGTCACACTTGAGGGTGACTTGAGGCTTGCAGAGCCACTGTTTGTATACCGTTAGTTAATAAAGTGTCCTGACAGATAAAATATAGCCATTGTGTACAGTGTGGTTCATGGTTGTAGTAACAACAGCAACAAAATCAAAATAGTGTATGCTTTTATAGCATCGCGGCTGTCTAACATTGTGAAGGGAAAGAGGCTGAAGAGCTGAGCCAGTGAAGGAGAATTTTTTGGACAGTGAGAATAATCATCCTATACCCGTAATTTCACAGATAGACTGTTCAGTGAAGGATGACTTCTCCTGACCATGTTTGAGTGTTCAGAATTGTTCACAATTGACAGCTGACATGAACTGATGATTGACGATTATGCAGTTTTGCTATTTATGTCTAAATCTCTTATGCTTTAGCTAGATAATGAATGCAGTTAACGCCAAAACTAGCAGAGCTAGTGATCTAAGCTATCACTCACTTTTTGCAGTAAAGACGACGTTTGATGGTGTAGTTGATGGCACAAAAGACAGAATATCGCTGACCTGTTTACAGACCAAATAATCATATGATTAAAGTGATTTGTATTCTGTATCTCCTGTCATGTGTAGGCTGATTTACGATATAATTCTAATTCAGAATCAAAAGATAACTTCTCGATTTGGTACGGATCAACACCCTCTCATCAAACTGACTTTTCCTTCATATCTTGATGTGGGAGCCATAGTTGGCATTGACTTCTCATACACATTATGTCACAGGGTGCTTTTCCTGGGTTTTGTGAAAACTGTCTGTAACCTTAAAAAAATGGAGAAAGCTGAAACACCTTCACTGAAACACATAATGGGTTTTATTGTAACAATGACCTATTAACAGATGACATAATACAACTTCTATTAGAGTTGGAATTTTTTCCTTATCTTGCTGTATAAGCAGCCTTATTGAACTATTTTTTATTATATTGAGCTAACTTTAGCTTGCTTGGAAGCTATAATGCTAACACTGTTAGCTAGTATGCTAGTAGCCAGAGAAGTGTTTTTTGGTCATATTTACATTCTCAACAGAGAATGTAAATTTTGCTCACTCTACACATGATTCTGAGTAACTGTAGACATTTGTGTGAGTGTGTGAGTAGAAATCATCTTAGAGTCTGAATCTATGTTACTGTGCTAATAATCTGTAATTATAATTAGCTGGAGAACTAGCTAAAGCTGCGTTTATGGATTCATTCATGACATAGCAGTAGACACACTATGTCAGAATTATGAAATAACTATTAAACAAATCCACAAAGAACTCAGATTTATCCACTACCGGTTCTTTACCAGCACAGGATGACATTTGCATTGCATAGTGCCTTGAATTGCTAAAGTCCTATACAATTATACTGTTTAAATAAGGTAACTTGATTTACATAAGCCCTATGAGAAGGTAGGGTAAAGCCAGTTTACCACTGACTGACTGTAATTTCTGACCGATTTACACATTATAAGAAATCACAATATAAATGACAGAGATAGAAGTAGCTGCTTGATTTACGTACTGCCATTACTCCAGAAAAAAAGAGTAGTAAACATCTCTAAATATTTAATTTAGCTGTTATTCCATTTACCCTAACAATTTACCTTGTAGTCTTAAGTGAATGTAATGTGTAATTAGCATTACAATTAGCTTAGGAATTCACAGCCAACAGTCCTAAAAATCAGACCTTTTTCTGTAACTTTTACATGTTCTGTGTTGTACACATGAGGTAGGACAGTACCTTTACATATTGTCATACATTCCACATAAGTGGAAAAAATATATATGCAGTCGTATGCAAAAATTTGAACATCCCCACTCAAACTGGTTTGATTGATGAACTGAAAGCTCTAAAAGTTAGAGCATTTAATTGTTGGCCACATTGCAGCATTAAAAAAGTGTCCAATACATCTCTTTATGCATATGTCAATAAACTATTAACACAGACACACACATGAGGATGACTTACTTCATAGTTTGACCTAATTCTTTTTTAATAGAAAGTAAGCCCCTAAGCGTTAATATTTTTGTTGGTTTGTGTATATGTTTGTGTTTACAGTGGATCTTCTGACTCTGCTAAAATGGAAAGCTAATCCCGAGAGAGTTCTGGACATCCTCGGCCGCTTACGACTTATCAGTGGAGAGGAAATTGTAAAGGTGTGCACATATACATACATTTCTATTGTACATATAGTACTGTGCAAAGTTTATTTATTTTATTTCCGGTCAAAACGGACATTAAGTACAAGCAGGAAGCATATAGTTAACAGGCATTTACAAATCGATCAATAAATATCAAATCTATTGGTATTTAATTTACCCACTGTATACTTTAGTTCACCCTACTGCCACTTTAACCCTTTAAGTTCTTGCAACCTAAAAATCTACAAGTTACACATGTCCTCATTACAAAAGCTTTTCCCAAAGGAGTTACTGACATTGTCTCCCTGCAAAGACATGATAGCATTTAAACAAGTAACTACTTAAACTCACTTTAGCTGCCTCACAAATTTTTGAGGAGATATAAAACAATCCAATTGCATAAGGTAAGGGAAAGTGAAAGGAAAATGAGTGAAAAAGATGTGGAGTAATGTTGATGAGTGTGAATTTGTAATTGGGATTATTTGGATTGTGAGAAGCAGAAAATGCAAACCAACATCTGGTCTGGACTGAACTTTGGAAGTGTGAAAACACTGTACACTGCACTGCACCTGCAGAAAAAAACAGGAGTTTAAAAAATTATGGCAAGATATAGAGAAGTTGGGAATCCTAACAACCATGCAAATTCAGCCATGCCTGGTAGACAGCTAAAAGTCCCCACCATCAGATAAACAGTACTGAAAGCTGTCATCTTTGAGAAAAATCTTGCTTTAGAAAAAACAGATGTTTCTGTCCATCCTTCCACTGTGTAAGTAGAGGTCTTGGTGCTATGGGTCTGAAAGAATGTGTAGCTGTTAAGAAGCTGTTACAGGGTAAAGGAAGCAGACAAAACAGAAGAAAATTTGCTCTAGAATCTTGACACCTGAGATGTGGAGTACGGTTTTATGGACTGAAGAGTCCAAATTTGTAATTAGAATTAGTTGGATTGTGAGAAGCAGAAAAACAACCTTTGAAGGTGCAGAAAAATATCTCTGCCATAACTAAGCTGTAATAAAGGCAAAGAGTGGACACCGTTAATACTGAAAAATGTTATATTAGATTTAGTTTTTGAGGCATCTGTGTAATTTTGTGTTAAATATATACACACCCACAATATAAATGAAAATGAGTATGGTTGTGTGTTTTGTCTGTAGTTCCTGCAGGATGTACTGGACACATTGTTTTCTCTTCTTGATGATAACATTGACAAATATGGACCACTAGTGTTTCAGTCTCTGGTAAGACATTTTGTATATGTGTATGTTTCTTCAGCTCAGGTGCATTTACAAATAATAAAAATATCTAGGATATTTCTGTATTCTTTTTGTAACCAGTCATTAAAATCTTTGAATAAATTAATAAAAAATGTTAACCTCTCTCTTTTTGCATAGATGAGCCATAGTGTTCACTTATGACTTATGTGTTTGTGCATGTGTTTTAGGTGTTCATCATCAACCTGCTCAGGGATCCACGGTATTACCATTTTCGCCCAGTTATGGATGCCTACATACACAACCAGTTTGCAGGAGCGCTGGCCTACAAGTAATTAACACATAAACACATTGCCGCCTCAGATATCAGAACAAATTACTCTGCACCTCTGTTTATGGTGTAATTATTGGAAGTGCAGACAGGGCTGTCGCTCTGCAGCCCATAGCACGTCTTTATTGGACCCCTTATATCACTACTTGCACAAATTTATCTATGTATGACTCATGTAGCTGTGATAGCTAAATAATATACTTAAAATATTAGCCTACATTTTCAGCACTAACTTCACTGAAACATAGCAAGATCAAGTTAACTAGCAAAACAGTGCTTTTAATTTTTAATTTGCACACTGTTTCCATAAAGAATTGACCATGTGATTTGTAGTTACTATATGAAGGATTTATTCCAAATCTGTATTATTCTGTAAAGTAAAAACATAAAAGAGGTTAAAGTCCATCTTGAAAATGTATTACTTTGTCTAATGAGACCATGAAGAGAAAAAAAAAATTCTGTTAAAATTTCGCTTCCTGTATAGGGGTTCTAAATTGTACACTATATGACCAAAAGTATGTGGACATCTGACAATGACACCTGTTTGAGCTTATTGGACATCCCATTCCAAAACCATGGGCAAAAAATATGGAACTGGAGTCTGTGGAAATTTGTGCCCATTCAGTCAAGGGAATTTGTGAGGTCAGGCACTAATGTTGGATGAGAAGGTTTGGCTCGTAATCTACGCTTTAGTTCATCCCAAAGATGTGGGGTTGAGATCAGGGCTCTGTGAAGGCCACTGGAGTTCCTCTACACCAAATATATCAAACCATGTCTTAATGGACCTCTTTGTGCACAACTGTGCTTGAACAGGAAAGAGCTTTCCCCAAACTGTTGCCACAAAGATTTGAATCATCTGACTGTGAAAAATGTATTTGTATGCTGTAGTATTAACATTACCCTTCACTGGAACTGACAGACCAAGCCCAAACCCTGAAAACAGCTCCAGACCATTATTCCACCTCCACCAAACTTTACTGTTGGCTGTGCATTTCGGTCAGTAGACTGCCAGGTGGTGACTGACAGGTAGTGAAGCATGATTCATCACTCCAGAAAACATGTTTCCACTGCTCCAGAACCCAGTAGTGGCATGCTTTACACCACTTCAGACAACGCTTGGCACTGTGCTTAGGCATTATGCTGTGTGCAGCTGCTCAGCCATGGAAACCCATTTTGTGAAGCTCCTGGTGTACAATTCTTTTGCTGATGTTGCTTCCAGAGGCAGTTTGGAACTCTTTAATGAGTAATGCAAAGACAATCTGCAATTTTCTAATGTGCTACATGCTTCAGCACTCAGTGACCCCACACTGGGAGTTTGCTCCTTGATGCATCCACTTCACAATAGCACTTTCAGTTGACTGGGACAGATCTAGCAGGACAGAAATTAACTGACTTGTGGCAAATGTCGCATCCAATGACAGTGCCATATTCAAAGTTACTGAGTTCTTTAGTATGACCCATTCTGCCAGTGTTTGTCTCTGGAGGTGGCTAAGTGCTTGATCTTATACACCTGTTAGCAGTGGGAGTGGGTGAAACCCCTGAACTAAATATTTAGGAGGGGTCTCCACATACTTTTGGCCATGAGATGTAGCGCACATCACAGCTCATATAGTAACTAGAGATGGCATATCAGTATCGATGGATATCAGACTGATAGCAACAGAAAATGCTAGAGGGGATATCAAAGGAAAAAAAAATTAATCTGATCAAATCCTGTAACAAATCTAGCCTGAAATAGCACACACTCACACTGTGTGATGTGATGTTAGCTGTGCCAGTTCTAATTACATTTCATAGCTCATATTATAGCTGGTGTTACATCACGTATTGCTTATATCGTTGAACGTGTATATGTGTGTGTGTTTATAGGGAGTTGATCCGCTGTCTGAAGTGGTACATGGATCGCTCTGCTGAGGTTGTGCGCCAGGACCACATTCAGGATGCTATGAGGGTCAGTAACATGCTTATTTCATTGACCCAATCATCAGCAGATCGTGAGTTCGATCACTGCTGATGCTACAGCCATCTGTATCACTGCATATGATTAAATTGGAGAGAAATTAGTAGTAGTAGAGAAGTAAAAAGTTACGTAGACTTTTTCTTAGGACTTAAGAAAATATTGATTGGATGATGTGTGGCTTAAATTTACATTATGAAAGGCAATCAGTTTAACATTTTAAAGGAAGTCATTTAGTTTGTACAAATCTCCTGTTATTGCCTCTGCACTCCTACTAGACAACAATACACAGTAGAATTTTTAGTATTCCTATTCTAATTAACCTTTAATGGCCTTGACAGTCATAGCCTTCCCTAAGCCTAGACTCACCCCTGCTTGACCTAAAGACTTCAGGAAACAATCTCTAAATTCATCGTATGTGTCCTTCTGTGTGTGTGCTGATGTTTTTAGGCACTGGAGTATCTGTTTAAGTTTATAGTTCAGTCTCGGGCTCTGTATTCGCGGGCCACATGTGGTTTGGAAGAGGAGCAGTTCAGAGCCAGCATTCAGGAACTCTTCCACTCCATCCGCTTTCTGCTCAGTCTGGATGGACGTAATGCTGAGACACTCGTCTGCACACAGGTGATGCATACATATCCATACTTGTTGAATACTTGGGCATATGTGTTAACTAGGGCTGTCACTACACGTAATATTAGTAATCTTTTTAGGGGTTTATTGATACTGATACTGGTATCAGGTAATGGCCTGATACCATGCTTATTTACCTGTACTCAACCTCATGAAAAAACACAGATACCAACATCTGATACCAGCTGATACTATGCAACGTAAGCCTAGTTAGTGTTCACTGCCAAGCAAATAAACAAATGACTCAAGCTAATGCACTTCATTTAAAATCAACTAGATTTTAAAGAATTAACTGTTAAGGTACATTGTATTTATTTATTCAAACATCTAGTTAATTCTCTGATATCAGATGATATGATATCAGACTCGATATCAATGAGTACTGATACCGAGTCTGATAGTACTAACAAATATGTACTCATACTTGGTCTGAATAAAAAGGTATCAGTGCCTCCCTAAATTGAGTAATCTAGCAGTTATTATTTTGATGAGTAATAATTTTTTAACTTTAAACAATAAAAATAGGCTCAAACGAACAATAAAATATTATGCAGAGCCTTTTAGAGATTCTAATACTTCACAAGAAAAAAAAAACACTAAAACACTATGGAGAAAAAATACATAGAAACATGTGGCCATTTTTACAGCAAGAAAGAGCAGTAGAAGAATTTAAAATATGCATTAGCAGGGTATCCGCAATTTCAATTTAATGCTATTTTTAATGGTGCTTTGAGCCAGCCATTTCATGAACTGTTCATGACTGTGTGAATCATTATATAGCAGCATTTAATGCAGAAATGCTTACTTTATGTGTAGCCTGAAAACCTCCACCATTAATTAATTATTGCTAATATCAGCTAGCACTGCTATGAGGGATTTCAAGCTAGCAGTGGTGTATATTTACTTCCCTCATAGGGTTTAAGACTCAGACTTCAAATGTCTGTGTTTAACCCAGCATTTGAAGCTTGTAACCTCATATTCGGGCTGTTTTCATAACTGATTAGTTGATACATTATGATATTGATTAATCGATTAGTTGGGAAACAAAAACTTGCAGATGTTAGTCTGGCAATAGTATTTCATTCAGCTAATTAAAATACAAGGAATTTTTTTTTACTTTATACAAAAATCACCTACCCTATCTCCTTATTCATTTTTTCTAAAAAGAGCTTTTATCAGGGGCACAGCAACAGAATTTCTGCATTGCTCCAAAAAACGTTGGAAGGTGCAGAAAAAAATGAAAGGTGCAGAAACAATGAAGGAACTTAGTGTTTTTCTGTGTTTCTCCAGTTATCAGCCATGTTATCAGCTGTGTGAGATACAGAGCAGCTCATCACACGTAAAATGGCAATAACCATGCACATGATGTGCATTTTTAAAATAAATACACTTAGAGCTGCTATCCTAGTTTTAATCAACGTTCCTGGCAGTTAAATGCTAGCACTGTTATCCCATGGACTGACTAATACATTACATCTTGCTCATTTAGGGTGCTGGAAAAGACTTGAGTAACAATGACTATTTTTTCCCTTTTTGTTTTTCACTCTTAATCACTTTGTCTTTATTTGTTTATTTTGATGTTCTTTTTACTTTTATTTGTATAAAGCACATAGAATTGCTTTTGTACGGAGCCCTGCTCATGACTTCCCACATAAATAAAAATAATGTGTGGCCATGCTTTATTAACGTGTGGAAAAGAGATAATTAAATTGTGGCCATGACTTAGTAAGGCGTGGAAACGAGATCATGCCTTATTAAGTTGTGGCTAAGCATTAGGATCTCATTCCCTTGCCTTACTAAGTTGTGGCCACGACTTAATTATCTTGTTCCCATGCCTTACTAGGTTGTGGCCGTGCATTATTGTTATTTATACAGGATGTCACCAGCGGGGCTCCGTACTTTTGTGAACAAAATGTGCTATATAAATAAACTCGCCTTGCCTTACCATGGCTTACTTAAAATACAGTTTGAAAAAACTCAGTGTCCCTTCTGCTTGTGGATGAGAGGCTAAAAGGAGAAAAAAACATGAAAAAAAGTCAGAACACCCAAGCTAGTCTGTGTGAATTAGCATACAAGCAGCACTGATAACCATGTTATTAAGTCAAGCAGTTTAGGCCAACAGTTTCAAAACGCAGCTCACCCTTTCAGCCAATGCTGCCTGTTCTATCTGCTAAACTAAAACAGAATTATTCGGAAAGCTGAAAGTGATGTGCTGTTTGTTTTTTTTTTACTGTTGGCTGCAGTTTAAATAAGATATTAGTGTCTCATCATCCCAGGTTTCTGCCGTGAGTGCAAGTGTATATTCTCTTGCATACTTGTGCCTGACAGTTGTGATGCCCACTGAACCCAGTTTTACACATGAAACCATCGTTTTAGATGATGTTTAGTAAGTTGTTTTAATTGTTTTTTTTGGTCAAACATGCCATTCTACTGCAGTCTCCATTATTTCTCTTTTCTTCTTTCAGTTACATGATGTAAATGGGATGCGCAAATGTCATCACGCCAACTGATCAATAACTCGATCCATTTTTTATTATTATTTATTATTATTTTATTATCTTTAATGTTGATTAGTTGATACAGCTCTGCTTCATATACCGTTTGACTTTACATACACATAACTTGTAACAGCAAGCATTTAAGTTTACTTCATATCCCTGAAATCTGTAACCACTAACGTGAGCATTAGTAAGATCCTGGTAGTGTGGGTTTCCTCTCTTTCAATGATGAACAAAAAAGCGCTAATAGCCCCACCTTGTGGAGAATCAGTGTTAAACATTGATTTATAATGACCTGAAAAAGCCCTGTATATCAGGCAAATTGCTAATCACTAAACGTTTCATCAACAATGTACATTTTAATCAATTAATTTTTAATCAAGTAATTGATTTTAATCAAGTAAGTATATAAGAATATAAGAGGAATTCCACTGATTTGTTTCAGTTTCTACATAATCCAATCGTTGAGATGTCAACAAACTCATTCACAATGTTTTGATGTCAAATGGTGCATTGTGGAGAAGATTTCTTGACAGCGGTGGTGATAGGAACCAGGCGTCATGGTGTCTATGCAAAAGTAGCCATTTTATGTACCAGCCAAAACGACAAGTTAGCCTATGCAAGTTTTTATATGTAATGTTCATAATAAAACAGTGGAACCTACTCACTCAGATTGCTTTACAGTGGTGGTGATAGAAGCCAAAGGTTGTCATGTTTTTGTCTAAAATGACTATTGAACCTTTCTGAGTTTGTGCGTGTAATCTTGATAATGTTAAAATAGTGGTGAATTAAAAAAGTTTTCTTTGGGGACTATTTTGTCTTACAACACCCTCTATGTACCTCTCCACCATGAATGTGTTTTAAAAATTACGCTTTAGGCCAAAAAAACAAGGTCTCTGGCATCAGGCAACAGATTTAATTTCATGAGTAATAGCTTATTGTGAGGTAGATTTTAGAGTCGTCTTTAGACATCAATTTCCTGTCACCATCAATATAAACAATTCCGACTCTGTAAGTTTCTCTAGAAAGGCACATTTTACATCAAACCACTTAGAATGACTTTGTTTATATCTTAACTATTTATTTTTGGTCGTCGAATTTCCCTTAAACTTTTATGTCTATTCACCCACCTATCTGTGTATCCTCCTTCTCTCCAGGCTGCGTTATTAAACAGCTTCCCGGACATCTTTGATGAGCTTCTTCAGATGTTTACAGTGCAGGAGGTGGCAGAGCTGGTGAGGGGGACGCTAGCAAGCATGCCCGGTACGGTGGACATTGGTCAGTCCATGGACGTGGTCAAACTCCAGTCTATCTCTCGTACTGTGGACAGCAGACTCTTCTACTTCCCAGGTTGGTCATCTATCTGTTTGGGTCAAGATCTCAGAATGTCACTTGGATGGCAAGTGTGATTGAATAGTAAAGGTTAATCATTGTAAGTGGTGGACTTTAACTCATTCATGAACCTCGGAAGCATCAGACAACAGAAAACGGAAGGGCAAGTTGTCCTGTCTTCTTTCTGAAAATACTAAGCAGAAAAGCTTTCCTCGGTCAATATAATGACTCTTATCACAGTTGAAAAAAACAAACTAGTTATTAAACTAGCTGATTATGAATTTCTACTGGATGAGCTTGTTACTGAGGGAGGGTCTTCATAAAACTGAAACACTGATTGAGTGCTGAACTTGAAGCACTTTTTAATGCAAGGCTAAAGATTTGTGGTTTGTGTTGAAGTTAAGGCGTATGTGAACATTATAAGATCCATGATCCCAGGCAATCAGAAAAGCACATGAATAGCAATAATATTGCAAGCATAAGTATTCCTTATACACATTTTTAAAACTGGCTTAACTATAGAGGCTATGCTGAACAGATCATGGGCCATTCCAGTTTTTTACTATTGCACAACTCTATATTGCAGAGTGAACGAGATATTGTTTTCTGTTGTAGGCCTGTATACACATCCATTGTATCAGTAATAAACTGAATACTTTAACCAATGATGCTGATTGTGAATGATGCAGACGGGAGAGCAACAGTCTCCTCTCAACAGGAGTGACTAAAATGTATGTAAAGTTTTGATAACTCATTGGCCGATTCAATGTGGGGCCAAATCCAACCTAAATCCGCCCAATTTTGTGGGAATGGGCCCGATCTGGCAACACTGGCAACAGCTTCTATCTGTTGTAGCTGAAGTGTTGCACCACTACTGTTTCATTATTGGCTGGCACTTAGTACCGGTATCGGTGATGGGGATATTTTGCTCATGGTAACCACTAGCACAGTGTCCCAGCACTTGTAATGGATGAAAAGCTCCTACTTGTGACCCCATAAGTCACAGATGTTTGATTCATTGAAATTGGACAGATGGAAAGAATCTGTTTGTCAAACTATCTTGCACCATACTGGTTAAGTTTTTGTAGTGAATGAAGCTTGATTCCCTCTCACACTCTCACTGCTCTCTCTCTCTCTCAGAATCCCGGAGTATTCTGCTTCCAGTAGTATTGCATCACATTCACCTGCACCTGAGACAGCAGAGAGAGCTGCTGCTGTGTGCAGGAATTCTGAGCAGCATCTTCTCCATCCTCAACACAAGTTCTCAGGTATCTACTCACACTCTTAAAATTCTACCAAATTGATACCAAAGAAGAACTACTTATAAAGAACCTTTCAGTAGGTTCTAGGGGTGGGCGATATGGCAAAAATATGATATATGAAGACATTTTTGTGATACACAATGTGATACAGTAAAATGTTGATATATATATATATATATATATATATATATATATATATATATATATATAGCCTTCCAAAAGATGGTTCTTTAAAGCAGCAGTTCCTAGACTGTTTAACCTTTATTTTTGCTAGTGTTCTGGAGAGAAGTACATTCATATGATATTCATATGTTTGTGCTTAGATCTGCTCAATGTCCTTCTCTCCTCTGCTATCTTAGGAGTCTTCGTGTGTGCAGGAGGAGGTGGAGATGATGGTGGAGAGTTTGCTGGACGTGTTATTGCAGACCCTCTTGTCCATCATGAGTAAGAGCCAGGCAGTGGAAAACAGCCGGAGTCAGCGCTGTCCCCAGTGCACTGCAGAGATAACGGTCAGCTACCTCCCATGTCTTTCACCTCTTTAATTCATTTATTGGCTCGTGAAGTTTGCTTCTTTTATATAGTTCACTGTAAGTCATGCTTTGTCCTAAAACACACTGACAAGTCTGCACAAACTTAGTGCGGACCTGGATGTGGTTTGAGCATATTAAGCATATTTACAGTCAGAAGTCTGAGAGGAGAAAGCCTCTAATTTTTGAGACAATGTTTAATGGAGAACTTTTGATTAAAATAAGTTGAGAAAATAAATAAATAAATAAAACTATGCAGGAGGATAAAAATTTCAAGCTAACCTGACTTATTTTTTGTGGTATAGGTCTTAGACTGGATTATAGCTGTTTCAGCTGTTGTGTTTTGTAGCTTAATTAGGCATATTTTCCAGTAACAGCATGAATCTGGTTGCTCTGTGTTTGTTTTGCCTTTAGGGCCAGCATGAATTTGACGTCTCTGTGTGTGCTTGCTTTTCTTGCTGGGACAGTATAGGTTTAATAGTTCTGTCTGTGTGTGGTTCTCCTGCAGGGACAGCATGAATGTTTAGCATTGCTGCAGGGACACCGTCAGTTTCAGGCATTTTTTTTCTTCAGGAACACTTTGATAGCTCAATTTAGATGCATCAAAAACATTCTCATATTTACTCTATTATCCAGCTCAAAGTTCACAGGTAAAAACGCAATTCCAAAAAGTTGGGACAGTAGGGACAATGCAAATGAGAACAGAAAGCGGTGATTTGTAGATTCACTTTAATTTTTTACCTTTTAAACTTTCAAAAGTTGGGACAGGGTCAGTTTAAAACATAGTGAAATATCGAGATTCAATTCACAATGTGAAATGTTTCCAAAATGTCTTAAACAGGTGATTCAGTCATGCTTGGGCAGAAAAGAAGCATCCAGGAAAGGTGTAGTTTTTTATGAGCAAGGATGGGTCGATGGCTCACCACGTCAACACTTTAAGAATAACATTCCTCAACGAGCATTTGCATAAATTGTAGGTATTTTATTGGTGCAAAAGCTTCTGGGAATCTGGAGAAATCTCCATGAGTAAAGGGCAAGGCCAAAAACTAATATTGAATCCCCATGACTTTTGATTGCTCAGATGGCACTGCATTAAAAACCCACATGCTTCTGTGTTGAAGATTACCACATGAGCTTGGGAATACTTCGGAAAATCCTTGTCAGTAAACAGTGTCGGCCAGCGCATCCACAAATGCATGTTGAGATTCTACAACGCAAAGCGGAAGCTATATACAACATCCAGAAACGGCATCACATTAAGAATAAGTGTATATAAAAATTTTAAAAACAGAAACACAAAACAAATATACAAGAAACACAAGTGAGTTGAAAGGTTAAAGATCTAGTCTTTGTACTGTTTTTCAATTGAATATAGGTTAAAAAAGAAGGTGCAGATTATTCCGGTCTGTTCTTATTGACATTTTACCTACTGTCCCAATTTTTGGTAAAAGATGAGCTAAGAGGAAGAGACATCAATATTGGGAGATTCTGATCACTAACATGACCTATCTGTAATGAATATTGAAGGATGGTGTTGCCATTTGGCATGCTGAAACTCCATTAACAGTATAATCTGAAATATTTGTCTGAACCCGACTGTCAGGTTCGGTCATATTTGGACATTATTTACTCAATATGTGTCTGGCTCAGGTCGGGTTCCCACAGTCTGCCTCCCACTTTTAACAGATATCCTCAGAATTTCCCCTGCTCTAGTTTTTCTCCTTAATTTATTCCTCCTTTCTCATTACAATTACACAGTTTGTAATCAGGCATGCTGCAGTCACCCTCTCGTGTTGTTGACAGAATGTAGCACAGAGGTCCATGAGGTCCATGGCTGTGAGAAAATGGATTTGTGGGAATTAACACAGTGATTTTTTAATTTTGTTTAGCCAATGTATGTATGTTGTATGTAAGAAAAAAGGAAAAAGAAGCAGAGTTTTAGGATTAAATGGGTGATGGGTAATATCAGCACTGTGCAGCATGAGAATAGAAATTCCTGATTAGAGCTTAGGGATGTTGTTCAAAAGCACTGCTTGATGAATGACTTACTAAAAAGCAGAATTAAAACTTTAAATATGGGCAGCTGATTATTTTGTTACATTATAGTATTTTATATCATTACTTTTTATTTATTCATGACCTAATGATGACTATTATCAATAAAAATAACAGGCTTTATGTGGCACGTTGCGTGACGGTTGGTTAATTCAGGTCAGTTTGAGACAGAATTTTGTTGGATTTAGGTCAGTTTCGGTGTCAGAACTTGCTGTTGTTCAGACTAAATGTTGTTGGAGTGTGACTCAAAACTTGATGATGTGGTTCTGGTTAGGGTTGGGTTTTTTTTATAGTAAATGTAGTCTGGCTTGGGTTGAGTTTGGACTCAAATCTTGATGTGGTTTGGGTCAGTTTGAGTTTGGGCTAAATGCTATGCTCAGGTGAAGGTTGGACTCAAAACTTAATGATTCGAGCTAGGTTAGGTTAGGACTAAATGTTTTTGTGCTTGGTCTGGGTTTGGACTAAAAACTTCATGTGGTTCAGGTCGAGTTGGGTTCAGACTAAATATTGTTGGGCTCAGACTGTTTTTTTTTGGACTCAAAACTTGATGTGATCTGGGTAATGTTTGCACTAAATGTTAGGCTGGGGTCAGGTTAGAACTTAAAATATGGTGTCTGGATCTGGTCAGGTATGACTCTTGGATTGTATTTGGCTTCGTATCAGGCTCATTTAAATCTCTAATAAACGAATTTTCATTTACAATTAGGCAATGACAAAAACATGGCAAAAATGTAAATGATGTTATTACTTTACATAGAACAAAGCTAAACACAATAGCTTTCATCAAACTAAAATTGTGAGAAAATGTCTCCTTAAAAAAAAAAAGATCCTGCAGTTGGATTTTTGAGATGCATGACCTGTGTTTAGATGATGTCTACATGGACAGTATGAGCTTGATGTTCTGTTTGTGTTTTTGTGTTCCTGTAGGGAGTTTGACGCCTTGTGTGTTGGTTTGGTTTTCCTGCAGCTGTGGGAAGAGTTTGACAGCTCTCTATGTGTTTGGTTTTCCTACAGGGCGAGTATGTGTCCTGTTTGCTGTCTCTGCTGAAGCTGATGTCTGAGTTGCATTTCCACCACCTGCTCAACAACTTCCACAGCAAAGATGAACTCAAGGTGAGCCAAAACAGATCTAGTGTGCCCATGATGCCAATCAGAATGAAACATAGACCAGAATCATACGAATTAATACTGCGTTTTGAAATATCTAGACACTCATTGCACTGAAATATTAACTATAGAAAAAAAATGTACAGCACCAACATCATTTCCTTTAAATGTCTTTTATTAACAAAGGAAATAATGCTAGTGCTCTCTGACATTTTTCTATATTTGATGCTGTTTTTTGGATTTAGCTCTTTTTACAAGATTGGTAGCCTTGCTGTTAGCATTATGTTAAATATAATGTACTGACAGAATGTAATTTAATGAGATTATTATTTTACTGTATTTGTGTTTAGTTGCATTTTACAAGCAAAACCATACTTACTGTCAGGATAACTCATTTGAACAAATGTTTTTGAACAGTACTACACAGTATGTACAAATATGCATATTGACTTAATTTTTACACATCATAACCTGCAACGTGTAATAAATGGCTGCTCAGAGATCAATACAAACAGCTACACTATATGGCCAAAAGTATGTTGTAATTATTGATTTCAGGTTTTTTAGCCATACCCGTTGCTAAGAAGTATATAAAAATCAAGTACAAAATCATGTACATAGCCATGCAATCTTCATAGACAAACATTGGCAGTAGAATGGGTCATACTGAAGAGTTCTGTGACTTTCAATGTGGCACTGTCATAGGATACCACCTTTGCTACAAGTCAGATTGTGAAATTTATGTACTGCGAGATCTGCCCCAGTAAACTGTAAGTACTGTAGTTGTGAAATAGCAGGGTCTAGGACCAACAGCAGCATATATCACCATACTCCTTTACTGTTTTTTGCAGGAGTTTCTGCTGAAGATATTCTGTGTGTTCAGAAACCTGATGAAGCTTGGTGTGTTTCCACGAGACTGGAGCATTATGCGGCTCCTCACCAGCCAGTGAGTGTTTTTTTTATAAAGTGTTTCATTTAGTATGCATTATTAAAATTAATATTTATGTTCAGGGCTTCCTACACTTTGGTTGGGACCCTGCACACTATTTCATTGCTAACATTCAACTATATATGTGCCAGCTCTCACAGTCAGGTTTGGTAGTCACACCATTTCTTATGGGCTGCTAACTGTGATTGGTTCCCCATGGTATTCTATAATCCAGTCAACATGATTTCTATCTATCACAGCAAACTGCATTACAATGTGGCACATGAGCAGTTTGAATGGGTTAATTAATTAATTAATTAATTAAACATTAATCATTTAAGCTGTGTGGCCCAGGTGCGTGCAAGCTGTGGTGCACACCAAGATTTTATGCAGACGTAGTAATAGAAAATAAAATGCAAATTACAAGTTGAGCATGTATGTTTCAAGCCTGTTTTTAAGTCCTAAACTACAGTCGAAAGAACTCCTGAAATATCCAAGATTTTTGTTGGTTGCCGTGCAGTTTAACAATACAGAAACAGGCAAAAATGGCTAAAACCAGGAGAAGAAATGTAAAAAAAGAGAGCAGGAACGAACAAGAAACATATTCCACCTTAAGATTCCCAGAAGGGGAGAGCCATGTCATTTGATTTTCTCATGTAAGAAGTTTTGCGAGATTCTCTCCATTCATCTTCATTTGTCTGGCTGTGTTTAGATGGCAAAGCATATCCCGTGGAAAATCTGCATCCAAACTTTGAGAAAGCAAAGTTACGGGTAGGGTTATGGGAAGAAAGCTTGATTCCATGTTTCACATCACACAAAATGATCAGAGTAAAGAAAGTATAAATTACTTTACTTTCACTAAGTTTAATTCTTCGCAGTCAGCCCACGTAAACATCAGCAAACCTTAGCAAGTGCCTTATCACAACAACTAGCAAAGAGCCACATTGTATTTTTACAAACCTTATTTCTGGAAAAGTTTTGTAAAGTTTTGTAAGTATTTTGTAAAATGCACCAAAAACAAGAAACTGTGATGTGTTAATTCTCTTGAATCTTTTTTAACTGACAAAACTACAAAGACATTACTTTTGATGTTTTTGCTCGCAGACTTGATTACATTTTGTAAATATAAACAAATTTTGAATTTGATGCCTGAAACACACTCAAAAAAGTTGGGAAAGAGGCAAAATAAGAGTGAAAAATTTATAGAACATTCAAGTTACACTGTTTTGAAATGTTCCACAGTAAGCAGGTGGATTGGTAACAGGTGAAGTTATCATGACTGGGTACAAAAAGAGAATCCACCAAAGGCTCAATCTTTGCAAGCAAGGATGGATCATGGCTCAGCACTTTGTGCCAAACTTTGTGAGAGAGTTGTCAAACAATTAAAAAAAAACATTTCTCAACACAAAATTGCAAAGAAATTCTTTCACCATCAACTGTACATAATATTTTGAGAAAATTCAGGGAATTTGGAGAAATCTCAGTCTGTGTAGGGCTAGGCTAGAAACCACTGTTGAATGTGCATGACCTTTGAATCCTCAGACGGCATTGCATGAGAAACTGTCATGCTACCATTTTAAATATAGCCACATAGGCTCAAAAAACCTTCGGAAAAACCGTTGCCACTTAACACAGTCCACAGCTGCATCAAGAAATGCAACTCGAAGTGCTCTTATGCAAGGAGAAAACCATACATCAATTCTATGCAGAAATGCCACCAAGTACTCTGGGCCCAAGCTCTTCTTAGATGGTCCAAAAGACAGAAGAATTCTGAGCTGTGGTCAAATGAGTCCACGTTTTAGCTTGTATTTTAGGAAAAACGGACATTGAGTTCTCCTTGCCAAAGATGAAAGGGACCATCTAGATTTTTATCAGTGGAAGGTGCAAAAGCCAATATCTGTCATGGTATATGGGTCCATTTGTGCTCACAGCATGGGTGACTTGCATATGTATGTACTGTTGGGATTTTAGAGAGACGTATGCTGCCATCGGGCATCATTTTACACATGCTACACCAGTGTGGCTTTGTAGACACAGAGTGATTGTGTTTGACTGGCCTGCAGTCCAGATCTGTCTCCTATTGAAAATGTATGGCGCATCATGAAGAGTAGAATCAGACAGCGACGACTATGGAATGTTGAGCAGCTGAAGTCTTGTATCAAGCAAGAATTGCTTGCAAACCTGCGACAATTAGTATCCTCAGTTCCCAAATGATTGAAGAGTGTAATTAACAAGAAAGGTGATATAACACAGTGGTAAACATGCTCCAAGTCTTTTTGAGTGTGTTGCAGGTATCAAATTCTAAATCTGTTTATGTTTACAAAATATAATGAAGTTGGTCAGTGAAAATTGAAAATGCGGAAATCTTTTCTTTGTACTTTTGTCAGTTAATTAAAGGTTCAAGAGACTTAACAAATCATAGATTCATGTTTTCCCTTTTACAAAATGTCCCAACATTTCCAGAAATGAGTTTGTACATTAAGGAAGACTACTCACCAAGCTGCAGGGGTGAAGTGTACTCAAGGGTTTTTTTAGC
Organism: Colossoma macropomum; assembly: GCF_904425465.1. Classification (NCBI taxonomy): domain Eukaryota; kingdom Metazoa; phylum Chordata; class Actinopteri; order Characiformes; family Serrasalmidae; genus Colossoma; species Colossoma macropomum. Next base: position 16,275,262 of record NW_023494793.1, on the reverse strand, counting down.
CATCTCACTGACAAAAGAGTACAGCATGGTACATATGTCAGTGTATTAATATTTATCTTTAATCTGAATATTTATACAATGGAAATGGGAGCAAAACTGTCCTACTGTTCAGCCCTGTGTTCACTCTCCAGTTCAGTTTGACCCCTTCCCTTTTCTAATTAGTTATGTTCTGAAAAGTGACACATGACGAGCAGAGCTTTTCTGCTGCAATTGAAAAATTTTCACGACTCTACGATCCGCAGCAGAAAAAAACTCTCCTGCGGAATTCATGTCCTGCTGTAGGATTTAATGCTGTTTTCGGCATAATACGGCATCTAAATGCAACCTAAGGCATGTGAGTGGCAGGGTAGAGTCTTGATACATGGCTTATTTAAGTTAGCTCAGATTCCGTACATGTTATGTTTGTTCTTTTTGGCTGGCTCAATCAGCAGTGCTTTTTGTGCTCTCTTGTGTAGGATCATTGTGACAACAACCCGATATCTGAGTCCTGCACTTCATAAGAACTTCTCTGATGCAGACTTCGATTTTAAGGTAAAGAATTCTGTCAGGACAGAGTTTGATTATATTGACAGTTTAGATAAATCCCTTCTGTCAAAGCATATAGTATCCATCTCAATGTAATGCTTCTAAACCACATCATTTACCCACTCTGGAATGAAACCTATTAGGGCTAGCGTTCAAAACCTGAAACAGATGCTTTACTCTGCTGTTTGGAGGTACTTATCTACTGAAATTTCAAGGCAGTATAGTATTAAGGAGTAAGTAAACATCACAGTACAGTAAGTAAATGTCAACACAGTGCTAGCAGTCCTGTGGCAAATAATTGAATAACAGTACAAATTTTGATGCTGTTAGCGTAGTTTATTACAGAGTCAACCAGCAATAGTCAGTTGTGTTTGTAATTCTGTACTGTTGCTAAGTTGAAATACACAAAAAAAGTTGCATCAAAACAGTAAAGCCAATTTCACAGCAGAAGCACTTACTGTTTCACACCAAATGCAACTCACACACTGATGAAGCAAAGAGCATCTTCTGTCCACATTTGTTTATTTCCAGTAAGGGATGGGACAATGTAAACATACTTTTTCAGATATATCACAATTTACCATCATCCATATAAAATTTAGGAAACATGTAGATTCGCTGGTTGGTTTTGGAAAGTAAATAAAATGTCTGTATTTCTGTTGTAGGTGTTGCGATCCCTCATACCCGTCAGCACCTCTGAATTTGGCATGTTTCACTGCAGTTAGGCATGAGACATCAAACCACTCTGAATAACTTCATTTACATCCCAACAATTGAATTATGCAGACATTTAGCAAGAATTTAGCACAATATTGCAAGAATACTACAATTTTGTATTACTTCGAGCTGGAAACCGCAAGCATGCCACTCATGGCAGGCATCAAAAATCGACCCAAAGTGTGGTGGCTTTAGCATGTCCATGCCATTGAATGGAGTGGGTACAGCTCTATCTATCTTGTGTGAAGACAGTGTGAAACCTCATGTGTCTTGTTTTCCCCCTTTTTTTAGGTGTGGAACTCCTTCTTTAGTTTGGCTGTGTTGTTTATCAGTCAGCCAAGCCTGCAGCTTGAGTCTCTCAGTCAAGTCAAGAGGAAAAGAATACTGGACAAGTATGAACATGTGCATGCAGTCTCACACACATACACACACAGTACTGTGCAAAAGTCAGAGAGCACCCTTCATCCATTTACTGTCCAGTCAAAATAGCGCTTAAGTACGAGTTTTTCATTTTTCAGGAGATACTTCTGCAGAATTGCATTCTGCAAATGTGTCTAACAGCCATGCAAGACCTGGTAGACCACCAAAAAACTTTCGCCATCAGATAAATAGTACTTAAAACTTTCATCTTGGAGAAATAAAAAATCAACCTCCACTCTTGATCTGAAAATAATCACAGGTTTCTGTGCACCCTTTCATTGTGAGAAGACAACTCAACGCTAAGGGTCTTGAAAGGATGTGTAGCTGTCAAGAAGCCGTTACTGAGAAAAAGAAATAGACCAAAAAGAAGACAATTTGCAAATCAACTTTGGAGATGTGGAAAAATATCCTTGTAGATTGAACAACTGAAAGCTCCTGAAAGGAATACATGGCAAAGGGTGAACATATTAAATACTGAGAATTTGCAAAAAATGCATGTCTTTTGTCTTGTACTTACATGAACGATGGTCTTTTGCACAGTATTGTGCCTGTGTGTGTGTATATATACACATATAGTATATATATAATTTATACAGTATATGATGTTCCTGATGTTTCTGTAAGTGAATACTATGTTATCTCCTGAACAGATATGGAGATTTGAGAGTACAGATGGCATATGAGCTTTACAGCATGTGGCAAAAGCTAGGTGAGAACCTCTCTCTTTCTATTCATGTATTAGGTTTAGTTAAAATGCAGCTTGCAAGCTTGTTTATGTCAGTGTATCATTGCAATCAGTCTTCCTCTTTCTCTCTCATGTGTCCTCTTTTCTGTCTCAGGGGATAATAAGCCTCATTTCACCCCTGGGATGATGGGGCCATTCCTAGGGGTAACTCTGGTTCCTCAAGCTGAGGTCAGAAACATTATGATTCCCATTTTCCATGACATGATGGACTGGGAACAACGCAAGAATGGCAACTTCAAACAGGTCAGAGACTGTGGAGACTACACAGAGAAAATATGTACATTTTACTGAGCTTAAATGTAGAATGAGCATTGTTTTGCATGTGTGAGTTATATATAAATCATATTTATGGCTCATTTCTAGTGGACTATAGATGTAATTTACACTGAGGACATACATTTTTGCTTTATTTCTCCACCACTATTTGAAAGTGTAGCCTAGTTCAAATATTTTGTAATCATAGCATGCTAAGAAATCTGTTCAAATGCTTTCTGAAAGTGTAACTAAAAACATGCATGATTTGAAAATTGGGCTAAAAAACGAAACATCAGTCCAGAATGTCAAATTACATTCACACTAAAATGAACTGATTTTACTGTAGTATTAAACGGGCCGAGCAGAGTAATCTTACTAAATTGTGCAGCTATAGTACCATGATAACACAAATAGTGGCTCACACTCAGTATCAGCTTATGCTAAGTAATAAAGGCCTCAGATCAGATTAGGGGCAAAAAAACTAATCAAGACATCCCTAATTCAACCGTAAGATTATGCCTAAAAACCGTGCTGAAAACTGAGTAATCTTAAAAACTAATCCAGAATAGTTCTCCAACCAAGAATATTGAGCCAACAGCATCTTTGTGGTCAACACTGACCACTAATGAAGGACTAGAATACAACAAAATTGAAAGTCAAACACACTGAAAAGACAGTGCAGTCTCAAAGTATAGCATATATAGATGTTTTATTCAACCAATAGGTTTGAATAGGGTTGACAATTGATACATGCTATTTTTGATTGTGTGCGCTGTTGCATGGTTTAGATGATATTAATTTTTCCTACAATGAAGTATTAAAACCTGTCCAGGGTATTTCCTGCCTTCTGACCAATGACTGCTCGGATAGGATCCAGCACCCCCATGACCCAAAAGGATAAGCGGCTTAGATAATGTGTGTATGTGTGTGAAAAGAATTAAAATGCATTGAATTTGATTTTAAAATTTGTGCGTCAACCCTGAGTTACCCACAATTATTCCAGGGAAAGTTTTCAAACAGCTCACCCTGTAGCATTCTAGGATTAATATGAAGCAAATTTTAATGTGAACTTGAACTTAGCGAACCTTTGTAGTTTTAGTCTTATGGAATCTTTAACAAATTTTAAGATGGCAGTGGTGAAGATACTGGCAATCATTTGGTGGAACCCCAGAGTGAGCAGCAAAGTGCTTGTGATTGATGTGTCATATCACTGCTCTTCCATCTGCATTCTTCCATTGTGCCCTTATGTAAGCCATTTAATTCCATTTAAGTATTACCTCAACAGATGTTGCAAAGGGATTACAGTATGAACTGCTGTCTTTTGGGATCGCTTAGGTTTATTGTTACATTTACATATTGTTTATGTCATTAAGTAGCAGATAAGACAAAACTTTAGGTACCCATTTAGAATGTTTTATGACCAGTTCTGTACAGCACCTAAATGGGTTCAATATTGTTGGTACAAACTGAACCCTGAAATGGATCCACCTGCAGTCTTTTTTTGGAGACAGAGATGCTTTGAGATGGAGTGACAGAAGTAAATGAGGATTAGGCCAAAATTTAGGTCAAAAAAGCTTTGGCAGATGGAATTTTATCTAATGTTACATTTGTGTGTGTGTGGACTGAAAAAATAATGCATTTAACTTGAGTCAAATGTGAATATCATTTCCATAATGCATGATATTAAACATCTGAATTAAGCAAATTTGGTGCATTATTTTTGCAGTGTATGTATGTATATGTCTGTGTCACTACTGTGCACATATAGGTGGAGGCAGAGTTGATGGATAAACTGGATAGTATGATGTCAGATGGGAAAGGAGAGGAAAACCACAGAGAACTCTTTGGATTATTGTGAGTACCGACAAATACATTCACATACTGTGGGTTTACATTGAACACGCACACAGACAGACATTAGTTACGCTATTTTTCTACAGTCTCTAAGTGCTTGTGTTAATCACAGCTTACAGCTTTAAAGGGTTTTCAGGAAGTGACTGTCAGGATCAGACACTCCCCATCTGTGTCACAAACTACTGGTTATTTTTGAATTACGTGTAAAAGCTGTACCATTTTACTCCCCCGTCAAGCTCTTAGCTCCTGTGTTGGCTGTTTAGGAAGGATTAGTACACACGAACTTACACATCCTGTATCAAGCACCTGTAATAAAAACAGTGGTGGTCACATTTCACCTGAAACTCGCTACAGAAACTTTCTATATATTCCTCCTGAAAATCACTGCACTAACCTTCTTCACATTCCTCCACTGAAGCTCACTAGAACAACCTACTTTACATTCGTCGACTGAAAGGCCCAATCCCATGTCTTATTTTTACCCCTAACCCTTGTTTTTGAGTGTTACCTTGACCCTTAGAACTGAGTTAGTGGTTGAAATCTCTCCCTACGAAATGGGACAACCCTCAAATAAAAAAGAACATTACTTCATTAACAGCTACTAGCGGTGGTCTGTAGGCGACCCTGCCAGTCTGCAATGAGACCTCGCTGCTGATTTTTTTAACTGAGAAAATTCTAGCATTTGTGGGTTTCTTTGGTCACTTGCACAACCATCTTGCTGGTTTTTCTTTTTTTCTCATAAGACTCTGTTTGGAGTGTGCCTCTGAAAAACCTCCGTTTTGAGGGCTATGTTCGCCCTACCCCTCTATCTCCACAAAAATCAACACCCTGCCCCTAGACATGAACATGCAAGTGGTAGGGGCAATGGGTTAAATGGGATTGGGTCAAACTCACTAGAACAATCTACTTCACATTCCTCCACTGAAACACACTACATCAACATTCTACTCATTCCTCCTGAAATTCAGTATACCAGCCTTCTTCACATTCCTCCACTGAAAGTCATTACACCAACCTTATTTCCATTCCTCCATCGAAACTCACTACATCAACCTTTTACACATTCCTCGTGAAAAACACTGCTACACCAGCTTCCTTCACATTCTTTCTGAAATTCGCTACACCAACCTTTTTCTATTGTTTTGCAAAAAGCGATACATCTAAACAGCTAATAATTACATTATCCAGTATGTTGATACACAGCAGTTAAGTTAAAAAGTACTTCTGTTTATCTTACAATGACAAAATTATATCATGGTTTAGCTGATTTTATGGAAAAGTCTATTCTCAAAAAATGTTATCAGTTATAAAAGCTATGTCATTTTTTTGGTAACCATCCTTCAGTGGTCAATGGTTGAGATGTTGAGAATCACTGTAGTAGTTAATTGAGACTGTATGAAAATGTGAGCAGACAAATTTAAGATTTTCTCACATCTGTATTAAGTCACTCTGCCTCATCCTGTCTTTTCCACAGGACCCAGCTTTTTGGACCATATCCAAGGTACCATATTATTTGTTAATGTTTTCCACTAGGCTTGCCAACAAACATATTGTAAGACAAATACACAAACATACACAAATCTAATTTTCTCTTATTTTCAGTCTGTTGGAGAAGATGGAGCAGGAGACATGGAGAGAGACAGGAGTGTCTTTCATCACCTCAGTCACACGCCTCATAGAGAGGCTTCTAGATTACAGGTGTGTGTGTGTATAGCGTGACTATTGTTGCATTATTGGAATGTTGCTTTAATCTGATCTCTTCCTATATAGGGACAGTGTGAGAGGAGAGGAAACAGAGAGCAAAAAACTGGGAGCCAACATCATGGTAAAACATTCATCACCCACATATACTTTTGATTCATAAATATTTCCCTAAACAAGGTGTGGACCAGCATAGATACAAATGAAGTCAAAATAATCATTTTTTTTAGAATTAAGGAATTTTTTATGTGCAAATTATGCTTTATCATAAATAAAAGTACATAATTTCAGCTGAATTGTAACTTATAAATCAATACTTTTTGCCACAATTTGCCATTGCTCAGTCCAACTGTAGTTTTACTTTTACTTGCTTTACTTAGGTTTTCAGTTATTTACTAGGATAATTTTGAGTTTCACTTAGTAAACTTGGTCATTACTGGTGGTTTTCTTACTTTTCTGATTGATATGAATGAATAAATTGTAAGTTGATCTTGAAAAGTAATAAATAAACAAGATAGAAATTGTTTTCAGAGAGTGTCCCAATACTACCTTTGAGTACTATATATAGATGTAAGCAAGTCCCCATTCTTAAATTCTGTTTCATGGTACCTAAAAGAGAACATATGTAGACATAGACAGATGTATCTTATCTGCTTCTTGATAAAAAATCTGTAACATTGACCCTAAAGTTTGCTGAAAAGGTAAATACATCATGAACATTTATCAACCATATCACTTACATTACATGGCTAGGCTCGTTGGTAACAATACTACTAGCAAAGCAAACTGCTTTGACTAAAAAATGCGAAAGCGCTGATGATAGTAAATGGAGGTCCCCTTTGTGGATAGAAGTCTGCTCCACCTCTGTTTTTTTAGCTGTCCCATTTGGGATATGTCCTTATAATAAAGGCATTTTAACTTCAGTAAGAGTGCCTGGGTTTTATTTAAAGCCAATTTATCATTCAACCCACTGGGAGCCTTTCAGATATCTTCACTGTTCTGCAATATAACAACACACCAGGATTTCTTTCTTTAAAGCAAAATACTTTGAATTCGTTCAGCTGTCAAAAATAACAAAGAACAGGTTCCACATACTATACATTGGAACAGTGGAAAGCCATTGATTTCCTACTTCCTATTCCTGCAGAATTTCTACAAGTGTGAGATAACCAAAGAAGACATGTACATCCGCTACATTCACAAGCTCTGTGACCTCCACTTGCAGATGCATAACTACACAGGTATGAAGCAAATGAGAGAAATGGATCAATATACTGAATCCCTCATATTAGTGTCTTGAGCTCTGTTCTCTCTCAGTCTGTCATTGTGTTTAGTTATGGCTGCTGGCAAAATTGAGGAGTTTGCATTACACATAACAAAGATTAGTATAGCTTTGATGGGTTATTAAAAAGGTGGAATTTTTGTAGAGTTATTGTACATACATTCTGTGTGCTTAAATCAGATAATGCTTTAAAATTACAGTGTAATGCTGTATTTGCTAAGCTAAGCTGCTAAACTTCCAGTAAATATTACAGCATTATTTTACATCAGTGAGTCTAAAATTGAACATGTTCCACTTTATAAAACTTAAACCAATGGAATCCAACATTCTATAATTAATGAACACATCAAGCTGCTTATTAAAACATTCTGAAGTCAAATTGGTTGAGCCACAGTCAACGACATTGTGAAGTGCATTTTTTTATTGTTTTTGTTTATTGTGAATATTAAAGAAATCGTTTGGTGGAGAATGTAATTTATATAATGGTCCTCTGGTCCCACATATAGTTGATCAACTGAGACATGTTTGCATGTGTTGGTCTCTAAATTTTGCTTCTGGAGCTGCAAGGCTATAATTGCTAACAAACACTAGAAGTCAATAGCCACCCTAATCTTATCCATATATACATCCACAAAACTTCTCTTAACCCATTCAAAGCATATCCACATATTCATTAAGGTCACAGAGACTTTTCAAGGTAGTTCAGGACAAAGTATGACTTACTGTGAGCTATAAAAATGAATAAAACTTAATCAGGTAGTATTTTAGACGACAGGTGTCATGCCAAATTCTGACTCTTTAAACTAAAGATATGCTTCTAAATAGAAATTGTAAAGGTAATCTGGAGTCCATAAGGGAGCCAGATTCTGCCAGGGGGGTCAGAATTCAGCACAACACCTTTTGTCTATAATGGCTGTCCACTGCCTTTAGCTACATGGTTTTGTCCAGTTACACTGTGTCCTAATCGCATTGACAAATCTGTGCAACCTTATTGAAGAACTGAATTAAGTTTAAGAGGCATGAAAGATTTGGGGATGTATTTACGGTAAAGATTTGGGTGAATGTTGTCTTCTAGTGTCTGTTAGCAGTGTTAGCCTCGTAGCTCCAGTTCTAAGGTGAAGAAAAAAAAATTAGACATCAAACATTCCTTGTCTAACTGACTACATCTGGGCTAATTGAAAAACTTCTGAAGACACTGATCAAACTGTCTTTTTCAATTCTTTTTTATATATTGGGTTCTGATTGGCTGAGCCGCAGTCAAGGCCATTGTTTTTTCTTATACCAATTTGTTATTGTGATGATAATAATAATAATAATAATAATAATAATAATAATAATGTTGATGATAATAATAATAATAATTTTTATTATTATTATTATTATTATTATTATTGTTGTTGTTGTTGTTGTTGTTGTTCTGTTGTTGTTGTTGTTGTTGTATTACCATATTGTTTTATTAAATTATCTTACTGTCTTATTAAAGCAATAAGCAATTAGGCCATGCGTTACAGTTATTTCACCATGTTTAGGGGGTGTTAAGGCATGATGCTCTAAAGTTAAGCCCCAAAAGAAGACTCCTGTTCCACTCAATACGACAAATCTTTAGCTGTTTGAGACACACTAAAGCACACCTCAGCTCCAATAGGGCAGCTGGAAAAGTATGTAGCCTTTTCCTTCATTCATCAACACCTTTGTATATGCACATGTGTGTATATAACTGTGTTTTCTCCCCTTTGGTGCAATCTATAGAGGCTGCGTTCACATTGCTGTTGTACTGGGAGCTGCTGCAGTGGTCTGAGCAGCCCCTCCGGGACCTCATGCAGTACCCTGCACAGAGCCAGTGGCAGCGCAAAGAAACCCTGAGCAGAAAGATACTGCACTACTTCAACAAGGGCAAGGCATGTTCTACACACATGCACACTGTCACTTCACCTCATGTTTTCGGAGGCTGAAATTTAAACACTTAGTCGCCAAAGATTTGCGCAATGCTCCAAGCGCATCTCACTCTTGCTTTAAACTGTCTGGCAAGGAACAGTAGAATGAGAGGTTTTTTTTACAAATATCATGAAATTGTCTTGTGATTTCAAATGAGGCAAATGATTAAATATTTTAGAAATATCTGTGAGCTATCAAGGAAGTCTACTTCAAAAGTATTCTAAGGGGTACATCTACCTTTTTCACTGTCGTAAAACCTGTTTTGGTGTTAAAAACTGTCGCAATTTCAGGAATAGACCATAGTCCCCCTAGGAGAGCCCCTCCACACACTAAACCCCAACCCACACTTGGAGAATAATGCATCTGTAAAAATACAAACAAAAAACAGGAATGCTAGAAGAAATTAAATTGCTGAAAAAAATGTATATAAACCAAAGAATTTTTTTACCAGTTAACATTGAATACCCTGTTACTTACTTTCTGCACATTGTTAGTGTTGAGGGGTGTTTAGCTCTTTTCAGTTCAGTTAATGACACAAAATGAATTATACACAAAGCTATAAATGTATCTAATTTTTACATCTTCAGTAGCTGGTCCCCAGTCTTTAAGCTGCCTTAAAGCCCCCCAAGGCCCATGGCAGTCAGAGGTAGGCTTTTTGACACCGTTGAAAAGCTTGTCTTTTTCGGTTATGTGCCTACCATTGTTGTTACTCAGCAACTTCCGTCCAACAAAATGTAAAAGAAAAAAAGGCTGTTTTCCTTAGGTGGAAAAATTCACCAGTTGTTCTTCTCCCCCCATTTCAGGCAGTAGTATGTCAAATTTTAGCTTATTTAGCTTTATTTAGCTTATTTTAGCTGTTAACCTCTCGAAATATTGAATTATTATGGTAAAATTGTGACTTTCTGAAAGTAATTACTTTTTTTCGGACAATCTTAAAGTAATTATACTCTCTTGACAAGTAATAACTTATTATTTAGACATTGTCCAAATTCTGAGAAAATTAGGAATTGTTTTGACATAAGTGTTCATATTTTTTTATTATTTTGACATTTTTTTTCCTACCTGGGAGAAAAAGGATGTGAACAGAACAGTAGTTTATGTTAAACTGGTCCTATATTAATTGAGAAGTTGCAGCAATGTGTTCATTTGTGTGAAATTTCTTACTTGCCAACCCGCTAAGCTGTCCACCCCCACCAGCGCAAATTTTCTGTAGACCATCAGCAATTAGTGCCTGGTTTAGTAAATCTATCCCCAAGTGTTCTTCACAGACCTCACAGATTTGTGTGTGTGTGTGTGTGTGTGTGTGTGTGCACGTGTGTGTGTGTGTGCACGTGTGTCCAGTGTTGGGAGTATGGAATTTCTCTGTGCAGAGAATTGGCCCTCCAGTACGAGATGTTATATGACTACCACAGCCTGAGTTGGATACGGGTGAGGGTGTTACGTTAGACAGTATGTGACATTGATGCATACCGTACACTGTGTGTGAATTAGCTTTGTGTGTGCTTATCTTTTTTTTTTGCTGTTTTAGAAAATGGAGGCCAGTTTCTATGACAACATCATTGAGCAGCAGCGTCTGGAGCCCGAGTTTTTCAGAATGGGCTTTTATGGACGCAAGTTTCCTTTTTTCCTGCGAGTGAGTCCATTTCCCCAACTTCTCCAGTTGTATTTGACCTTGTTTTACATTAAAATAGTGAAGTAAAGAGCATTGCACATTTTGAACTGTGGTGCGTCTACATTAATGAAATTGTTTGTTTTCATACATGTTCAGGATAAAACTTTGCTGACTTTATGGGAAAACCAGAGAAAAAGCAGGGCCAACCTACAATTCCAGTACAAATTAAAAAGCTCTTGACATAAATACTGAAGTTAAATGTTTTTTCAAAAGCTACTATTCATTGTGTAAAACTGAAAGGCCTGTGGTCGGGGTTAGGCTGGCAAGTGTTTCACAGGGTAAGGGAGTAACGGAATACATGTACAGGCACTATATAAGCAGGATACAAAAGGTAATTGTATTCTGTTACTGTTACAGTAGGGGTGAGAATCACCAAAGGCCCCATGATATGATATTATCGGAGTACTTAAGCCACAATATGGTATTACTGCAAGTGAAAAATATTAAGATATTAAAGATATTAAGATTATTTATTACAAGCAGCAGTTCACAGTCTTTTATTTAGCCAAACATTTTAGTAAGCATTTTATGGTATTTTATAATTCTTTTTTTTTTGGCAGAAGTAAGATACCTTTTGGTTTACTGTAACTACAGCCTTAACTATGACTGTACATCATATTGTGCCTGGGAATTTAAAGACATAACAGATAAGACACTGAGTAGAATCAAGTAAATTGGTATTATACTATATACTATATAATCTAGTACCACATAATTTTAGCAGAATTACTTCATTGTTTTGCCGGTAATATCCCCTATATGGATTTAAAAGAATTGGAATGATATGTTGGTTAAGCAGATATTGGATGCTATATAACATAAAATGTAAAAAAACATTTTGTTTAAAGGTAATTAAAGTTTGTAAACATTATTTTTCTACTACTGACTTGTTAATGCTACAGTTACTAACTTACTAATAAGAACAACTAGAAAATGATCATGTACTTTTTAGGTTAGTACAACTTGTTACCATAACATTACTATATTATTACTCAAACTCAATACTCACTTATTACCTTAGTTTGTCTTTTGTTTGTATATCATACATATGGGACATATGTTTGAGGTCCTGATGTTCTATAAAACCAAACGTGTGTGTGTGTGTGTTTGTGTGTATATGTTAGAATAAGGAGTTTGTGTGTAGAGGCTATGACTACGAGCGTCTGGAGGACTTTCAGCAGAGGATGCTGACAGAGTTTCCACAAGCCATTGCACTTCAACACCCCAATCTACCAGACGACAGCATCCAACAGAGTGACGCCCAATGTATCCTTATTAATTTGAGTGTTTTCTTGGGTTTATATGGTGTGCATGACAGTGTAAATGCGGCCAAATACATGCACGAGTATTTTGTCACTGTCGGAACTTTACAAAGTGAAAGTAACTTTACAAGAGAATGAAAGAACTTTCTTAAATTTCAGTGTATGTTAACGCAACAAGATAATGTTCTGTGTCATTGTGGAGCATTCCTATTGGTCCGTTCATCATTAAATTTTGACAGTGTAAACGAATGCTAATTTTAGTGAAAAGTTTCTGTTCACTTTTGTTCTGACAGTGGTGATATATGCAGTTATCTCCTTAATAGATGGATGTAGACATTCAGGTCTATGCTGTAACCCCTGTATCTGAACTCTCTGATGGTCCAATGATGGACAGGGTGCCCGAGCGGATCAAAAGTTTCTATCGTATCAACAATGTCTCCCGCTTCCACTACGACCGGCCCTTCCACAAGGGCCCCAAAGACAGAGAAAACGAGTTCAGGGTACATGCAGTCTTTTTCATGTGTATTTTCATCTGCCTTTGAGCACATTCCCTGCCCTGATTAACAGCACTGTATGTATTGCAGAGCTTGTGGATAGAGAGAACCACTCTGGTTCTGTGCCGCCCCTTGCCGGGTATCTCACGCTGGTTTGAGGTAGAGAGAAGGGAGGTGGTGAGTATATGAATGATTGATGTTCTCAGTAGTTTAACCCACGATGTGACAGGAGTAGTATTTAAGTTATTTTACTTTAAGGACCCATCAGTGGGGCCAGACTTCAGCTCCTCACTCTCAGAACATTCATTTCAGGTTTATAGTAGTTACTTAAGGCCTTTACACACCAAGCGTAAATTATTCCTGTGAATATTCTGACGACAATAAATTAATAGGAGCACATGTATAAATGATGATATCCTATACACCAAACAAAGACGATATCCTGCACACTGAAATAATTTTTGGACAGTGAAAATGCATTATTATTTTATTCATCCTCTGTTCGATTTTTGCAAACTTTCGCAAGTGTTATAAACTCTCTGACCAATCACAGTCATCTCTGGTGTTGGCATGATGACAGCCAAGATGACGGATCAGCTGTGTTCCAGCAAGTAAAACTTATTCAGAAACTTTTTGAAAAGAAGTAGAATCTCCAAAAGCAGCCCAAACAGGGTTACGTTTCTTTCGTGCTTCATTATATTCAGAGCCGTTTCTCCAACATCAGCTCAAACTGAGTTACGGAGATCCCAGCTGTGAGCAAAAGAGTTAATAAAGTTTTAGCTCCCAAATGAAACAGAGAAACTCCATTCTCCTTCCACTTTTCCACAGTGGAAAGTGTCCTGCAGTCCAGTCCAATGTCCCAGTTTGCCTGTTTTGCAAGAAGCAGACAGAATTTTTGATACACTTCTGATGAATATTTTGCCTTCTTTTTTCACAGTGCAAACAACACGGCGAAATTTCATAATAGTGTTGCATTTGATGTGCATAGTTTGAATATTTTGCATTTTTATGGTATTTATTCACATTGCGTTTGTGTGTTTGTAGTGGTTTGACATTTTCGTGGTATGATAACCTAGTCAAAAAATATCAGTTTCACAGTATCACAATATAAAATGTCACAACACACAAAAAGTTGGTGAAAATACAAGTAAAATTATGAAATGAACATCAGCACTCACACATGCTTGTAATTTAACATACTTCTTTGACATTACCGAGCACTAGTTTTGAAGTGCATTTAAAGGTTATTTTGAAAAAGCCAACAGTGTGGTAACTAACCCTGAAACTGTGACATTGTAACAGCTTTATCCGTCTTGTGAAAGGAGGTCTTCACGTGCAAAATACCCTTGTACATTTTTATGTGAAATGAGTAAAAAAAGTAAACAGAAGAGATTTATTCCCCCCAGCACATTTAAATTGTCACTACTAGCCTCAATTATTTCACATTTTTCTGAGATATTTGTTGGCCACTGTGTTGTTTGAGACGGTGGTCCTAATAAGGTTAAGTTTGAGGAACTGCAATCAAAAATACATAGCTAAGTTGATAACATATTTCTGAGAATGACTTTTCCACACAATTTCATAGCCCAGTGTATCCCTTTGTCTTTATAAGCATTCTGACACTGTGAAATGACTGTGCAAGTGAAGGTGCACTGAGCTTAAAAAGAAAAAAAATTACCTTGGCTGGCGTGCAGCCAAGCAGCTAACTTTGCTAACTTTTATGTATGTTACATGGTTATTAGCTGTACTATGCTAAAAAGAACATAAAAGCATACAGATTTATACCGACTTTTCTCAGAACAGTTCAGCCGAAAAAAAAGCTGCCGGATGTTTGAAATGTTGTTGTTTGCATTGTTTATGACCTATAAAGGCGTACTTTCCATTTGGTTTTTAGCCGTTGGGTGGGATATTACTGACTAGCAATGCACTATGTGTTGCACAGCAGACATGGGCTGCAGAGCTAATCTATTGGCTAAATAGGCTGAGAACCACTGTGTTATTGGACTATAGCTCATAGACAGGAACAGATGAATGTGCAATTTTATTGGTATTTTGAAAAAGCCAACGTTGAGGTAACCGTGTGTTTTCTTACTCTGTGACTAACCATGAACCTGTGACATCATAACAGCTCTAGTAGCCTTAAGATTAGTAACTGAATAATAAAGCCTAAGGGCTTAATGTGCCATCTGCTTATAACATACTAAGGCTTATTATTCAGTAACTACAGGAACCCCAGTGGAAACTGGTTGAACTATTTTTAGGTTATAGAAGTGTGAAATAACACTTTGGGCCCACCCTGGCCTTTTAAGATGTTAAGATCATATTTTTTCAAGAACACCATTTGCTCTTAAAGTTGTCTTAAAGTGTAGGAAAGAAATTAAGGAAATTCTTAAGACTTTTTTTTGTTTTGTTTGTATGTGTTCATGTGGAACAGGTGGAGGTAAGTCCTCTGGAGAACGCCATATATGTGGTGGAGAATAAGAACCAGGAGCTGCGCACCCTAATCAGCCAGTATCAGCACCGCCATCACCATGGCAACATCAACCTGCTGAGCATGTGTCTAAACGGCGTGATTGATGCGGCGGTGAACGGCGGGATATCGCGCTACCAGGAGGTGAGCCCTCTACTCACAGCAGTTTTAGAAAAACACTAACAGCATTACTACATGGGCATTTGGCTGGCTATGTAAGATATGATAGGAGAAAAAAGCTTTTTGACAGCTACATCTTACCTTCCAGTGGTGCTGGCCACTGCTGTGAGATTGTATTTGTTTGAGGGTCAATGTTATTACTCAACATTTTCCCTTCTGTGCTACATTTTGCCTGCTCTTATATCCAGTTCAGTAATAAAGAGAAGTAAGGGCAATAAAGGAGAAAAATAATGTTCTAAAAGACTAGTTATGTAGTTTGGCAAATACTGACGTTCTTACAGGGCCTGTTTCCATATACTGACATCTAGTGATGCATTTATACATTTAGCCACTTTTGTATTCCAAGACGCAGCAAATCAAAGAGAAGAAAATATCACACACTGGTTTTTGATTGGTCAATTCTGTGTAATAGTTAATAAACAATTTTGATTGGTTAATTTCGTCCGTTTCTATGGATACCTCCGTAGTGGTAGTCATAGGCATGCCAGTAAGATTTCATGACTGTTGATGAAAACGTTGATTATAATATAGAAATAAAAAGTTGCATTGCTTTTGCATTGCTACTGACAGTACCAAGAAACATGAAGATGTAATTTTCTATTAGTGTTACATGCTAGTTCAGCATATGAGCAAGACACAAACAACAGCCTCAGGTCAGGTTTGCTAACATCAGTTCTGTGAAGCTAGTAGCATTTCAGCAGGTAAGTAAGCTATTAGCATTGTTATAAAAACAAAGAAATGGCCTTAAAATAAGACACAACATTCTAAAACATTTATACACAAGTAGGCTGAGGGTTTATAAACAAAGGATGTTGCTGATGTCAGGATTTCAAAAATAAGGTTTATAAACAATTAAATTCTCAGATATAGCTATTAATTTTTTTCTTTATTATTTTTAGAAATCTATGGAGTACAGAGGAAAAAACAGAGAAACAGCTTTTGTGAGCTCATGGATCAGACTGGCACTGACTCACTGTCATGACAATTTAAACCCATATGAGTGCAAGAATGAGCTTAGAGGTTACTCCTCCAGTGTTGTACAGTAAACTGGATGTATGACATAAATTAATAATTCTCTATGTTTCAGTTTTATTAACATTAAAATAATGTCTCTCAGTATAGCTCACTTTTATGATATATATATATATATATCATAAAAGTGATTAAATTATCATCTGGAAATAATTTCAAATTGACCCAGCAGTTAAGTTTTCTATGTAAGCTGTTATTTAAATAGAATTTTTTAGCTGATCAGTGACAGTTTCCCAGGATTTCAGTGTTGCCTTGTTGCATAAGCTTGATTTGAAATAGAATACATCATGAGGCTGTTGATTGTGATTAATGATGTAATGATTGACTAATGTCTTTGTTTCTGTCTTTGTTTCAGGCATTTTTTGATAAAGACTACATCAGCAGCCACCCAGAAGAGATGGAGAGAATCACCCAATTAAAGGAGATGATGCAGGAACAGGTCAGAACACCCTGGCCACACACACACAAACACACACATTCCCTTTTAATTAAAAGGTATTTACATCTTTCAATCACTTTATGGTCAAAGGTTCACATTCTGGGAGTTGGCCTGGCTGTTCATGAGAAGCTGGTACATCCTGAAATGCGTCCCCTGCACAAAAAGCTGGTTGATCAGTTCCATGTGATGAGGAGTGGTTTGTCTCATGTGAGTATTTACTCTGCTTTGCTTCTGATAAATATATACAATACAAGTCACTTCAAGCAAGTCTAGTCTTGAGCCTGTCACATTCAACATGACTATAGTGACTCGCACAACTATGGCAAAAGTGACAGAATGAAGCTTTCGTTCATTCACTGCATTAAGGTAGGCAGTCTTAATTTACAAAACTGATTCCAAAAAAGTTGGGACAGTAAGTAAAATGCAAATAAACAGCAAGTGGTGATTTATAAATCTGCTTTGACCTGTAGTCGAACAAAAACAGTACTGAAACAAGATATGTAATGTTTGATATGTTATTTTGAAACCTGCATCACATTACAAAAAAGTTGAGGCAGGAGCAATTTAAGACAAGAAACATGGCAAAATGTTCAAAAAACATTTTAAACAGGTAGTTCAATTATGCTTGGAAATAAAAGGAGCGACAAGGAAAAGCCCAGTCCTTTATAAGCAAGGGTGGGTTGAGGCTCGCCACTTTGCCAAAAATGCATAAGCAAAAAATCCAACTGTTAAAAAATAATGTTTGTGAGCCAGGGATTGCAAGGATTTTAGGCATTTCACCCTCTACAGTGCATTATATCATCAAAAAATTCAGGGAATCCGGAGCGATCTCTGTAAGGAAAAGGCCAGAAACCATAAATGAAACCCCTTGACCATTGACTCATCAGGTCACACTGCATTAAATAACGGCATGTTTCTGTTATGGATATCACTGCATGGGATTGGGAATACTTTGTAAAGACTATACTATGCACAATGGAAGTTATCTGTCAACAGCGTCCAGAAATGCATTCTAGATGCCATCTTTTTCAGGGACATCTATGCTTGTTTCAACATGACAACACCCAGCCATTCTACATGTGTTACAATAGCATGTGTGTGTAATTAGAGAAAGTGGGTGCTAGACTTGCCTGCCTGTGTTATTATGACCCTGTACGTTTCCACAAATGAAAATCTGTATAACAGAAGAATGGCAAAAAAATCCACCTTCAACACTGGATCAGTTTTTGTCTTCAGTCCCCAAATGTTTATTAAGAGCTGTTAAAAAGAAATGTGATGTAAGACAGTGGTAAACATGCTCCTGTGCCAACGTTTTTGGAATGTGTTGCACAAATAAAATTTGGACCTCAAAAATGTAAAAGTTAAAAAATTTTGACCTAAAATTTGCACCTCAACCTCAGGTCTTGGTGTCTTTCGCTTTGTGTCTGTCTTTTCTCTCTCTTCCATTCTCTCTTATTCTCTGTCTCTCTTTATTATTCAGTTTAGTAAATTCAGGTCAAACAGAATTTACTAATCACTGCTTTCTGTTATTATTAGCATTTCACATACTGTCTCAACTTTTTTTGGAAGTTACTTTATAGCAGGGCTGTTGTCATAAACTATTATATTTTCATAAATTTACTACTTTAATATTTATATAATTTATATATATATTTATATATAATATTATTTAGTAAGCTGTTTAAAATTAAATTAGTCCTCTAGTTCTCTCAGTTCTCAATCCCAACATGGTGGTTATTGCCTTTGAAGTACTGTCAGAACAGTACGCAACAGATGGGTTAATGTAGCATTTTTATTTGTTAGATTATTTTCTTTAAAAATTGCAGTACTTTAAAAGTACATTAAATTAAAAGGCAAAATGAACCATTTTCCCTCTGTCTAAAGTGGTTATTGTTTGTGTTCTTCTTTTTTCCTTGCATGCGCTTTTGCAGGGTGTTGCTGCACTGGATCGTTTCTGTCCTTCTGGTATGAGAATTCTGCCACCAAGCCCAGAAAGTAGCCGGGTAATTCACAGGCACAGGTGAGGCACACATGCAGACCTTTTGGTTGTCATCTTAAAAGTAAGCATTTTTCATGTGTGCAATTAGTGTGGATGATTAACTGGTTGTGTTGTTGAAATGCAGAACTTCACTGTTCAGAATACTCAATCAGGGACAGGGTAGTCTCACGCTGCATCCATGCATATGCTAATCTTAAGCCCTATTCAAGCATGATTAGTTTTACACGGGGACATGCTATAATTTGAATGATTACAAACAAGATCCATGATTTTAATCCTGTACGAAAATGCAATGTCTGTAGTTTTTGCCAGTCTGCCAAGTGAGCGAACTACCTTTTTATAATATGCTGAACACCAAGCTTCTTCTGTAATCGCAGTCGTGTTTGAATTGACTTTATGAAAATGTAATAACTAAACCTGGTAATAGTCACTGGCACCTTTTTGGGCGACTGGGAGACGAGACTAAAATTCATTCAAAACAGGACTGTTGTAAAAAAAAGTTTTTGGTGATGACCTAAGTTGAATAAGAAGGAACATTAAATATGTTGAAAGTACCTCCTGCAAGGCAGTGGGATTTCTGTCTTAAGTGGCATTTAGTAAGTTGAGTGAGCCTCCTTTGCTAGCCTAATCCTATTCTATGTTACATCAACTAGAAGTTAGTTTTTGTTTTTTGAATTTTTTGGACCCATGTCATTTAAATCTTACCACCAAACATTCAGACTATGATATTTTGATCCAGACTATCTTTGACTAAATTTGGCAAAATTACACAGATACTTTATCCTGTATGAATTGGCCAGTCAAATCCCTTACAAATTACATTATTTCCCAAACTAATCCAGCTCAAATAAGGCTTTAGACTCATGCTAAAGAGCAGGTATAATTGTGCTCCATTTCAAGGACTTTCTTTTTACAGAATACTTTTTTGGCGACTGGGAGACTTTTCTTTTTTCAGTTTTAAAGAGACACGTATTGAAATTGATGTCCCATCTCTAGTAGCTCCATTAAAATCTCCAAAATGAAATCTGAATGTCAAATGTACTCCCCCAAAAAACTAGTTTTCGTCTTTAAAGGGCCAATATCATAAAACAACGAATTTTCTTTGCTTTTTAATGTAATGTGAGCACTGTTATAGTGTCAAAACATGCCATTTGCTCCTGAGTCCACAGAGGTCATATCTGGAAGCTATGTTACAAAAACAGCTCATTTTGAATTAACTGATTTTGTAATAGCATGAGAACCATCTCATTTACTTATACCGGTCTATTCAGCCTACATCAGTTTAGACTATCGATTTAATTTATAATGTAATGTTTACGGAACGCAAAAGGCGGAACTTGGAAGTGCGAAAGTGCAGCGCCCGGCACCCTCTGCATTAAAAGCTAGGCTAGGAGTCAGGAGTCACAACCCAAATGTTAAGAAGAGCCATTTTGTCCTTTCAACAAAAATCAAACCACTTTGGAAGCCTAAACACTTAATGTCCAAAATGTCTCAGTATGGGATAATGTCCTAGTGTAGATTAAAAAAATATACAAATACAGAAAACACAGACTTACTTTGCTCTGCTTTAAGCTTTAGCTATAGCTGCTTTCCTCCCATCTCCGCCAGAAAACTTTTCCTCAAAAGTAGATCAGTTTCTTGTGTTTTGACTGTTTTTACAAGGCTAAAGTCACTTCTTATTCACCAGCTTCTTGTTCGAATTTTCCCGTTCCACCTTAAATTCTGCCTGAGGTGCCAGAATGTAAATGCAGCAACATTTAAGGTGGAGCGGGAAAATTCGAAAGAGAAGCGACTTCATCTTTGCAACTTTTTAGTGTTTGACAGTCTCTCGTTGCAGATTTAACGTACCAGGAAACCAACTGCAGTGCTTCTAAATGCGAGTCCATTCATCTCCAAATGTTCGTCTTAAATCTCTCTCTTTGCTTTTTTGTGCTATGTTGCACACGTCCTGTCTCAAAGATATTTTACTGACACAGCGATCCCCACTCTCTACAACAAGACCAAAACCGAAGTTATAAAATCATTAAAGAAAACGGGTAGGACGGCTGTAACATGCTGTGACATCCATTGCCACTGGATCTTATTTCACCGTAACTGCGCATTTTATCGCAGATGAGTGGCAGCCAGTGTCTTATGTGCTCCAAACATGAGTGAGAGCCTTCTAGTTCACTTGCCACATCACTTCCATTTGTTTCATTAATAAAAGATATTA
Organism: Colossoma macropomum; assembly: GCF_904425465.1. Taxonomy (NCBI): domain Eukaryota; kingdom Metazoa; phylum Chordata; class Actinopteri; order Characiformes; family Serrasalmidae; genus Colossoma; species Colossoma macropomum. The sequence continues at coordinate 16,254,068 of NW_023494793.1, read as the reverse complement.
AAAGTAAATTCATTATGGATGATTACAAATACTTTGCTTTAAAGTAACAAGTCTTCACACAGTGAGAAAATAGAAATCCTGTATAGAAAAAAAAGATGCATCAAGATGCATTGATCATCGTTTTATAATCGCATCGCGGATTATATGATTACGGAATCGTAATCGAATCATGAGGTGCCTAGAGATTCCCACCCCTAGTTTAGACCCACCTATTCACAATAAATTTACAAGGAGTGTAAGGCACAATACAGGCCAACCAGAGCAGAGGTCATTTACATACCTCTATTAAAGGTTTGTCTTAAAGACACAGTAACAAAAACAGCATGTTTACTTCAAATGGATAAAAAAAAGGTTAGTAAATGATCATGAATGGTGCCTGTTGTTGGTACATAAAACCACACAAATGTTATAAGTGGAATGTAAGAAAAATGTTGGATATGGGCCTTTATATTTTAAAGACTAATGTAAGTTTTTCGCTGTTCCCTCTCATTCTTTATTCTCACCTATTGCTCATCTCAGTCCCCTTGGCTCTCTTCGCCTCCCCTCTTCCCACCCCCCTAGTGAAGGCGGACCTTTGATGATTTTGACAGATGGGCTAATGGACCAACCAGAGGATACTCCACTCATGCAGGTGAACATTATGTTCTCAGATGAGTGAAACCATTACATATTAATGAATGAAATATCTTTGTTAATGGGGTTTGGGTTGTCTTTTTCAGCCAAGTCCTTCATCCTCAAGCCTCAGCTCCATTCGTTCCTCTTCCTCACAGATGATAAACTCCGCTCCTTCTAGTGCGAGAGGTAAAACACTGTTATACACCACATCACAGATGCTTCACACAAATTTTTTCAACCTCAGGTCTTGGTGTCTTTCCCTTTGTGTCTGTCTTTTCTCTCTCTTCCATTCTCTCTCATTCTCTGTCTCTCTTTCTCACTCAGGTTCTCCCTCTCTCTCTGATAAGAACAAGAATAACCGTGAGCTGCTGATGTTGTTACCTCCACATAGGGAGAGACCTAACAATACTGCTTACTATGGCAACACTGAGAATGGACAGGTATTATAGAAATGGCACTCTTTCATTAGAAAGGGATTTTACACTGTTTAGTCAGACTGGATGAAACCACTGCTAAAGTTTAAGCATCTGAATTCTGATATTGCTTCAGGTCAGTAACATGACCAGTAAATGCATCTTTATGAGGTTAGGCCAAATCTAACTGTAAATGAACTGTCCATGTATGTACAGTTATGAACAGTACATTTTCATTATGAGTTTTGGCTATCTTGGAAATGTATGTGTTTCTTATTTGTAGATGAACAACCTTCAGCGTTCTATACTACAGCAGCATAGTCCCTGCAAACCATGTACTGATCCCCACTCAGGCCTCACTGACCGAGGTACACACTCTTTAGTCACCCTTTCTGCACATTTGCATGTGTATGTGTGTGTATTTATGTCCAAGCTGCACACAGGGTTGCCAGGTGTCTGTTTTCGGACCAGACAGTCCAGTTTTGAGTTGCTGTCTGGTTGGTTTTCTCAACCAGCCATTAAAATGGCCAGTCAAGTCTCACACTTAATGCATTTCATCAGCTGAAGAACAGTTCTAGTCCTGTCATCATGCCTTAGTACATAGCATGTCAAATGGATGCACCTTCAACAATGCCATTGCTATTTTGAACATACTATGAAGTACAGTAGTATTTGGATTGAGACACCATCTGCATGTGGGCTCGGGATAAACTCAACCCAACAACTAGGAAACATGTCTGCTCTTGACAAGCACGACATTTACCCCAAAGAAGATGACAAAATCATACAGCTGAAATGTGCGTACTACAGGCAGAGAAAAGCAGCATTTTTTAAAATCCCAAAATGGCAAGCATCCTAAGCTAAAACATACTGCCACAGCAGGTGAGAAAAATGTTATTTTTGAATTTATTTTTAATTATATCTTACCTCTAATGCCTTTATGCCCAGGAGTATACAGTTCGCAGAACACTACCGACAAGGACGATGCAACTTTTTTCATTAACTCCAGTGGCTGACGTTTTATAATTGGCAATAGAAATGTACATCATCTCACTTTTGCAGATCCCCTAGGCACATCTTTCGGATATCTGGAGCCCTAAACTCAAAGTACATTTAAAGAAACTCAGTCCCTCTGCTAAAAAACCTGAAAGCTTGAATAAAGTGATGATGTATATTGGAATGGTTGCTAAGCTGTGATTAGAGAAGAAAATAGAGCAGACATTGAGGAAAGACATGGGGAGCATCTCTATTATGATCAGCCATAACACAATGACAAATTTGAATGTAGTTCATTTTTTGTCTGTTTCACTAATAAATTTCCATCCACAAGTCAAAATAGCTGTTTAGATTCTCATAATTGCCTGTGGGGACACCCTGGTCCTATAAAACCAATGGGATGATCCAGGTTTCCTCCCACAGTCTAAAGACATGCAGTCAGGCGAACTGGAGGTGATAAATCTGGAGACTCGCCCTAGGTGTCTAGGAGTCTGTCTGCCCTGTGATGGACTGGCGACCTGTCCAGGGTGTTTTATGCTTTCTGCCCAATAAACCCAACCCCCACAACCCAGGAGAATAAGCGGCTTAGAAACTGTGTGTGTGTGTGTAATTTAGTTATCAAAAGTAAAATTATAATGTCATTAAAAAAGTACAAAATTATGAAAAGTAAATTGTAAAACTGTAAAAATAATTACTGCATGCTCAAATTTGATTCTTACAAGAGAAAATTATTAAATGTCCCAATTTGATTCTGACATTAGAAGAGAAAGTTATACTTTAACATGTAAGCCCGTGGGACTGTTTAAGGGAAAATGTTTACCATATATAGATATCTGGGCAAATTTCTTTATGAAAATGTGCCTGACCATGAACGAGAAGAGCAGTGTAGATTTTATTGACATTTACATTTGACAAATATAACGTTTTCTATGCATACTGGTGGTTGTTATGGATAGTCTTAAAACATGTTCTATACACACTTTCATAAATTAGGCCCTGTCTCTCATCTCTTTGAATGGGGAAAGACTTAAAAACCCGAATCTGTTGAGCATTCTGTAAGCATGTTGGGCATTTTAAGCTATCCCGTTCATTTTCAACCAGTGCACTGTCCCCTGTCTCTGCATAAACTTTATTCTATTTTACTTTTTCTTATGCAGTGTATGTTTTAATTTCATGTCTTCCCCTAGGATTCCCTACAGCCCCCAGCAGCTGGAGTTTGGATGGAGAAGCAGGGTCATACATGCAAAACCCTAGTATTCTGACAGCACCTTATGGCTCTTCCCGCACCTTTCCACAGGGTAACACACACACAAACCACATATTTTTCTACATAATTTAAACACAGCAGCTGTCCTTTACATTATGTGAATATTTCATGATAAATGGACTAACCGACATGCTCCAAAATCACTGGAAATAATCTCTCTTTACATTAACTTACGTTAAGTTTTTGTCTTCTCCTGTAAAATTACCATTTTGGGGATAACATGTTTTTCTTTGGACAGTGATTATGTACAGAATATGTCCTACACCAGTCGTTTTAGTAGCAGATAGAACTATATTATACATGCCTGCATCTTAAAGACATAGTCCAGAATGTTTCAAACTTATCTATGTCTGCCACATTTATATCACTCCATTGATTACCATGAACAGTAATTTTATTGGTGCAAAACAGGTGCAAAAAGAGGTCAAGTCTAAAGAAACTTACTGCTGTCTTAGGAGTAGAAACAGCTCTAGAACTCATATTCCACACCCCTAGTGCAAAGTGTACTTGGATATTAAATTGGACCTAAATATTATCTCAAAAATACATTCTTAGGCAAAGAAACTCAAACATGAGTCAAAAGTATGAGTCTCTTATTCAGAATGTACAAATTAAGCCAATTAATTCTTAGTGTCACAACTCCCTTTCAGTTAACACAACACAACAAGTGCACACACTCTCTAGATGCTCATACTCTCTAAAACATTCTTGCAGATGCTAACGTTCATATAGACCAACATCCACTGATTTTTGTATATTTTGTACTTCCCCCTGTCTGTCCAGGTCATTTCCTGATGCACTTTGATACATTCCAGCAGCAGATGAATGAGCCTCCGCCAGTTTTGCCTGTGCGCTCACTCAGAAAGGTAAGAAATATCAGCATTAGGGATGTTTATGATTAACATGATTAATTGGTTAACTGTTGAACGACAAATACATAAATGTTCGACCAATGCTTTCGATTAAAAAGTTTATTTAACTTCCAGTAAATAACTGATATTTGAATAAGCTGGTCGCATGAGGGCATAAGAGCACAACTTATTTCAGTAGCCATAATTAGTGATGCACAATTCCTGGGTTTTCTGGAGTCATCTCAGACTTTTGACTCCTCTCAACTTTAATTAGTAGCGCCAGAGCCATTGATAAAGGGATATAGCTGAAATTACACCATCCTACAGGTAGTACAGCACTATCGCAGTTAGAATATATAGCCACATGACACAGTGCTAAGGAACAACTATACTTTTTTATACTTTTTTTATACTTTTTTTATACTTTTTTTTTAAAAGCGGCCACTCCAACCCTGAAACATTTAGAAGTAGAGAAGGTGAAGTAGTATTCAAAAAGTATTGAGTTACTCAATATTATATTATTTAATATGTGATTTTAAAGATTTTATTAATACAGATTATGTTCAGAAAAGCATATAAACTAAAAATAGAACGGAAAGTGTGTCTAAACTGCAGCAGAATGCTTGTACTGAGTGGAGGGGGTGGGGTATGTAATCAATAATCATGATTTTTTAACTAGTAAATACTATGTCAATCATTTGTAGACATCGCCCAGGTCTAGTATGAATATAGCAGTATGCGAAATGTCCCCTATATGAACTTCAAGCTAGCCCCTGTCAGGCCCCTGTTAACTTGGGCTAAGAATATGTGGTAAATGTAAGAATGTAGACTACATTGTCTTACTGTATATCTGTTATGTTAGGCTGTGTTTTTTTCATTCCATAAAGCCTAAAACCTTGTTTTAATTTCTTTTCATAGGTTGTGTCTGTGATTTTTCAGTGATCAATTAATCACTAACTAATAACTCTGTTAACAGTCAAAACAATTTGTCAGAATTCACATTCCTTTCCACTGTAAAGCAGGGCTTCTCTTACTCTGTATATAAGCCACTCTAACCTCTACCAATCTGCCACCTACCTAGCATGAATCAAGCAGTTCATGCTCCCCTGTGCTGAGCTGCATAATGATATTGCACCAACAGTAACTGAAAATGATGCAGTCTCATCTGCTTCTGAGGCACTCTCCATCATTCAGTAGAGTACACTAGTCTCAATAAAGTCATCCTCTGTATTCAGTATATTTGCAGTGTGAAAGTGGGTACACTGAGTTGTGCATGCAACATGCACAAACACAGAAGCTAGTAAAGCCCTGCTTTTTGCCCTGCTAAAAAAAGAAAAATAAGATTTGTGTTTGAAAAATCGGTTCAATTACTTGTCTTCTTGTATTAACCTTGTAGGTAAGAATATTTTTCTTTTACGTACAAAGTTACAAGGTTTTGTTACCACAGGAACGTTGGCGTAATAAAGTGCATGTAATGACGTGTGAACTTCTCTGTGTCTGTTCATGAAACTTTCATATGAAGTAGAAATGAGTGGAGATTTGAGAGCAGATGATGAATCAGCATCAGTTCGTATCAACCTCCAGCCTACCAGTACATTATTTACATGAAGTACACCCTGATTCATGCAGATGTTTCTGTAGGGACCCAATAAAACAACATTCAGCAGCTCCTCAGCCAATGGCTGTGCTTGTAAGCAGAGTTTGAGATTAGGCAGTGAGTACACTGCTCTCCCTACTGACCAGACTTTATTATTAAAGTTTATAAAAATTACAACTGAAAGAATACAATGTGAAAAAATAAACGAAACATCAGTAGAATGAGATGATTATGCAGATGATTATTCTTATTATTGCTGTTATTGATGGTACTGATAATAGTTTTGGTTAGTTAACCACAAACCAAGTGTTTTTCAACTATTATGCTGAAATTTACACACACCTACCAGACATTGATCAAAGTTTAAATTATTAGATAACAAAACTGGGTGAAATTTTACACATTTTGGCCCGTGAATATATAATTTCTGCCATGCAAATTAAATGAGTGGATGAAAAGATTGGAAATTGTTGTATGCATACGTTGACATAAATTTGGCATATTTTGTTTTTCTTCTTTTCTTTCTTCCCCCGTCCCACTCCAGTCTCCTCTGCACCCTATCCCCGGTTCTCCCACCAGTCCTGTGTCAGTTTTGGGCGGCAGCAACTCTACTCTGTCCGGCAGTGCAAGCAGCGGCGTCTCCTCCCTCAGTGAGAGCGTGCACAGTCATGCTGACACACCCAGTCGTCATGACAACCCCCACAGTGACCCCTCCAGTCGTCATGACGGCCCTGTCTCGGGCCACGGCGACACCCCTAGTCGCCACGACAATCCTATAGACGCTGCCCCTGTGCATTACTGGAGCCCTGATGAGCACATAAGCTCGCAGTATCATGTGCACTTCAGTGGAGTGCCTGAGCATGTGCACGAACATGTGCACTACCCATCTGCTCCTGAGCATGGTCAGTATGGCCATGGCCATGGCCACTATGGCACCGCTACAGAACATGGCCTCTACAGTCCAGAAGCTGAATCAACGGAGCCTCAACGGCCTTGTCAGCTTCGCCCAGCGGGTTTCAACCCCATGCAGGACCACCACCACCACCTCCACCACCACGCCTCATTGCGCCGGGCTGGACCACCAGCCGTTCCCCCAAAACCTGGCCAGAGGGAGGAGGAGGGAGGGTTGGGGGTCCACCCAGTGCCCCTCCCTCGCAGAATATTCCCTCCTCACCGTGCGACCTGGGAGCAGGGCATTAGGGAAGAACAAGAGGAGAACGCGGGATGAGGAAGAGGAGAACGCAGGGTGAGAAGGAGAAAAAGAAAGAAGGCAGCAGAAAGGCTGGAGCAGAGACTAAGTTGAGGTCAGAGAACTACAACTGGGACGAAGCATGATCCTGGTCTTATGAGGCTTTGTACAGGTGTCCCATCTGCATAGACTTCGTGAGAACACGTGAGGAACGCCTCTAGACCAGGACCTGCCTCGCATCGCAGATTCTAGAGAAAACAGCACCATGCTTCGGCTTGCAGCACATGCTTACGAATCATACTCTGGTGTCCAAAATGTCTGTGAGCATGGTTTTTTGTTCCCTGCAAAAGAAAAAGCTATATTTTGTGAGTATGGTGAAGAATATAAAATAGACAATCCCTGTAGTCTCCTTGCTTTGTGTGGTCCTCGGTCTTCTAAAGTGGCAAAAAAGGAGGGGCTTTCCCCTTCGAGTGCAATGCTTTGAAAATGGTAACATGCCCCAGTTTGACTGGAAAAATCTTTCTCTCGAACCATGTAGATTTCAAACATTTTGCTTCTCGACAGAATTCTGAAAGTTTCTCTCTGCAGCACTTTACATATTTCATAATCTCGCAAATGTTCAGAAACCAGCCAAAATGGTGTCTTCGTAATGGTGAGAAAGGAGAACTTGTGGCCTCTTGATGGTTAGGTCAAGAAACAGAATTTGTCTCACCTTTCAGGCTACAAATCAGGTACTGCTAGGTTTGCATTGTTGATACTCCTCTGTCTCATGTATGTACCATAGCTCTTTTCTTCCTGAATTCCTTGCAGATAACTTCTGGCTAGTTTAGTGTAGGTGTAAATACTGTATGCTGTCGTACTAGCTACACAAGCACATGGACCTCACGTGAATCACTTCTCATTCAGGAAGCATTTGAATGCGTTGTATTGGTCGTAAGTGATCCAGCTAGTGCTCATTACCTCTAAGAAGGAATAACGTGGCAAACAGGACTGCTGGTTACAATGAATTGTAATCTAGTCAGGTCTGGATTGAACCGTTTGATTGTACTTGTGACTTAACCAGCTTGTAAATGTTTGGCTCATTTAACAAGGATGACGAATACTACTTTTGTTTTATGTTGGAATTATTCTGTTTTACAGTAACCTTAATGAATTTAAACCAAATTCAGGGTTATATTTTCCAAAGTTACTGGGAACATTCCCCTCCATTGCAACCGTAGTAGCAAGACACATGCAGGTGCCAAACCTCAGGTGTATCCGAGCGTTAGATGCTAAGGAGCATGGTGGCTACAGGGGAACCACACCAAAAACCTACAATGCATAATATTACAATGTACATTCAGTCACTGTACATACGTAAGACAGCCTGGTGATACATGCTTTTGAATAATCACATACCCTCAAAGCTGTTGTGTCATTGTTTTATGTACATAACCCAGAAGTGGTATATGAAGATTATTGGAAATTCATGTTTATATTGGGCAAATTACAATAGATTGTGATTGTCTCATTTGTTCTAGACTTGAGATATTAAGTCTGAAGAAAAAAGTCATTTATACTCTTTTCAATGTGCCCTCTTGTACATATTGTGAACGCATGAATAAATGGTGTTATAAATTTTAATTAAGTTCTTTTATTTTTTTAATAAAATATGTACATGGTGATTTGGTTAATTAACTAATCGTTACAGGGGAATAATTGTTAAGATATAAACAAAGCCAGAGAACTGTTCACAAGGGCGGTGATAGGAACCAGAAGCCCGAAGTATTTAACACATCTAAAAGCTACCTCACATAAAGCTACTACACTAAATGATTATAAAAATGCTGCCTGATACCTCAGACATTGTTTTACAACAGTTTTATGATAGAACCTTAAAAATATACTTTTTAGTAAATCCATTCATGATGGAAAGACACATGCAGGGTGTTCTAAAGCAAAAGAGTACCCAAAGAAAACATTGTTTTTGTGTTTATTACTGGTTTACCATTATCAGCAATGCTAAAAACTCAGAAGACATGTAGGTTCACTGGTTAAATAAAATTGCTGTATTTGGATTTCACCTTTAGGCCAATCACAGGTGTAGTGGCCTCTTCTGGTCTGTTAAAAACAACCTGGACAAGGGTAGAGTTTTGTTAGTGTTTTTCAGACCTGTTTCTTGGCTCCTGGACCCAGGTAATCTATTGTCTGTATTCCAGTGCTGAACAAGTATGCATGTGATGAACTACAGCAGCATTTCCCAACCCTGGTCCTGGCTCACCAACCTTCAGCAAACGGACAATGTGGCTGCAGATTTTCATTTCAACCAAGCAGGCGCACGCCCATATAACTATATTGGTCACATCATATCATAAGTGATCAGTTGGCTGAAGACTGAGACCAACTGGTAAAACAAATGGAATCAGGTGTGCTTTTGCTTGGTTGGAATGAAAACGTGCATCAAAAGCAACACTTTGTGGACAAAATTGCTGACCCCTAAGCTAGAAAGCCTCTGGGCCAAAATTTCAGCAATATAAATCCCACAGCATTGTTTGCCCCCTAGTGGCTATCCTTTAAAGTAAGCAGAAAAATAAAACCTGTGGAATCATACAGTCTTAAATGTGTACAGCAATACAGTCCATGCCCAGCTTAAGCCCGATTAAGACACTTTTAAGACACAACTATTCCAATTGGCTAACTTTTAAGGCCCATTTCAGAAAACAGAAAGGCCCATCTCACTTCTGACTTGCAGCATCAGAAAGCTGTACCATTATAAAGGAATCACAGGAGATACTACACACCCTCTATGTTTTAAATTTCTGTACCACATTAAACCACAACATAGGGAAGATCAAGAGATAGTGACATCTATTTCATAGTCTCAGGCAGCACAAACAGTTCTCTGTTGCAGTACATGTTTAGGCTCATTTAGCCTAAACCATTCAGCACATGCAAAACTGTTTTCTGCAGAGTAAGAATACCCTCAAATCATATGCCTATTTTAAGGACACAACAGCACCACTCATCTCTGGCCTCTGCAGGTAAAATATAGCTTGTTAACCTTTGGCACCTATTCAATTGAGCTGTGATGTCATAAAGGTAAAATGGATGAATGGCACCAATTCAATAGTACTACAAGCTAACCTGACTACAGGTCACTAATTATTTAGGGCATCTACATATCGCTGTTGTCAGAAGAAAACCTCCATTTTTGATGTTTTTCAGTTTTTGACATAATTTAAAAATGCCTGTTGCCCTTTACATTGTAGGTAAATTTCATGATGAATGGACTAAAAAAATGACCTAAAATTACTTGCAAAAGAGTCTGAATCCATTGACTTACATTAAAAGTAAAGTAGATTTTTTCCTTCTATAAAGTTATCATTTTGGAGATACGAGGTTTTCTTCCAACAACAGCGATATGATGACTGGCATCATCATATCGCTCATGGTGCTTCATCATGCTGGAAGTAGCCATTAGAAGATGGTAAATTGTGGCCATGAAGGGATGCACATGGTCAGCAACAATACTCAAATAGGCTGTGATGTTAAGTGATGATTGATTGGTATTAACGGGCCCAAAGTGTGCCAAGAAAACATTTCCCACACCATTACACCACCTCCACCAGCCTGGACTGTTGACACAAGGCAGGTGGGTCCATGGATTCATGCTGTTGGTGCCAAACTCTGACCCTATCATCTGTGTGCCTCAGCAGAAATCAAGATTCATCAAACCACTCTTCCACTGTCTAGTTTTAATGAGCTTGTGCACACTGCAGCCTTAGCTTTCTATCCTTGGCTCACAGAAGTGGTCTTCTTCTGTTGTATTTCATCCGCCTCCAGGTTCGACATGCTGTGCATTCCGAGATGCTTTTCTGTTCACCATAAATGTACAGAGGGGTTCTGAGTTACTGTAACCTTTCTGTCAGCTTGAACCAGTCTGGCCATTTTCCATTGACCTCTCTCATCAACAAGGCAATTTCATTTGCAGAACTGACGCTCACTGGATGATTTTTCTTCATTGCACCATTGTGAGCAAACTCTAGGACTGAAAATCTCAGGAGATCAGCAGTTATTGAAATGCTCAACACTCATGCCATGGTCAAAATCACTGAGATCAGTATTTTTTCCCTATTCTGGTGGTTGATGTGAACATCACCTGAAGCTGCTGACTAGTATCAGCATAATTTTATGTACTGCACTGCTGCCACATGATTGGTTGATTAGATGACTGCATGAATGAGCAGGTGTATGAGTGCTTGGTGAGTGCATATTAATTATTTATCATTTAAAAATCTTAAATGGGTAGTTAGATGCTAGCGGATGTCTTTTTTGCACTGGGGCTTTTGAGATAACATAAGACCCCACTGACCACTATTACTTCTCTGCTGAGTCAGACAACCATCAGCTGAGCCTCTGGTCTGTGTTTTAAGTTTCTACCAAAAGTGATTACAGTTCATTATATAAATATTATTTTTCATTGGTAAATTGAACCAAATACTTTTAAAGTAGGGTACACTCACAAGCAGTGGCATGAAGTCCTTACTGGACCCTTGTTTTATCACTACTTAGGCAATTTTATACCTATGACTCCGGAGAAGCTATGATATTCAGTATTCAACCACCAGCCAACATTAGAGCACAGACAGCAACAGACCTTTGAGATTGTGCATCATTTTGTTCTCAGCAGCATCCCTGAATAAGGAATTCTGGGTCTAAGATGTTTTTGCCTATGGGAAAAATGCAAAAATTGCTGGCATCACACTTTGTGGTATTAGTATTCATAATTGCACTATTTTATTCATAATTGGAATATTTTTGTTTATCACAGGGTGCGATAATGCTGGAACATAAATTCCCATAGGAATTATGCCAGTGGTTAAAAGGTTCCAGACAATTTGCATTCAATAGACCTACACAGTTTCAGAAAAGGCAATGTGGTAAGTCTTCTTGAACATTTTAGTTAGGAATTGATTGTTAAATTTCAGCATGGATGTAACATGGACATTTTATGTAGCTAACAGGTTCAAGTGTATGTTGGTCATCTTCTCATATTCCTTTGGGAAACTCATTGCCCTCAATGCCAATTTTGACAGATATTTCTCAAGATTCAACTTAAAGACTCTTTTTGTACCATAAAGTTTTGCACACATGGATGCACCAGAAACATACTACAATATATTGTCACTATGCCAACTAAAACTTTCAAAAGTTTTATCTTTAAAAAAAGAAAAAGCATTCTTAACTTTGAATTGAAGTCAATGGAACAAGATCAGTTAATATTGTAACATATTGCTCAATTCATTATGAAATTTTAATTTAATTTAGTCATCAAGCATTTTGGAAAAAAACAACAACACAAAAACAGGGACAAGGTTTGTTCTGATGGCAATGAAAATAAAATATATTGCAATTTATTCTTTAATATTTTCTTTCTTAAAACTAAATTTGTCAGTGTTCAGCCTCTTTCATCATATTTATTTTGATGTATATGTTTTTACGAATTTAGGTTGGAAAGCTCGTCTGGTTCAAACAACATAGAACTATATTCAATGAATTGTTTTTACATCTATTCACCAGACTTTTTTGTGTCTTCTTTGTTTCTGAGTCTGTTAAAGTTGTAACGTATAGGTTGTTCACACAGATGTGCTCTATACAAAGTTTAAGTTTTCATTTGGAGCAGAGGTGTGTAGGTTGTTTGTATATTAAAAATATTAATCTGTGTCCTGCTCTCCTCTACATTGATTTAGTAAAATGTGGTTGATCTAAAAAAGACATATCTTCTTCACATATTTGCCCTCACATGTGATATTAAAATATTCACCATTATGGCATTCACTCCTCAGTCTTAACGTCAGTCAGCAAATAAAAATGATAAGGGAATATTCTTATATCTAAAAACTGGGCCACACATGTTAACCGCATTTAAACGGACGGGCTTTGTTGTTCTTACTGTGTCTATCAGCTTCCCTGCTATCATTTCCAAAGCCTGGGCACCATTTTCTCAGGACGCTCTTGGAATCCACACGGCCGTGGGCAGGGGCTCGAAGATCGATTGCTCAGGACTGCCGCATCCCTTCTACGAGAGGTTGACATCAATAGTCTTTCTCCAGAGCTCGTCCTTACGGTGAAAATGGGCTATTAAAGGAGAAAACATTTGAAGAAGGAGGTGCAGATAATATGATGTGAGTGTAAACATGGTTTTTGGCATCTTCAGGTCGAGGTGTATTTAACACACGTAACTGAATTTGAGGTTTTTCCCTGTTGGAGCAGGTGCATTTCGATGATGTGATTTTTTATTCGTGTTGACTGTATTGTTCCTTAATAAATATATATATATATATATATATATATATATATATATATATATATGTATATGTTGGACACACCAGGTCGTATTTTGTGCTTCATGGTGGTCCAACGAACGAACCATTTTTAAGTTTAGTGTTTTGCCATTTTAATTCGGAAAGTCCAGACGATGCTCGTCGTTTGCTTGAACAGACGGATGCTGCTGGTGGTGTTGGGCCTCTTGCAGCAGCAGCGGCCCGTACACATAGTCGAGGACGGAGAGAAAAAAAACACGATATAGTGATTTGGATCTGAGAATTTCCGTCCGGTTTTGGGTTTTATTGCGAACCGGGGGTGTGCTCGTTCTTCAGAAGCTGTGGTCTTGAGTTGCTGGGATTACAGCTGCTCGCAAAATAGCAGCTGTACTGACTGAGCGCTGAGCTGTGCTGGTGCTGTGTTGGCCTGGCTGGCCAGGCTCTGTACAGTAAGTTAGCGAGATAACATGCCATAACATTTTATTGACCCTAGTTTAAGGACACATATCCCCTACATTATTTGTATTGTTTGTTGTATTGTTCATTTTAACGTGAAGTGTGTGTCAGTATGTGTCAGTGTGTTGGGGTAATGACTCTAGTTTAAGCCCCCTCTACATACTGTCTTTTACAGTAGGTAGATAGCACACACTAGACTGTGTGTGTATGTATCTGTGTGTGATTGTGTGACCCTAGTTTAAAAAACATTTAAACCCTAAATCTCAAACTATCATATTACTATAAAACATGTAAGTAATACTAGGTATTACTTACAAGTTTTATAGTAGTTACTAAGTAATTTATAGAAATTACCAAGGACTTTATTATGTCTTTATTACAGATAATATTTATATTGTATTGATATCAACAGGTAATTGTTTTAACAAGTCACCAACATAGTAGGCCTACGGATGTTTAGATTTGATCAATATTTCAAACCGATATTTGATATGTGTTTATATGTGCTCCAGAAAAGCAAAATGTTTAAGCAATACTGGGCTAATATGTCAATATGTCTGCTGTTTATTTATTTTACTGCTTACCCTCTACAAGTAAGTTTTACATTTCTGTGTAATGCTAATCCTGCTGGACTGAATCCTATTTTCTATATTTTATTTATGTATCAGCATCAGCAGTTATGTACAGAAAAATATTGTTATCGGCCCAGAATTTCCATATCAGTGCATCCCTAGTTTTTTAAATTCATATTTAATACTTATCATATTTTAAGATTAATAACAATAATAATTTAACATTCAAGGGTTTAAAGCCCCCCCTTGACATGCAACAGATGAACTCCGAGAAATCCTCACTTTGAAATACACAGTTTACAGTGTCAGTATCCAGTGGGCCTAATTTTTAGACTTTCTGTAACGAATACTCCTTCTGTTGTAGTGTTCTTCTGGTTGGTTCAAAGAATATATAAAAAATGTAGACTTTTATATAGGTAGAAAATTAGACACCAGTTTGTGTATATTTAAAGTTTTCCTTTTTGAACCTGCTTGGCTAGCCCTGTTTCCCAAACAACAATGCTGCGATTGGTTTGGAAGGATAGTGACCCTGTAAAGGACTGTGAGAAAGGAGAACTTTTCAGATATAAGATGATCACTTTTGCTAACAGGTGAAGTAATCACAGTTGTGCACACAGCCAAACAGAGATGCTCTGTTCAGTTCTTCAGTGAAATTTGACCTGATCAAGAATTCCCAATGCGAATAGAATAAATTGCATGTGCAGTACAGTGCAGTTTGACAGAAGAATAAACAGTTTCATGGGCAGTGTTAGCATTCCGTGAGTGTTTTTAGAATTTCTGCATTATTTATCATTAAAATGTAAATAGAGTTGGAGTGGTTTGGTGTAAAATGCTCCATTCTGGAAAAACTTACTGAGTCAGATTTGTTCAGAGTGGTGGTGATAGAAACCAGACGTCTAAAGTGTTTAATGCCTCTAAAAGCTACCTCAAATATTTTTTCAAATTTCAAATAGCTTTATGAAATATTATGAAATAGTTAAGAATAGTTTGCCTCCTGGACTATAGAGATTTTTACAATCCTCCATCGTGGAGGGATACCCAAAGAAATGTTTTGTTCAACATTACTCAGAAGACATGTAGGTTCAGTGGTAAGTTTCTTTATAAGAAACAATTTCACATGAAGAGTGAGTTTGTTTACATCTCAACAGTTGGATTATGTAGAGATTTTAAAAAATCAGTGGGATTACCCTTTAAAGGATAGGGGTCCAAAATATTAAAAAACACAGTAAAAGGTGGTTGAATATGTGCCATGTATTCAAATGATAACATTTGCATCATACACACATCATAGATGCGTGAACACAAGAAGAGTGACAATGCACATAATTTCAGGTCCAATTCAAGTTTCAATTCAATTTGCGATATTTCATGTTTGTATTGAGCTCTTTTTATACACTACACAATTGTTTCAGATAAATAATGGGCTCAAATAGAACATTTTCGCCATCATAGCCTTCTAATATATTAAGAATCATACAGTCCTAGAATTTATCGTTGATTTATAAAAACAAGTCAGCTGAGTGTGGGTGCCTCTTTACTCCCCCTCCCTACCCTCTTTACTCTGATGGGCTGCACCTCGATGCCTAGTTTTGATCTTTGACAGTAGTTTCTATGAAAGATGATAAATGAGACGTACAGGAGGGGTGTATCGACGATAGTTTTAAATTTTGATACACTGTTTAAAATTAGATTATGTAATTGTTAGGAAATTGTTAAACACATACTGATGAACATCTGATGTGTTAAGCACAGATATCTATTAGGACTGCATAAGAGGTCTCATTTGCTGAGTTGCACTGTTACAATTGAAATAAAATTGAATGCCCGTTGTGCCCATATGGTAAGTGTTGTGTTTTGAAAACATTGCTTTAATGATTAAAATATTTGGAGGAATTAAGATATTAAGAGGGGACATGCAGCGGAAATATGACGTACGTCAGACTGTATTTACTCAGAGGACTGAACAGCCAATCAGAAACTGATGCAGTAAAGTAAAGAAGACTTGACAATTGTAGGAACAAAATATTTATTCAGTATTCAAAGCTGATACATTTGGTTCTTTTCACTTGCTTCTATAAACCGAGGAAGCGATTATCCACTTATGCAAATTCCTTACAGAACACAGGCAACAGAAATGTCTGCATGCATGCATTGAGTCATGGGATGATGCTTGAGCTGTCACAACTAGCACATAAGATGTAAGAATTGGCCAGCTTAAAATATAACAAAATGATAAAGAATCTCCAACTCTCTGTCTTAGAGAGTGTCTTTTCCACTGTTATTTACCTGATTAAGTTAGAAAAAGGTTTGATAGCTGGATAATGAGACCGCTGGATTAATTTGATAGCTGGATAATGAGAATGTTAGAACAAAGAAAACACTAATCTGTGCTGAATCCTGGCTTTCCAGGTTCAGAGACTTGGAGAACTGTGATCTGTGCTGACCACTGTTTGTTCAATGATAAGCTTCTCCCTCTGCCTCTACAGGACTCCATGGATGTGCAACACCAGGTGCCCCCCAAGCTCTAAAGACTGGATGGCTAACAGAGGAGAGAGACAAGAGAGGAGAGACAGCTGAGTTGGTGGCAAGGAAAAGGAACTGAGACTTCCTTTGGCCTGGTCCTGAGCGAGTCAGAAGGATGAGCCACCAAGTGTTCATAATGCAAAGCATGTGTATGAGTATGTGGGGGCTCTTACTGCTGTGTGCCACAACGTGGGCATCAGAGCCGATAATTGTGGAACTAGAAGCCTCCATGCACTCGACTCTCCTCTCGGACATACATTCATCCTTATCCAGAGTGGCAACAGCACAGTCCTCTGTAGTTACAGACTCTTCGGCAGTGGTGGGCCAGATGTTCTGGATGAAGATCCCGTTGGTGTCAGCAGACTGCCATGGCATAGACATTGTAAGTTCCTGAGTTCCACACTTGCAACACGCAACCTTTTAGCAAGAAGCTGGTGGTCTGAGTGGTTCTGTTAACCATCCATGGCTCTAAACTACAAGAATACAGTGCTTGAGGTGATTATGTGTTCAGTAGGTGGGCAAGATAGCAAGTGTTCTATCTCCACTGTTACTTTACTCAGTGTGCCAATTAATCTTCTAGGTTAGGCAGGCCTGAACAGCATTGTAAAGGCTTTTGAATATTCATTGTTATTTCCAAATGAGTACTCGAATGCTTGTTCTTGAAATAATCCTTAAAAACAATGATATTTATGTTCTATAATTAACTACATTTTAAGTATTTCCTCACTGCAGTTCAAAATATATCCAGTAGGTGGCAACAGTGCTTGTGCGCTTAGTTGCTATGATAGGTTTCACGATTTATGCCTTTTTGTTTAATAAAACTTTCATAAATCACTTCTATCACTTGTATATAATTTATGACCTACTTATATTTTTGTTTTTGAGTCGTTTTTATTCATTTTATTGGGTTATTTTATTTGGCTAGTCTGCCATTTATCATGGAAAGCAGTACTGAGGTTGACACACGGACCAGCTTGAGGTCAGTCATAGCCAGGTTGAGATGAGTCATGTATCGGTCCTCGACCTAAAGAGTCGCTAGCTAGAGTGGCTTAAGGTAACTTCAACTCGGTGCCAGACTTGTCTGCCTGACAGTGACCACAGCGGAAGTGTTCAACACTTCCAGATCTCACTTTGCTTGCTGAATTTACTTGCTTTGCTCTCTTTTATTTCTCTCCTCATGTGCTGATTCCAAACTCTCTCACGACCAACAGCTGATGCTGATTTAGCTTGTTAGCATGTTAGCATGTTTAGCCTGACAGCATCCAATTGCCAATAGTCAGCCCTCAGACCCCAAGTGTCTGGTGTGTGTATTTTGTCTTTGTGGGATAGCTAGTTGCGGAGGTTTTCACGATTTTAACTCTCTTCTCTAAAATTTCTGACACAATGTGTAAGAAAGTCATAACACGTATAATATGTACTTGGCTTAATACTGCTTTGATGTGTTATCTGGGAAATGGTGTGTTTAGTGTGGTGTTTTTGCACATTTGAGAAATGGCAATACCCAGAAAGCATATGAGTGTGCACACAAGTACATAAAACCATAAGTGTGAAATGTGGCACAAGGGCTGTTGTGTTTCTTCTAAATTTGAGTTGAGCTGTGGACATTGAGGTTTTTCCTCATACTAAACAGCACAGGTTTTTCATCTGCTAATATTAATGCTTGCCACAGCCCCTCCCCACACAAATTAAAGTTTATTTAGTTCAGCTAGTTGAGCTAGCATATTTTGCAATTAATAGGCTACACTTTAGATTTTATTTAATTATTTCACAGAGCTCACCAGCAGCCCAGAGGAAGTTATCAACATCAGCGCTAGCTAGCGAGGTTAGTTCCCCTGTATGTTCAGTGGTTGCTGAGGTAAGTGCCATTGCACCTCTGTCTTCAGAGTCAGAATCTCACAGCACCACCATGTACTATTGAGTGAACTGCAGTGCTTCTTCTAGGTTTTTTCAGCAGCGGTGGAAGGCCAGACCCCCCTACCCCCGAGGACCAGACCAAGATCAAAACCAACCCCCATTCATTCAGCACTTTGGCCTCAACTTGGCTCTGATTGTTCACGCAATGTTCATCCACTTCCTGTAACCGTCAATTCAATCTGAAAGCCCTCTGCAGAGTTTTGTAATGGCAACTTCATGAAATTTCATAAAATTATGAAGCATAATTTATAAGTTATATTTATTTAAGTATATATAGCAGAAACAGTGAACTGTGACTATTTTTTGTTGCTTGTGCCATGGCCAGTTATTTGCACTTGCGCTGCCTGCTTTCGTGGGTATTCTTATGGTGCCATGGCTATGCAGAGTGAAATCCCACACAGTCCTGATCAGAGCAGCTTTAACTTTGTTTCCAATCTTATTTTATTTACCATTAGCAGTCAGAAGTCAAATATTCTTCAAATCATATATTTGACTGCCCCTTTAAAATAGGCCATTCCTACTTTCTTGTGACTGCTGGATAGTACTTTTACAGTTACCTAAATAAATTAAGTAAAAAAAAAAAAAGACTAAATGAAAAAAAGAAGTTTAGGCAGGAAAATACCTTTAGAAAGTCACTTATCCATGCCTTAGGATGGATGGACGGACAGATGGATGGATGGATAGATAGATCGATAGATAGATTTTGATTAGCAAGACTAGCAGTTCAAGGCATGTGGCCTTGTGGCAAGCCACACTGTGTTTGAGACAATAATCCCAATTGTTGATCCAGTTTTAAACTCTCAATAACTAGAGATTTACTAAATCTCTGAACACAATTACAACAGGCTAAACATTAAGCCCAACATGAAAGATATTATCAGCTCAACAAAATACAAATGCTGACAAATTTTATTTTTTCAAAAAGTGAGCTGTACATTTGGACATTATGGACATTAAGAATCCCCCTTTCCCAGGGTCAGTACTATTAGATCAGTGTACAATGTAAAGTCATAGAAGTCACATGTAAGTGTTCACTGTGGCAGAACATAATGGGCAATGTTGTTCCCTGGAAAATATGGCAGCATCGTCCTCTATTCTACAAATAATTCTACAGGTTTGCATAAATCAAATGTTCATCTTTCTCCATTCAACAATGCTGCCACATTACAAGAGCTTTGTCCTCCCATATTGTACTGATTTGTAATTGTAGACAATGTGACTGCATTGTCATGACGGGAAATCTTCTGTCCTTTGAGTCAATCAAGGATGTAGAACAGAACTATGTGTTTACTGATTACTGATTTACTGATTTCTTTTTCTCTTTCTCTCCCCCTTTTCCACTCTTTACAGATCTCTGAAGTTGCCAGTGCGCCATTCCCTTCATGGCTATACTGGGACAATGAGCTCTGTCTTCTTCAAGGTTTACCACTAGAGGGGGATAAAGGTCTGTATCGTTTCAGCTTGTCTCCAGCAGGATTGCAAAGTCCTGACGGCAGTATGCAGAGCCACCTGCTTCTCAGAGGAATGAAACTAAGCAGTGCATACACTCATATAAGCCAACCAGAAGTCTTCACGATCACAGTAAACTCTGAAGACCAGCAGGAGATAGAACCCACTCCATTGGCACTGCATACAGAGACTAATGCAACAACAGTGTGCGTCTGTTCAAGTAGCCAGCCAATCACTGGGCTAACAATAATCCTGGATGCCGACCTCACAAAGATGAACTCCAGGGAGCGACTGACACTGCTACAGAAAATGAGTCACTTTGCTAGTGTGCCGCCGGAGCTGATGCGAGTCATGCCTGTTATTAACAACCGTTTTTTTGACATGACTGCTTTCATGGCTGGTCCAGGCAATGCCAAGAAGGTGGTGGAAAATGGTGCGCTGTTATCATGGAAGCTAGGCTGTGCACTTGATCAGAGCAACCTACCTGATATTAGTCAAGTACAGTTGCCAGCCAAGGATGGCACTATGTCAACTCTGCTAGGGTATCCAGTGGTTGGCTGGTACATTGTCAATAAGAAACCACAAGTGGTCAAGCGAATCAGAAGACAGATCCACAACACTCCAACCCCGGTGCCCTCTCAACTACCCCCAACCACTCATCTAGAACCTGCGGAGCGCATTGTGCCAACCCCCTCATCCCCTTTCATTGCTCCCACTACAGATCTATTGGCAAATCCTGCTCGCGGTCCTTTGCCCTTGCCAGTCAAACCTACCATTCGGATCCGTGATCAGGTGGCATACACACCTGTCTTAGGCCACCCGCTGCCCACTCGAGTTTTGGGCAGCACCAGCACTCTCCCCTTGCAACCAACGCTGACCCGTCTTGGTTACGTGGAGCCTACCGCTTTGGTTACTCCGCCAACCACCCGCAGACCAAAGACCTCCACCACAAAAAAGGGCAAGAAACAGAAGACCACACCCATGCCTAGAGAGCCAAAAACAACAGTTAAGCCTTCCAGACGCACCACCCCCTTGACCAACCAGAAACCTCAGCTACATAACCCTATTGATGAAGTGAATGTGTGGGTTGGAACGTACTTTGAAGTAAAGATTCCAGCGGACACATTCTTTGATCAGGAAGATGGAAGCACTGAAAGGTTGCGGCTGTCACTGCGCCAGAGTCACAACCAGGTAGTGGATGAGGGATCTTGGATCCAATTTAATAGCACCAGTCAACTACTATACGGCCTTCCTGATGAGAGCCACGTTGGCCGTCATGAATTCTTCATGATGGCCACAGATAAAGAAGATTCTAGCACCACAGACGCCTTTGAGGTTCATGTTAATCGCTGGCCAATTGATGACCAATCACCAGTTGTGTTTACTGCTCGTTTTCAAGGGGAACCCAAAACATTGACCAGTGACATCCATAAGAAAATTTTATTAAGCAAGAAACTTGCCTCTGCACTGGGTGATCGCAACAGCAGTGCTGTCACTCTAAGAAATATCTCCAGGGGTTCAATTCTGGTGGAGTGGACAAATAGCAGCATGCCTAAGAACCCTTGCCCACGTGAGCAGATTCAGGCAATGTGCCGCAGGATTTCAGATGCTCAGGGTCATCCCACTCCCGTCTTCAACAGTGCCATGGAACCAGAGTTCAAACCCATCAACATCAGTGTTCGTGGTGCCAACAAATGCCAAAGGTTCTCATTTGTGCCACCAGGGGAAATCTCTGTCCCTGTCTCTTCAGCAGAGAGTCCCATTCCAGTGTCAACCTCAGTCACGCCTTCATCTGGCTCTGGCCGGCGTAGCAGCGATGACGTTTACTTACACACAGTTATACCTGCTGTAGTGGTGGCTGCTCTGCTGCTCTCTGCTGGTTTCATTGCCATGGTTTGCTACCGAAAGAAACGGCGTGGAAAATTAACCACAGAGGAACAGGCCACCTTCATTAAAAAAGGTGTCCCTATCATTTTTGCAGATGAGTTGGATGATGCCAAGTCTCCACCTTCCTCCAGCATGCCATTGATCTTGCGTGAGGAGAAGCCTCCTCTGCCTCCTCCTCAGTATCCCAGCTCCGCTTGCGGTGAAGGGTCGCTGCTCAACCACCACATCCTAGAGGAGTACATCTCCCTCAGTGATGATGACCCTAGTGCTCCCCCCTATCAACCTCCCCCTCCTTTTACTGTTCCCATAGAGGGCAAAGGTTCCCGACCTAAAAACATGACAGCCTACAGGTGCCCTCCACCCTATGTGCCCCCCTAGTAAATGACTGGACCTCTCGCAGTGGAGGACAAAAGGACTTTAGTAGACATTTTAAGTGGAAATAAAATAGTGTGAATATGGACTATATAAATTGACTGGCTGCGTGTGTGGACAAAGCCCTTGATTGCAAGGCACGCTGGATTATTGTGACTCTAAATGACTGAGCAGTGGCTCCACGCTCCAGTCCATAAAACACTATACTACTGATCCAAAATCTACAATACTTAGACTGAAATGTCAGTACTTAAATCTCTGACTCATTTGAAATTTCTGAACCAGTTACTATGGAGCAGTAAATGGGGCATACGGGTTCAGAATGACTGAAGCTCATATTCACTAACACTCTTTGGGAATTACTGGCTCTAAAGCACTGAAACAGCTACTGCCACTGAGAGTCACTTAATCAAACTGTAAGCCACTTAGGCAGAGCTACGGAGCAGAGATTTATATGAGGCACCGCTAAGAATACATTTGGTGTCTGTATAGTCTGTGTTTCTGATTTTTTTTATAATGATCTTTTTTAATGTCTTTACTTGCCTGGAAGCAACATTTATATGGAGTATTATGTTTCTATGTCATACGAAACAAAAGCAAACTGCTGGCTATATCTATTTGATCATAGGCAGCCTTATAGGCAGATAGAGACATTTGTTAGTGTAAATGAATCATTCAGCCTAATATAAAATTTGTTTAACCTTTAAATGCATTGCAGATCAAAACCCACCATCAAATTTGACCATCAAACCATTTCAACAATTGTCCTGTGCTCACTGTATAAATCAATCTGCAGATTCAACTGCTGAACACGATGGTGGCCTATGACTACTTGTAATTTGATCTAGATCTGCTTTTTTGTTTGAAAGACTTTTTAAGGCTAGCATGTTTCAGACACACATCACTGAACAGTAGGTAACCAGTGCACTCTGGATAGAAATTGTTTCTGGATATAAATTAGCCCAACATTTTGCTTATAATTAAACCTTCTATGGCTCTAGCGTCAGTGTAAGAGATTTTTCAGTTCCCACCACATTTTGTAAACAGACTGCCCTTGATAATTCTTGGAATCATCACTCACCATCATATTGTTATTATTCTTTAGACAACAAGGACTCCAGTGAAAGCATTGCGTTGCTTCTGACTGCTGTATCAAGTGTTTCCTCCTCTTTGTTGTAATGTGGCATTGCATTGCGTGTTTGTATATAATTGTGTGCCTGCTCCACCCATGGGATCAATAATACTACAGCACTAGAGTAGAACAAAAAAAAGGATTTTATTTTACAAACATTTCCAAGAGATATGACTACTATATTCTGAAAACAGAAATGCAATATTTTACTGAATCTGATCTAACCAGGATGTGTATTAGCCCTTGTGCTGTGAATGTTTTGGAAAGAGTGACGAGCCGAAGGAGATTCGTGTTAGATAAATAATGATTAAAAAAATGACCACATGGAACAACTGAAATAATTCAGTCTAATGTTTTTACTACGTTTTTGATACGTCTGAAATTGTTTATGAAAAATATATTAATAAAGCTGTACTAAAAATTGTTAATGGTGTGAGAATTATGATATGCTATAGTAAAATATCCCAGCGAGTGATATGACATTCAGTAAACTCAGCAGGCCAACATATAATTAAACTGGGCTAGTGTAAAGTTAGAGACTAACCCATAGATAAACCTACATTAATGCCGCATTGTCTGTTGTTCTCTACCAGATGGCAATAGGTATGCACGTCCGCCATGTTGAAGTGGTCAAGAGCTGCTTGTAAACAAATACACGTGTATTGCAAGAAGAGTTCTCATGAAGAAATTGGCCATAATTTCTTATTACTATGGGTGGGGGAAAAATCGATTCTTAGATGCATCGCGATGTGGACGTGGACGATTCTGAATAAATTCACAAATGTCAAAAATTTATTTTTCTAAATTTTTATTTATAACATAATGTTGACAGAACGCAAAAGGAGGAACTTGGAAGTGCATCTCCCGGACAGTGGCAGCACATAACAAAAACACAACTGGATGAGCGAGAAATCCGACCGGCACCCTCTGTATTAAAAGCTATGTTAGGTCAGGAGTCAACAACGCAAATGTTAAGAAGAGCCAATTTGTCCTCTCAACAAAAATCAAACCACCTTGGGAGCCACAACATTTTATGTCCAATATGTCTCAGTACGTGCTAATGTCCTAGTATAGGTTAAAAAATATAAACGAAAACAGATTTACTTTGCTCTGCTTTAAGCTTTAGCTTTAGCCACTTTCCTCCCATTTCCGACAAAAAACTTTTCTTCAAAAGTAGAACAGCTTCTTGTAAAATGTCTCCTAACGTTCGACTGCTTTACGAGGCTGAAGTCAGCTTTTTATTCTCCAGCTTCTCGTTTGAATTTTCCCGTTCCACCTTAAATTCTGCCTGAGGCGCCAGAACGTAAATGCGGCACCATTTAAGGTGGAACGGGAGAATTCAAAAAGTTTCAGCTTCGCAGTTGTTTTAGTGTTTGACAGGCTCTCGTTACAAATTTAACGTACTAGGGAACCAACTGCGGTTCTTATAAATGCGAAAAAGTCCATTCGTCTCCAAATGTTCGTCTTAAATTCCTCTCTTTGCTTTTTCATTAGCTGCTAGTTAGGTGAGACTCTCTGCGTTGGTATGTGACCTTCGCTCTGCACGCCAACCTTCAGGGTTATAGGGTGGTGAATTAGCTGCGTTTAAGACCATCTACTGTTAAAACAGCATTAGAACGTGGACAAGGGCCATACTATATGCAAGTTGTGTCACACTAAACTAAAATATTTTGGAAACGACAAACATTAGAAACCATATTACATGTTTCCACCCGTTTTCCATCCGGTTGTAGTTGCTACCAACCAGAGGACCATCGAGCAAGCGATGTCAAAGCTTCCACCCAACTCGGAAGCGAATTACAAACTCTATCGCAACTTTTATTTCCAAGGATTCGTGTCTGTACTCAGTCGTTGAGAATCAGGGCTTTCGCGCTATGTTGCACACTTTGGAGCTGAGATACAGCGTCCTGTCTCGAAGATATTTTACTGACACAGCAACCCCGTCCCCCACTCTCTACAACGAGACCCAAACCTATGTTATGGAATCACTGAATAAAACAGGTAGGATAGCTGTAATGTGATTCGTGGACACCCAATGCCACAGAATTTATGTCACAGTAACAGCGCATTTTATCGCAGATGAGTGGCACCCTGTCTCATGTGCTCCAAACAAGAGCAGTGAATGAGAGTCTTCCAGTTCACTTGCCTCATCACTTCCATTTGATTTACTAATAAAAGATATTGGAAGTAAATTCATTATAGATCATCACAAATACTTTGCTTTAAAAGTACCAAGTCCTTACACACTGAGAAAAAAGAAATCCTGTATAGAAGAAAAAGATGCATCGATAATCGTTCTATAATGCATTGCAGCCCTCTGAATCATAATCAAATCGAATCGTGAGGTGCCTAGAGATTCCCACCCCTACTTATTACTACGATTTTTTACCAAATTTGTGATAATCCTCAGACAATCTAATCTAAACATTCTGGTGCCTGAGGCTGCACCATTTAAGGTGGAACGTGAAAATTCAAACAAGAAGCTGGCGAAGAAGCTTACTTCAGCTTTGTGTAAGAAGGTGCTAATATATTGTGAATATCTACGTGGACTAAGGAATGCTACCTACAATGCTTACTCAGAATTATCACTCATTTTTACTAAATGAATATAACTACTACATCGTGTTAAGTAATCCCCAGTATAGGCTATTAAATGAAATAAGCTTAATATGAATATCAGAGGAAAATCAATCACATGAACAGGTTCTCAGTGTCTCACCAACCACACAGCCATATTTACACATCCACATTACACAAACAATAAACACAAACATGAGTGTGGATCACTGCGTTCTGTCCGTTATAGAATACCATCCCATATTCTGAGTGCAGTATTCTTGAAATAAAATAAATTTGGACAGGATTTTCTTAAACTGCTGCTCTGTAATGGTACCAAACGCAGTCCAGCAGTAATGTTGACGTGCCGGGCTAAACCCAGCGTAGTCATCTATGTATGTGTATCTATGCTGTAACCCTATGGCCATGCTCAGTTTGGGGTAGCCATTATCTGTCTCTTTTATCACTGAATGTATAAGCACTCTTGGCTCAATATGTTTGGGTGACAGACCACACTCACCCTAGCAGTGAATTATGTAAAAACTCCAGCTGTGCCACTGTGCCTGATACACTTGTTCCAGCAACATGCCCAGTACTGTGTCACTACCATGTCAGTGTTACTGTTGTGCTGAGAATGTTCCACAACCCAGACTTGTTAATTGAAGTTATCTCCGTCACATTGAAATGGTCTTATGATCTGATGAATATCTTCCAGCTAGCATGTTGTGCTCAGGCTTTAAGACTAATGCCTGTGGCAAGATTGTGTACAAGATTAGCTAATATATCAGGGTGGTGTTCTGATTTTTTTTGGAGTATTGGCCATTACTGATAACCCTTCATGTACAGCAGTGTAAATAACATTCTAATCTAATAGCACCTAAGAACATGAAGTTAACTCACGTTAACAACCTTTAACCACTTTAGCAACTATGGCAAACTGATGTTTTGGGTAAAGCAAGTGGGAAAAGACCAAGATCAACCTAAAAAACACTTTTTGTGCTTTGTTTAAGCCAACTACAACGCTTTTTTGAAAGATTTTACACAGTGATTTTCAAATGTTTTTGAAACATTAATGTGGCTTTTACGTTTCAGATAATAATAGTTCTGTCCCTATTTTAAGAGAGAAAAAAATAGTCTTCTATGACTGAAAATAACTGCCTGCAGGGTGCAGAGTGCACAGACTTTCTTGTATGGACTACATTCTGCCCTCAGTAGAGCAGGCTGATAGCATGGCAGTTAAAATGAACATTATCAGACAACCTTTAGGATCAAACTTTTACTGAAGTAGTCACTGTAAAACTGTTACATAAAAAAGGAAAAATATGTTTATTGAATTATTGTGCATGTGCAATGACCTAAATCAGGTGTGTTAGATTAGAATTAGAAGGTTTCTAGGAAGGTTATAGATCTCCTGGACCAGGAGTGTGTATTAATTTAGTTTTCCCAGTTAAACATGGCAGAAACCAATACATTGTTTTGCAACATGAACTTGTATCAAGTGTGCTATAATGACTTTCTGAATTAAAAAATGTAACCATTGCAATTATCTTATTATTCTCATTTCTTAAAATGGTCTGTATTTAAGAACAGTCCAGTATCGGCATTGTATAACACACTGGCCACACGTCTCTGTGAGGAACATACTTCACGCAAGCACATGAACGCAAACTATTTGGGCTACACAAACACAATTTTGTGTACTGTGTTCGAAAATATTTGAAAATGCAACTGAACAGTGCAGCAAAGGGGTCTTACAGCAACAGCCACTCCTGGTCAAGCTGTCAAGTAAAGCAGCACACATTCCTCTATGCTGACATGTTCAGTTGTTTACAGGTGCTCTGATTCATCCTCTGACACCTTCTTAAGTACTGAGTATTTTAACCGGCACAGTAATTGAAGAAGGCATGCTGAGTTTGCACAGAAGGACTGTAATATGTTGGCTAGGTGTTGCCATTTGCGTTGCAGTGTGTTTCTGGCCTAAATATCAGTATTGGTCCTTGAACCTTGATCAGTAGATCAATTATGTTAAATAATGTTTTATGACAATATTTATTTAATGAAAATATGCAAAAACAACACACTTGCTAAAAATCTTAAAAGCCAGAAGTAATAAAAATGAATCAGTGGTGGAATGCGGTGGCAAAGGTAATTATTACAGCTAAGCCTTTGGTTTGGGCCATAAATACCATGTCAATGTAATGCTAACTTCTGCTGGCACCCCCATGAGTTTTCTAATAGCATGTTAGTGCTAAGTTAACACTAGTGCACATGAACGTTTATTGGTCATTCTAGGTTAAACAAGGACATTTGAAGATTGTAAAAAACACTTTGTATTGTTGAAGCTTGCTACAGACATTAATATATACAGTCACTGGCCCACTTTATCAGGCTTAATTACCATAAAGGTGCATTCTGTAGTTCTACAATTATAAATCTGTTTCTCTGTGTAATTTGTAAGCCTCCCTTTACCCTGTTCGGCAATAGTCAGAAACACCACAGAGCAGCTATTATTTTGGTAGTGGATCGTTCTCAGCACTGCAGTGACACTGACGCTTACACAGCCAGTGTAGAAGGTCCTGAGGGTTCCCCACTGGTGGAAGGATAGGATGAAGGGATATCAAGTTCTTCTTCATTCTGAAAGCCACTCATAAGAAAGGAATATTATTGTTTGGTCTATAAAAAAAACAATAAACTATTAAAACTGATGTTAATAAAATATGGTACTGTATGGAAAAAAGTGATACAGTATTCATGACCATGAACACCTTAGGACAATGAGTATGACAATGAGGATGGTTTTGCGAGGTGCTGTGAACTGTCCACCACCCAAATAATATCTGGCCAGAGGTGGTCCTATGATTGTCCCTTTCAATTAATGGATGGGGCTGATAAACAGTGGAGTTACAGATGGACTACAGTCTTATAAGAAACATCTGGAAGCATATCTTTTTAATTGGGTTTTTCTTTAAAATTATAATACACGCTACTTTTAAAAATATTTTCACAGTCTTTGTTATTTTACATAATTTTATTTTATTATTGTTTTCTCTCATTTGTTTTTACTTTTATTCTTTAAACATATTACTGCATTGTTAAGTACTTTGAACTGCTACATGTACAACCTCATTTACAAAAAAGTTGGGACGCTATGCAAAATGTAAATAAAACAGAATGATGTACAAATCAAGGAGACCTTGCTTGTTTCAGCAAGACAATGTCAAACCACATTCTGCATGTATTACACCTGCATGGCTCCATAGTAAAAACTACCTACAGTCCAGACCTGTCACCACTGAAAGCACTTAGTGCATTGTGAAATGAAAAATACAGCAAAGGAGACCCCAAACTGATGAGCAGCTGAAATACTATATCAAACAAGAATGGGAAAACATTTCACTTTCAGAACTACAGCAGTTGGTCTCCTCAGTTCCCAAACGTTTACAGAGTGTTGTTAAAAGAAGAGGTTATGCAGCACAGTGGTAAACATGCCCCTGTTCCAACTTTTTTAAAACATGTTGCTGGCATCAAATTCAAAATGGGCATA
Organism: Colossoma macropomum; assembly: GCF_904425465.1. Taxonomy (NCBI): domain Eukaryota; kingdom Metazoa; phylum Chordata; class Actinopteri; order Characiformes; family Serrasalmidae; genus Colossoma; species Colossoma macropomum. The sequence continues at coordinate 16,224,433 of NW_023494793.1, read as the reverse complement.
TATTTTTCAAAAAAACAATTACATTTCTCAGTTTTAACATTTGATATGTTGTCTTTGTACTATTTTCAATTAAATATAGGGTTTAAATGATTTGCACATTGTTACATTCTGTTTTACCTATTGCACAGCGTCCCAACTTTTTTGGAAATGAGGTGGTAAGAAATTTTCTATATGAACATAGATGTTATTTTTATTATTATTATTATTGTTATTGTTGTTGTTATTGTTATTATTCTTAATAATAATAATAATAATAATAATTGTTATTAATAATTGTTAGTTATTATTCATTGTTATCATAGTCAGTAATTGTAAAGCCCAAAGAGTTCCGATGGTCGGTATACCTGATAAAATGGCTAATGTGTATGAGTATTTCATGTACTATTGATGTATATTTGTACATCCTCTGTATTGTTCCCATTTCGGATTTAATAGATATGCCCACATGTTTGTATATTTGAGTTCTAAACTTGGCTCTCTCGCGCTCCGTTCAGGGATCTTTTCTGGGGTCTGCAGGATCCAGTCCAGCGTTTCTTCTCGGCCAATGGAGCTCAAGTTGTGTCCCTGCAGGAGCTCCTGTTTTTCTGCGGTTTGTATATCAGCTTTTCCCCAGACATGTCCTCTTTTTGGGACCTACTAAATGCGTGCACCCGGGATTTCTAAATAGCATAAAATGTCTATTTGTACATTTCAGGATTTTACTTTTCTTTTATGCTGACATTTACTTTCTCCTGTCGGCATTCACTGTGTGAGCGTTTTTGTATTGCTATGAATCTTCTTTTTAGGCCCCGCCTCCTCGCACGCCACAATTGCTTGGTTGTGTACGCGCTCTGCACGCTACCATTGGTCAAATTGTCTGTCAATCATTCTCCCCGTATGTGTAGGAACCCGGAGTCAGCGGAGCAGCCGCTTTCTTGACGAGCCTAAACACAGCCTAAATGCCCAAACGCAAATGTAAATTCACAGATGGATTACACAAAAAAATGCCTGTGTTTTCAAAACACAAAACTGCAGCTAAAGGCGAGAGATACCCAGCCAAATTCGCTGACTGTCTTATGAGACCAGAAAACAGAGGGTGCTATACGACGTTTGGGATACGATGTTCGCGGGATCCGGCGTGATGAAGAGAATGTGCTGGCACATTTAAAGAAGTCGTTGCAGAACGAGTCTTTGATCGGTGTGGGCTGCCTAGCACACATCTTGAACAGCTGTGTTCATTACGGGGCTGACACACTAGATGTCGATGTTGAGAACATCAAATGTATCAAATATATATACTCTAGGTGCACAACGAATCTGAAGGAGTACTGTGAATTTGTTTGAATTATTCCCAAGTATTGAGAGGCTGCTGCAGTTGTTTCCAGCATTGAAGACATTCTTTTTGTCACAGGAAAAAACACCCTCCTCGATCAAGAGTTTTTCTGAAGACGAGTTCAGTGAGATTTACCTCTGGCACATGTTCTCAATCGTGTATATGTTTCAATCACACATTCAAGAGATGGAAAGGTAGAACAATTCAACTGTGGAAGTGAAAAAAAGTTTGAACAGAGTCCACGCCATGCTTCTCAAATGCAAGACCAACAACTTCATGTCCTTTAAAGTTAAGGGACTGCTGGCACAAAAGCTCAAGGCTGGACTTGGTAAGCAGTGTGACCATTTCAGTGCTCAAGTACAAGGTCTGTACAGTTCATGCCTGGAGAAATGAATGCTAGCAATGGAGGAGTTCTCTTCTTTCATCTGAATGAGACGCTGGACTGGAACAATGTAAAAGCCTGTGTTCAACACCTGGGAGAAAAGGGGGTGACAGTTGATGATGCAAAGTGCTTTGATCAGGTCACCAATCTGAAGCTGTTCACAGAAAGTTGTAACAGTGATGGAAATTTCAGTGATCTGCAGGCACACCAGAAGTGGGCCAAATATTTCCAAAGGTCCAAAAGTACTGAATGATTCAGAGCTGCTGAAGATCGCACAGTTTTCGTTTGCTATTCCTTCTCACAATGCAAAGGTGGAGAGAGTTTTTTCACTGATGCAAAGCCAGTGGACAAGGGAAAGGAATCACTTGTCTGTTGAGTCACTGAAGGGGCTTCTGGGGCTTTCATGCATACTTGGTTAGTAATCAAGGGCTGCTGAGAAAGATTCGATCTTCAGGAAAGTGTTCCTGGGCACATCAGGAGGACTGAAAAGGGTATAATGAAATTGTGGGTTTTTTTATGGCAAGTGATCATTTTATGGCCATGGAAAGAAACACTGTTAGGTAAAAGGTGATAAAAGTTAAACTATTGGTCATTTTGTAAGTGACGTGTACAAAGTTGAAGGCAAAGGAATAAGGAATATTTGGCTATATAGGGTTTGAATGCGTTTGTCTTGTTAAGACTGTTTTTGTATTTAAGATCAGTTTCACAGAAGTTTCTGTGTTAGCAAGAGGACATTAGAGAGGAAATTTAAACTTTGGAGAGGGCTTTATTGGTGAAACATCTTTATTTTTGACACATTTTCTGAAATGCCAGTCGGTAATGTTGAATTGCTGTTTTGTTGATGTGTAAATCCTCACATTAAATAAAAAAGTAAAAAAAAAAAACACATTTTTATTTTGAAACACCTGGGGGAGGACAGCCCAAACAATCCTTCGGTGAACTGGCTGAGTCCCAGCCCTTGAGCTTAGCCAATGCCCCTGGTGCACCACTTACTAAACCCCTCACTTACTCACCCACTGCAAGCGCCCATTAGCCCAGTGCTGTCCTTCTGCCCCCAGTGTCTAACTCTAGTCAGCCTTACCATATTAGCTATGTACCTAGCTACATTGATTTCTAACTTGCTTAAATATTATTTACCCAAAGTTGCACAGATTAGCTAGGTTCTGTAGTGGGTAAATTAATGCAGAATATTAAGCAAGATGAGTTAAGTAATTTTAGTCGCTTTTTGTTATTTTGCTTTCGGTCACCTCCTTCTCCACAAATCCTAAGCCAAAGCTTTGCTACAATTCAATACATTGTTACATTTGTTTTTTTATTGATGATAGTATTTTAAGTGTAAGGTCTAAATGTCTTTTAAGCTTAGAGTAGGGTTACTCAGTATGTAGTTTTGAGCTCTGTTGACTGGAAAAATGGATGAAGTTTGTTATATAATTGTGGCAAATTAAACCTGCTCATTAGGTCCTCATGTGCCAAATTTGTCAACATGATTGGTTGGATAAACCTGTGCTTTTGTAATATTTGACGTTAAAACATGTATTATATCTGTATATCTAGCAAAATTTTCTTTTAATAATCTAAAGCCGATCATCTGCTTTAAGGGTCCTTGAAGCTTGAAAAGTTGTAACTTATCTGGTTGTCTTGCTTCAACCATTATAATGTAGTGGGATGACTTATGGGCTGTTGTTGTCTGCTGCCACCCTGTGGATAATAGAAATAGCTGGCAGCATGCAGTTTGGTAATTTGAAACATTTATAAAATGATTGAGTTAGAAGGAGTAAAATATTGTGCCCAGTATTTTAACCTATAACTTGCATTTCTCTCACAGTACATGGTCTTTTGCTCACTGCAGGTGAAGCCAGATAACAAGAACAACAAAAGAGAAAACAAGATAGAGTTAGGGAAAGTGTAATAAACTGGACTCCTTTTGGTTTTTGTTCTCAAAGAAGGCCATATTAATTTTTGTGCTGAATTTGCCCTACAGAAGCCTTCCTTGTGTGTGTGTGTGTGGGGGGGGTAATCTCTGTTGGGCATGATGGAGACATGGGAGAGTCTGGTGTGAGGACTGGTATGCAATAGGTGCCAGCATGTCAATTTCATTTGATGGGGAGACCTAGCCAAAGGTGTTTTAAGTTGAGGATGCTGAATTTTTTTTTTTTTCATTTAAATTGTTTGGATTACATGAAACAGAACATGTTGTAGCACAGACATGCACATATGACTGACACAGAATCTGCTGATGCACACCCTGCTGTATCTCCTCTGTAGCTCTGGAGCACTGGAGATATACCGCTCAGATCCAGTATGCTTTGCTCTAATATTCAGATGGCTTTGAATGCCCTTATTACCTGGAACATGAGGGGTAGAGCTAAACTCTGCATGGTGGTAGATCTCCAAGACCAGAATTGGGCACCCCTGTTGTAGCTGAATGAACTTTATGCAAATTAGCTGAAGACTGACCAATCAGATTATTGATGTAAGATGTGAAAACTACTTGTAGTCAGTAGTTGTAGTTTATTACAATGAACAAAATACAAACTCCACCCTACAAAAGCAAACTATTTTTAGCAATTGCAGTGAAATAATCCTAGAGCTTTGGGGTACCTCCTGATGTCCCTGGACCTAGCTAGCGGGTGGAAATTGGCCATGACTGAACTGGGGAGAATAACTGGGTAAAAATCACACCAATCACACAAAATGACACCACTTTTTATTTAAATTCCAATTTGTGCTCTTTTCTTTTTACTTTTTGGGGTACATTACAGAAATTACAATGGGGTTTTTGACACACTTCTAAATGTTCATCCTAGTCATGTTGTGATACATTTCTGTCTAGCTGAAAAGCTTAGTTTCAAAGAATGAGCATTTCCAGGACCTGTAAATGTGTTTCCATGATGAACTGTCAAGATTATCTATGTTATGTATGCCTGGTTTAATTTGTAGTAATGGTATGAAGTGAGCTTACACTGGAAAGTCAAATTTGATGGTGTATCGGTGTAACTGATGGAGCAAGAAGCTTGTATAGTGTTACAACAAGTTAGCGTAATAGTCTTAGACTTTTAAATAACTTTGATATTTTCTAAGAAAGCCAGTTTCTAATCAGCTGCATCACACTGGGAGAGATTGAGTTACAAAGTAAAGTAATAAACATGTAAAAGAGAGAATCACAATACAAGAGTGAGGTTCAGCTTACAGCTAAGTAGTTTTTTGGTTTCAGTAGATGTTCCATTAGTAGCAGCCTAATTGTTCTTTTAAGGTTTGACATTGCGTGGAATTCCATCAGCAGCACCTGATTTAATTTAATGGGTGATGGAATAGCTGAACAAGGTATTGGATGGTAACTGAAAATACTGCACTTCCTCGAGGTTTACTGATGTTTAAGTAGATGTCATGAAGACCACCAAGATTTTTGATCTATTTGATGATGAATGAAGATGTGTAAATTATTTATTGTAATAACATTTATATATTTTAATATGGAATATATTTCTTCAGAATATATTTTTATAATTTTATAATATATTTGGCTTTTGTGTGTCTGTGAGATGTGTGGAATGTTCGTGCGGCATTTCTTGTGTCTATGGACATAGTGGTGTGTGGAGGGTGTTTGTTTTTGAGAAGGTGGTTGTGATTGAGAAAAGCACCTATTTATGCCAGTCTCCAAACTATCCTAGCAGACATGGTGGCATGGCATATCGTTATGGAACTGGAACTGGGTACTTTATTGTTGTGGAACAGGGTGAAAGGAGACTTTGTTGAGATTTTTCAGGAACCTTTAGGATCTTGGTCCTGACTGAAAGTGACTGTTGCAGACTTGATTAGGATACACATGAAGGACATGGATGTCATTCTTATTGACTGAAAATAATCAACATTGTGTGGCATTGTGTTTATGTTTGTGAATTCTTTATTATTATGGAAAAAAAAAATCAAAAATAGAAGGTGGCATTTTGTTTACAGGCACATTGACACTGACGTTGACATTGTACAATCTGCTACATGACATGTAAAGAGTCTCTGAATGAAATGAAAGAAAGGAGTAAAGCTTAAAGCACCACTGATGTTTTTGATATAATTTGAAAATTCCTGTTACCCTCTACATTGTATGTAAATTTCATAAGGAATGGACCAGAAGAAACGGCCCAAACATACTTGGAAAAAAGTCTGGTTACATTGACTTATGTTAAAGGTAAAGTATGTTTTTCCTTCTCCTGTAAAGTTACCATTTTGAAGACAGAAGGTTTTGTTCTGATGACAGCGATACTACTAATGTGAACTGCACTTTCTCTAAGTGAATATTGAAACACTTAAGTACTTCATTTAATGGATGCAGACATACATTAATGTACAGGACACCTGTTTAAACACAAATATAAACTTTCTAGAAGATCAGTACCTACCTTTAGATCCTGTGTGCACTGGTTATGTATACCAAGAGTTGTTAATAATGAATAATCCTCATTTTTCTCAACAGTATGTATCTGTGGCTCCATTAGACCCAAGCCATTAAATAAAAGGGTTTGTAATGTTTGACCAACATGGAAATGATGAGATGATAAAACACAATGATAAATGTATTTATTTACATTAATCACCATTATGTTTACTGTTGACATGCCTCTGTTATACATGGTAAAAATGGCTTGTCAGATCAACCTCAAAAAAATTACTTCATGTAGTAACAAGCAATTGAACTAGTTTTATTCAACTAAAAAAAATACATTGATTGAAAGAATCGTTCATTCAAAGTATTTTTTTAGGTTGAATAAAACTAATTTACTTGTTACCACATGAAGCTATTTTTTGAACTGAGGAGACATTTTTTACAGTGTAGATGGCAATTTCAGGCCTTTAATGAAGTGAAATCAATTCCTGACATCTACATTTTTTTTAGTTTTTTAATACTAAAGAGACATGATGGCCCCTTATTGTCCTTACTTTTAAAAATAAATCCTAGAATTGCTGCTAGATGGTGGACAATTCTCAGCACAGCAGTGACACTGACATGGTAGTGTATGTTGTGCTTGTATGAGTGTATCAGGCACAGTAGTGTTGCTAGAGTTTTCAAATATCTCACTTCATAAGACACACCTCTACCATTTTTGTTGGTATACTTTGTAGATTTACTATACTTTTACACTTACTATAAAGACTACATATTTTTCAATGCAGTTTGTGTCAGTCCACTAAGCCGTCATCAGGGGGAGGAGCCAAGGGGTGGCCAGTGCCACCCTTGTGAGAAGCTTGGCCACACCAGTGATACAAAGTGAGACGGTCAGCCTGCCCCCTTTTCTCTCAAATTATACAACGGTTAGTTCCACGCAAGCTGATTGATTGAGAAGCGTTCTAACCGAGCTGTTATTTCGCCGTAACATCACGGGTTTTTCACAAGCACTGTATCACTCCGCTGAGACGCCGTTGCTAAGCAACGACTTTGACAGCTGTAGGAGACGCTCAAGCCCTTTGAAAGTTTTCACTTCTTACTTTGCGCACAAACAGAAAATGGATACTTTTAAGATCACATTTGACCTACAGCCTATTTGGTCATACTCTGAAGTTGAGACTACACTAATTTCCCAGACTGTCAGTTGGTCTGTGTATGGAGCTGGAGAACGAACTGCCAGCTGTACAGCAAATGAGCGGAGCTCGTTACTCTGACGTAGCAGCAAGCTGCTTGTTAAGGAACTATAATTTGGCGGAAGGAATTGTGAACATTAAAACATTTTAAATGCCACGTTCACGGCCCAGTTTATTTATTTATTACTTTATTTATGTATTTAACTGTTGTATAAATCGTGTGTTATCGCGAATAACCTCGCGATAACACACTCTCTCTCTCTTGTTCTATTGCTTAAATAAATAGCGCAATTCTTTCTAAATGCCTAAAATGCTTAGAAGTACCTGTGTAAACCTAAATTGTCAACAATTTGGTTACATCCACAAAATGGCTTTAAAACAGCAGTCTGATCTCATGCCGGAGCTGTTTTCGCCTGCCGCTTACAGTTTACGTCATACGGCAGCGCCGGCACCGACTTCAAAACACTCAGGTTGCGTCCCAAACCGCGAAGTACAGCACTGAATAGTATGTTAAAAAAAGTGCGCCACCTTTCGATGTACATGCGTTAGTGCAGTATGTAAAGCATACAAGGGCGTGGTTCGGGACGCAGCCTCAATAAAATGGCATAAATTTCACAGCGCGCTAGACCGTGAAGTACGTCGCTCTATTTGGCAACAAATATAAAGACGCCACAACGAAACTGACACCTCATAGAAGCAATGTAGTTTTTTTACTAATATAAAGTGTTTTTTAAAACTACTGCTAAACACAGACCACCGTGCCAGTTTCTGATTTGAATTTTCCGTTCCACCTTAAATTGTTCAGCGGATACATTCTGGCGCCTATATAGGTGTCCGAACTACTGCTCGATTTAAGGTGGAAAGGAAAATTCGAATGAGAAGCGAACTTATGGTTCGTCGCGGTTACGTTGCCATGGTTACAGTAATCGCGCGGCCACGGAGCAGACAGAGTATACTACAACTACTACTACGACTAATAATAATAATAATAATAATAATGATAATAATAATAATAATAATAATAATTTATTGGTGGTTTAAATATGAATATATGAATCAGTTCAATACATTTCATATTATTTTAATAATACAGCTCTAATATACATTCAGAAGAACGCTAGTAACCGCTGTTTTCATTTGCCATGCCACTAATTCACTGGGTCTAACCTGGCCACCCCATTGTGAAGTTCTCGCTACGCCCCTGTTCTGACCACAGAGCCGCTCTTGGCTGGATGGTTTTGGGTGGTCAACTCAAACCAGCAGCGACCGCTGTGCCTAAAACGTCATACAAGCGTCTCACACACACACTATCATGACAGTGTCACTGCTGTGCTGAGAATAAACTACAACCCAACTATCTGGTCAGAGGTGGTGCTACGGCGGTCCATTCCAATTGATGAACAGGGGTAGAGGGCAGCTGATAGGTTGCAGTAACATGAGCTGCTTCATGTATGAAATGTAATATACACTCATAGTGTAGCTATACATGTTAACACGTTAACAAGGTTGCCTCGTCCAGTTAGTCCTATTTTCTTTTATATTACCTGTACATGTGTGCCGCTTATCTGGTAAGTGATGGCACCAGGATGCAAGTCAGCAAAGGGAGCATGATGCTCTGAGCAATGTTCTACTGGGAAATCCTGGGTCCAGTCATGCTTGTGGATGTCAGTTTGACACATGCCACCTAACTAAACGTTGTTGCGGATCAGGTACACCCCTTTATATGGTATTGTATGTATATTAATAACTTCTGTTCTGATCGGCTATCCTGTATTGTGCTGCATTCAAAAGGTAGTCCAGCCTAAAACATCCCTTATACTTCAGCATGAACGGGTGGGATAACTGCTATAGGCGGTTAATGTGTTTTGTGACATCACAAAAACAATGACTTCAAAACAGATGTGTTTGCAGCTTAGTTTGCATATATAGGATGAGAGAGTGATACGTTTTGGAATGTTAATGATGTTTCCATACTACATCAAACTTTTCTAAAAAGAGAGGAAAAACTGTTTTCTGCCTGCTATGGTCCTGTTAAGCCCACCATGAGAGACAAATGTATTAGATCTGGGCAAACACAAAAAGTAAACTCATCTTTCTCATCAAGTAAATAATCATCAATTAGCCAGTACATGCAGCAGCGTACTTTAAAGGGGAATTCCACTGATTTTTCAGAATATCTGTAAAATTAGATAGTTAAGATGTCAACAAAGTTGTTCAGAGTGGTTTGATGTGAAACAGTTATTTGTAGAGAAACTTACCTATTTATCTACAGCGGTGGTGATGGGAACCAGTGGTGGTGATGTCTACAACACAAATATAGATATTTTATTTATTATCCAAAACTATAAGTGAAACTATACGTGTATTCTGAGTGTTTCTGTGTACTGTTGATGATAGTAAATCTTTAAAATATGTTTTCTTTTGTGACTGTTTTACCTTACAATGTCCTGCATGTATATCTTCACTATGAATGTGCTTTAAAAATATCTGTTTTAGGCCAAAAGTTCCTCTCAAAACTGTAAAACAACATCTCAGGCATCAGGCAGTGTATTCATAAACCTTTTATGTCATAACTTTCTGTGAGGGAGGTGCATGTCTGGTTCCTATCACCACGGCTGTGAACAATTCTGACTCTCTAGAACTGAGCATTTCATATCAAATCACTCTGAATGACTTTGTTTTCATCTGAATAAACAAATTATTTGGAAATTTTGAAAAAATCCTTCTGCTGTAAAAGGAAGAAAGAAGGAAAAATGTAGCTCCTTTACCTCATTCATTTAGGACTTGCTCGCGTGCGCCCTCTGGCGTTTTGCAGTCATGAGAATTTCTATGCTAGCATATAAATTCTCGTGCTAATAGGATGTTAGCATCCAACTGCACAAATCCTGTTGACTGTAGAAACATTGAGAGACACTGAAGCATTTGAATTAAGTTTCTTATGTAATACGTTCTTCTACCTTCCAAAATTAAAGGAAGTTGCTTTATGAAAGACTAGGAAACTATTAACATTTTTGGCCGCTTAGCCCCGCTGCCCCCCAAATTCAATGAGGATTCACTCGCGCGCCCTCTGGCTGGAGGAATGGAGGGCTACGAAGTGGCCAGGCTCCCCTTAAAGGGAAATCCCACCAAATTTTTAAAAGGTGTGCAATTCAATGGTTGAGATACCAACAAAGTAATTCATAATAGTTTGATGTGGAATGGTGTACTGTAGAGAAACTTATCGATGCAGATTTCCCTACGATGGTGGCGATGGGAACCAGGGGTTGCGATGTCTAGAACACAGATATAGTCTATATATGTTTTTGCCATCAAAATGACCAGTGAACATACACGAGTCTTCTAAGTTTGTGATGTTGATAATGGTCTAAGGGTACTATGTACCACTCAAAAGATTTTCAAAATACATTTAGGCCAAAACCTAAACTATTGTAAAACTAATTTTCAGGCATCAGGCAGCAAATATATAAGCAACTGATGTAATACCTTTCTGTGAGGGAGCTTTTAGAGACATTAAATGCTTTAGATGTCTGGTTCCTATTATCACCACTCTGAAACATTTTGACATAGCAACTTTCTATATAATGGAGCATTTCCTATGAAAGCACTCTGAATTACTTTATATCGAAATCATTTAATGATCGGTGGACTGGCTCCAGTACTACCATGTGCTTTTTCAGCTCAGTACTGTTAGTTGGATACACAACGGGCCAGAGAAGACAAATGAAACACAAAATATTGAATTTATTATCAGATTCAAATGTGTACATGTTTTTGTTTTCGTACACACTTTACGAAAGCACAGTAGGAACGTCTTTTAACGTCTTCTTCACATCACATTGAACACACAGTTCAGTTAACTTCTCAACAGGCCATTATACTTGCACTTCAAATTCACTCACGAATTATGTGTTACTCACGCTGAACACCAAAGACACTGACGAAACGTCTACAGCTGGAATGGGGAGAGATTAACGTAATATGGTCTACCGGAGAAAATTGCGCTACTGAGGATTTCTGACACGGATGACTTCCTTCCTAATCCCATATTTGGCTGGCTCAGTTGGTGTGCTATGTGGATTTTCCGTGCTGCCTCATTTCTGCCTCCTCTCTCCATCAAATAAAACCTCTTAGCGCCACTGCAGTGCGCCCCTGCAACGCTAACTTCAGATATTTAAAATAATCATTAAAAATCCTCTTCATTTGTCACACATTCTCACTTTAACTAGTTACACGTTTCATTTATTGAGATATGCTTAAATAATCTGGACACAATAGCTACAAATAATCAACAGTAGTTTTCTTAATAAGCCTATATCTCATAAAAATATATAACAGCCTACTCTTATAGGCCTAAAATTGAACATATATTGTTGAAAATGAAGTTACATAGGTTCACCTGCCTTGAGCAGGGCTGGACTCATTTCACTGTCACTCACAGATACACTATAGAGTGCAAAAGTCAAGACCACCATTGCCTTTATTCAATTTCCACTCAAAACGGCCATTAAGTGAAAGTTATCCATAAAGTCAGGAACAAAATCAGGAACTATATATTAGAGAAAATAACACAGTAGTCTCAACAACTAAATATTATATCACATTTCTCAGTGTTTAGTGTGCCTTTATGACAGCTTTCATTCTTTTTGGGAGACTTGGTTTCAGTTTTTCAAAGAATTTTGCAGGGATATTTTTCCACACCTCCAAAGTTCAGTCTTAGAAGTTGGTTGGATTTTCTGGAGCTTCTTACAATCCAAGTAATCTCAATTACAAATTTAGACTCATCCATCCATGAAACCACATCTGAGATCTACTGCAGTAATGCAAATCTGATTTCTCTCCCTCTCTCTCTCTCTCTCTCTCTCTCTCTCTCTTTTTTTCCTGTATTAGTAATATCATCTTGACAGCTACACATTCTTTCAGGCCCTCAGGCCTTTTGTGTTGTCTCCTCATAGTGGAAGGATAGACTGAAACACCTGTGGAAAACTCCAGGTGTGAAGCAAGAGTGGAGTTTGATTTTCTCCTCTCTCTGAAAGATAAAAGCTTTAAATACTGTTTATCTGATAGGGACAGTTTTGGTGGTCTACCAGGTATCCCCCCTCTCTCATTTATATCATATGTCATATAATTATAACATATATTCTCCTCAGAAATCTCTCTGGAACTTGAACTTAATGGCCATTTTGACTGGATATTGAATAAATGACTTCTGTGCAGTACTATATGTCCAAAGGTCTGTAGACAACTGCTTATCAAACATTTCTTATGAAATTGAGGGAATTAGTTTGTCCCCTTTTGCTGCAGTAACAGCCTTCACTCTTCTATAAAAAGAGCATTAGTGAGGTCAGGTACTGATGTTAGATGATTAGTTCTGGATCACAAACTCCACTCCAACAAAGGTATTGGATGGCTTTAACCCCCTCTAGCCGATGTTTGGCTTGGGGCATGGTGGCCTTAGGGCTGTGTGGGGTTGCTCTAGGTGTCATAGTCCATTGGTGATAGCAATGGACACTTACTAGTTGAATTCACTAATTAGAAGGTGTCTACAAACCTTGGGACTTACAGTGTATGAAAATCTGTAAATCCATTTAATTGGAAATCATCATACGGTGGGCTTGTGTGCACCCGTGGCAGAACTCAGTCTCAGTGCTTTATTGCTCACAATTACTACCAAAAAGAAAAAGAAAGAAAGAAAAACAAGCACATCATCACACTAATAAAACACAAGATATTGCACGTTTGTGACGAGAAAAGCGAGAATAAAGAAGTAACCAGTTTTTTTAGTGATTAAGTAGATTGAGCTCGCTGATTGGCAATCAGAGGAAGAGTGCACCAGCAGTTTCAGACAGGGCTGGGAATGCAGTCTTCTTGACTTAATCCTGGATGTTGTACCTAAAGGCCTCGATGAGCCCTTCGATGGAGTGGATGAAGCCGGAGATGCTGCAGATCCCCCCGATCACGAAGATGGAGACGTCGAAGAACACTTGGTGCCACAGAAGTTTCCGCCAGAGGAGCTTCAGGTGGAAGAGGCTAGGCAACAGGAAGCACAGGCCGGCGCCGGTGAGACTCCCCGTCAGGCCCATGAGCAGTGCAAAGTGCGGGACGAAGATGGCCATGAGGAGGGTGA